>NW_021318745.1:8285-80156 GCF_001605985.2 Dendrobium catenatum
CACTAGACTCAACACTTTTTTTCCATAACTCCCATAACTTCTCCAACTTCCTCCTCTTGCCTATAAATACCCCCCATTGGGGTTAAGAAATTCTTGCATATCCCCATCTCCATTTATTCTTTAAATTGAGGTCTTCCCTTGGCCCTATATGGGTGGTATCTCTCATCCAGGCTTGAGGCCCCTCTCTTTGCAAGAAGGTGATCTGCCTTTCATCTCTTTTTTCAATTGAGGCCTTCCCTTGGCCCTCTATGAGTGGTATCCCTCATCCAGGCTCAAGGCCCCTCTCTTTGCAAGAAGGAGATTCGCCCTTTATCTCTTATTTCAATTGAGGCCTTCCCTTGGACCTGTACGGGTGGTATCCCTCATCCAGGCTTAAGGCCCCTCTCTTTGCAAGAAGGTAATCCCCCTTCATCTCTTCTTTTAATTGAGGCCTTCCCTTGGCCATGTACGGGTGGTATCCCTTGTCCAGGCTCAAGGCCCCTCTCTTTGCAAGAAGATGATTCACCCTTCATCTTTTCTTTCAGTTGAGGCTTTCCCTTGTCCCTGTATGAGTGGTATCCCTCGTCCAGGCTCAAGGCCCCTCTCTTTGTAAGAAGGTGCTCTTCCCTTCATCTCTTTTTTCAATTGAGGCCTTCCCTTGGCCCTATACGGGTGGTATCTCTCATCCAGGCTCATGCCCCCTCTCTTTATAAGAAGATGATCTGCCCTTCATTTATTTTTTCAATTAAGGCCTTCCCTCGGCCCTGTATGGGTGGTATTCATCATCCAAGATCGATGTCCCTCTCTTTTCAAGAAGGTGATCCACCCCTCATCTCTTCCTTCCTTCTGCCCTCTTCCTATACGGAAAACTTTCCCCTGCTTTTGGATAGGTGGCATCCCTTATCTAACTGTAAGGTCCCTCCCTATACAGAGGGTATAACGAGTGGACATTCTTCTTCGAGGAATCCCGCGACCAAGAGGGATTCATATATGTAGTTGGTTGGCGATGGAATTTGGAGAAATCGTTGTATAGAGGGAGGTTAAAAAGATTGTTGACGGGCAGAAATCCAGTGTTGGGTAGAAATACGACATCGAGTAGGAGTTTAAAGATGGACAAAATTCTGATGAAGGGTGGAAATTTGGCATCGAGTATATTTGTTGAAATTTAGATTAGTGACTTTGTATATGTCAAAGTCAGTCCGATGAAAGGTGTCAACTGATTTGGAAGAGTAAGCAAGCTCAGTCCAAGGTATGTCAGATCTTTTGAGATCATTGAAAGGATTGGAAATTCTGCTTACAGGTTGTTATTGCCTGATCAGATTTGATATACATAACGTGTTTCACGTATCCTCTTTGAGAAAATGGATATCTGATTCTGGACAAAAAATTTCTATTGATGATGTGGAGATTCAGGAGAATCTATCGTATAAAGCAGAGCCAGAAATGATTTTGGCTAATGATATAAGAAAGTTAAGAAGTAAACATATTCCGATGGTTAAGGTTCAGTGAAAACATAGAACAGCAAGAGAGGCTACTTCTTCGAATATGAGACAATTATATCTGAATATGTTTTAACTCAGTTTTGCTTTGGAAATGTCCAGGATGACATTGTTCTGAAGGTGGGGAGATTGTGAAAGCCAATTTTCTTTTGTTTTCCTTCTAGGTTCATCTGGACGAAGTGGAATCGTCCGGGACTATCAGTTATAAATTGGTGACATATAGATTCATCCCAGGATGAAGGTAGGTTCGCCCGTACAAAATTTTTTCAGAGAGCAACTCGTCTATGGACGAAAGAATTGGAATTAATTTTTGTATGTACGAAATTTTTTTAGTGAGGAGATCATCCCGGGACGATCGTGCATCATCCTGGATGATCCTGTTTTATAAATATCTGAATGGTGGCATTTTGAAGAAAGAGAAAAAGGACAGGATAGAGAAAAATGAAGGAAAGAAGAAGAAATCCACGTTTTGGGTGACTTTGGTCTGTTTTCATCCGTCACCGTAGTTGGGAAAGTTGATCTACTCGAGGTAAGGCACATTATGCCATTCTCAATTTTCAGAAATGTGATTTTTTACGGATTTTCTGTTTCAAATTGGTTTTCTGTTAGCGAAAATCTGGGGTAAATTCATACCGGTAAAACTTTTTCCGCGTAACTTTTGGTATGTTTTAGAAATTATGATTTTGAACGTTTTGAGTATTTTCTAGAAGATTTTCAACGGGTATTGTGAATTCTGCGGAGTTTTTATCGAATAGAAATTTATTTGGATGTTGAAAAATATTGTTTCAGTACATTGAAAGTCTTAAAATGATGTTTTACACTATCTGTGGTAATTTGGTAATTTTCTAAAATTGTGAATTTGATATGTTGAAATTTCTATGGACTACCGTTATGCCGCTGACGATTTTTCTAATGTAATCTGATTTTTCTGAATTTGATGATTTGATGTGTTTGAATTATGTTAGAAGGGCGTTACAAGGGGCCAGAATCCTTTGAGATTCTGTCTGTGTCAGGGAAGGGAGGCATAAGGGGCCAGAATCCGTTGAGATTCTGTTAGGGTCCGGGAATCTGAAAATAAAGTCTGATCTAAAAATTTTGTATATCTAATATGTTCTGGTGCTGTAAGCACAAAGGGAGGCATAAGGGTCCATAATCCTTTGAAATTATGTCTATATCAAGGAAGGGAGGGAAAAGGGGCCAGAATCCTTTGAGATTTTGTCTGGGTCAGGGAAATCTGTGATGAAATGTGATTTGAATATTTTCTGAAATATGTTCTGAACTTTGATTGAATTCTGATTTGAATAATTCTGTGATGTAAATTTGATTCAGTTCTTTTGTCTCTGTTACTTCATTTGCTCTGAACGAATATATGTATTCTGTTTGATTTCTGTTCTGTATGAATCTCTGACCTCAGTCTGATATTTTGATTTTTGTTCTTTACTTTCTGCTTAGAGCCATGCACTGTAATGTACATGATTATTTTGAAGAATGACAAGAAAGAAAATGTTAGATAAATTTATGTATATTGGAATTTTATAGTAGCTATGTGTTTTATGTATGATTATTCGGAAGAAAGTTTGAAACCAAATTCCAAAGCAAGATCCTGAATTTATCCGTTGCGACTCGACGTGATGGGAATCATCCCGGTCGGGTTGGGTCGTGATAGTACGAGTGGTATTCATCATCCAGGATTAAGGTCCCTCTCTTTGCAAGAAGGTGATCCCCCCCCTCATCTCTTCCTTCCTTCTGCCCTCTTCCTATACGGAAAACTTTCCCCTGCTTTAGGATAGGTGGCATCCCTTATCTGACTGTAGGCTCCCTCCCTATACAAAGGGTATAACAAGTGGTCATTCTTCTTCGAGGAATCTCGCGACCATAAGGGAGGGATTCATATATGTAGTTGGTTGGAGATGGAGGTCGGAGAGATCATTGTAAGGAGGGAGGTTGAAAAGATTATTGATGGGCAGAAATCCAGTGTTGGGTAGAAATACGACGTCGAGTAGGAGTTTAACGATGGACAAAAGTCCGATGAAGGGTGGAAATTTGGCGTCGAGTAGAAGTCTGACGATGTGCATAAATTCAACGTCTAGTTGAATTCTGACGTCGAGGGGAATTATAACGACGGGTAGAAATTCATCATCGGGAAGAAGCCTGATGAATGCCCGTCAATAGCAAGGAGTCCTATGAAAGTTTGACGGTGGGCAGAAGTCTGGCTAGGGATAGTAGTCCGATGACTAGTGGAATTTTGGCGTTGGGTAGAAGTACGACGTCGGAAGTCCGTCGACGTGTTTTAGTCCAATGATGAGTAAAAATTTGGAGGTAGAAGCCCAATAAAAGTCCAGTGATAGGCAAGAGTTCGAAATTGGGTAGAAGCCCATTGAAAGTTTGACGACGAGCAGGATTCTAGCATCGACTAGAAGTACATCATCGGGTAGCAGACCGAAGATAATCCCTTAACGGGCAGAAGTCTGTCGTCGGGTTGGTGTACGATATCAGGTAGAAGTATGGAATCGGGAAGAAGACCAACGATAGGTTGAAATTCAACATTAGGTAGAAGCTTGATGAATACTTGAAGAAGAACAGTAGTCTGATGATGGGTATAAGTCTAAAGTCAGGAAGAAATTCGACGAGAGTCTGGGGCAAGAAGTTTGACACCAGGTAGAAGTATGGTGCATGGGTAGAAGTCCGACGAAAGTCCATCGTCGATATTCTAGCGACATTAACTAAGGATGTAAGACTTATCCGAGGTTGCATGTAAAAACCTTTGCTCGATGACATTAACCTGTATGAAAGAGGTTAAATGTATCCACTAAGAATATAAGACCTATCCAAGGTTGTATGTCAGAGCCTTTGTCAATGATGTTAACCTATATGGAAGAGGTCAAGATAATCAACTAAGGATGTAGGACCTATCTAAGGTTGTATGCCAGAGCCTTGCTCGATGACATTAACCTGTGTGGAAGAGGTCGAGATAATCCACTAAGGATGTAAGACCTATCTGAGATTATATGTCAAAGCTTTGCTCGATGACGTTAACCTATGTGGAAGAGGTAAAAAGGATCCACCCAGGATGTAAGACCTATAAGAGGTTTTAAGTCAGAGCCTTTGCTTTTTGACGTTAACCTATATGAAAGAGGTCGAGATAATACACCAAGGATGTAAGACCTATATGAGGTTGTATTTCAGAGCCTTGCTCGATGAGGTTAACTTGTATTGAAGAGGTCAAGATAGTCCACCAAGGATGTAAAACCTATCCGAGGTTGTATGTCAGAGCCTTGCTCAATAACGTTAACCTATGTAGAAAAGGTCAAATCGAACCCCCCTAGGATTAATTTTTCCTTTGATAGGGAGGGGCGAATGCCGTGTGAATCCCGAATAAAAGGTAAAGAAGGGTCTATCTTTAGATGGTTACTGCCTTTTCGAGGTCGAGATTAAGACCTTGCCCAATAAGAAAATTCAGTATGAGACTATATACGAGTTTAAATTGATTGGAAGTATCTTTGCATTTGCCTGGATTTTTCTAAAATTTCATCTTGATATTGAAAGCATTGAAGGGATCTTCTTGACCACAGTTAGAGTCAAAGTTTCACCCAGTCCAGATCTAATTCCCATGAAATTGATGCAACAATAGCTGAAGTCGAGAAGTTAACATGAACGACCTTTTGAGGTTAGAGCAAAAATTGCCCCCAGTCAGGAACCAAGTTACCATAGACGGCGCCAAACTATTACGTCCTGGGATATTTGCGGTGGTAGAGAAATATATTATTTAACGTCTTAATGTTGTATGAAGATCCAACACACAATCAGATAAGAGAGAGAGAGTGTGTGTGTATGTGTTGCGTTCATAAGATACACAAGAGTTTTTATGTGAAAACCCCTAAAAAGGGGAAAAAACCACAGGGCATTGCCTAGTTTGAATGAATCCACTAGTATTTGCAGTCGATTACAAATGAGGCCCTTCCTTGGGAGAAGGCCTTGGCTTGATGGTACAAATATAGATCATATAGAGCACATTATATGATGGGAGTTATAATATAGACATGTTTGTTTGGTCGGCATGACAATAGTTGATAGGATAGAGGTAGGAAAGACCATAATAGGTGATTAAGGTTGGAAGGACTATAGTCAATAGGAGAGAGAGGTCTGAAAGATTGTAGTTGGTAGGAGACCGGGGTCGAAAAGACTATTTTCTGGTGATGTTTGTTTAAAGGACCATAGTAGATGATGGATGTTGGAAGGACTGTAGTCAGCAGGAGACAAGAGTTAGAAAGACCGTTGTTTGTTGATGGAGGTCAGAAGGACCATAGTAGGTGATAGAGGTCAGAAGGATCGTATTCAGCAGGAGACAGGGGTCTGAAAGATCATTGTTGGCAGGAGAGAGAGGTCTGATAAAAATCCGGGCCTCAGGTGGTGGTACTGTAGAAGTTTAGGAGTCAGGTGGTGGTCCGGGCCTCAGGTGGTAGTCTGACAGAAGTCTAAGCCTCAGGTGGTGGTTTGATAGAAGTTCGAGCCTCAAGTGGTTGTCCGGCAGAAGTATGGGCCTCAAGTGGTGGTTCGACATATCTCATGGCCTAAAGTGGTGGTCCGGCTGAGCAACGATGTCAGGCGGAGGTCCAGCAGAGGTGAGGGCCTCAAGTGGTGGTCCTGTGGAACAAAGACGTTAGGCGATGGTACAGCAGAGGTGAGGGCCTCCAGTGGTGGTCTGGTAGAGCTCAGGGTCTCAAGTGGTGGTCCAGCAGAGCAACGACGTCAAGCGGTGGTTCAACGGAGGTGAGAGCCTTAAGTGGTGGTTCGACAGAGCTTGGGGCTTTAAATGGTGGTCCGACAGAGCTCGGGGCTTTAAGTGGTGGTCCAGTGGAGCAATGAAGTCAGGCGGTGGTCCGATAGAGGTGAGGGCCTCAAGTGGTGGTTCGACGGAGCAATGACATCAAGCAATGGTTGAGGAGGAGCTTCTTCTTTCTCTTCCTTCTCTTCTTCCTTCTTCTCTTCTTGCTCTGATCCCTTTTTTAAGAAAAATGAAAGGTTTATTTATAGATTTTTGGAGTGTCATGGCCTGTAAATAGGTGAGAGATCAAGGGTAAATGGGGAGTGGTTGGTTGGACGGCCGATGTTCCCTTGATCGTGGACCGTTCGTCAGATATTTGAGGGTCTTAATGATGTCAGAATTTGGTGATCTTAGGCTCACTAGATTTGTCTTGTCGATTCGATTGATTCAGTTATAAGCATGTTATGTTTGGAAACCATTTGGTAATCCAAATTGTGGTTCAAACCTTCCAATAGCGCTTCAGGTCCTTTATTTGGACTCATTTGGGCTCGGATTGAGTCGAATTTGGTGTCGTTGGGTTTATATTTCTGAGACATTCAGTTTGAATAAATGTTTGCTGAAATTGGAGTTCAGATAGTCCCAATGTTAATTTTGAAAGTTTCCAACTTGATTTTGCATCAAGATTTGTGCCCGACCAAGATAATTTTTTGATGATGTATCATCTCTCCTTCAACAAAAGCTTATAGTAATTCCCCACTTGATATGTCCCACTTTGCCTAGTATATGTGCCTCACCTAAGTACAATTTTGAGAGCCATTCAGCACTTTTTTTGAATGAAAAAAATCTTAAAACATTAACAAGGCTCTTTTGTGCATCCTCTATACCTCTCTTTCTCAATATCACTTTTACGCCCTGTCATTCTCCTCCTCTCTATTGCTATCCAAATTCTTGAAACCTTTGGCAACTATGAAGCGAGGAAGTTGCTTTGCAAGCCCACTGGAGAAGGTATCTGATGTAGTGGATTGGCAGAAGAATAAGACATGTAAGAAGGAAATCCCAATCCAGGGAACAAATACAAGCACTAAGCTTCAAAAAGAATTAATATTCATCAATTGCCTCCATTCCTCTTATATATTTCATATATATAATACTCAAGTAGGTAAAATCTAGATAATCCTAAAAGATTTTTGAATCTGGTAACAAACTAAATAAAATAGCCTAAGAAATATTTTAAGCTAAAATGCTCCGCATCAGCATCAACAAGACAACTAGTCTATAAGTGAGAAGTCTCACCATGAGCTTGTTGGTGAAGGCATCACCGAGACTAATGACATGTGAAGGAGAAAGTGAGTTCGTGAGACTTATCATTTAAAGTTAGATATTGTTGCAAAATTCCTCCTCCAAACCCACCTTTGGCAACAATCTTGTTAACAACTTTCTCCTTTAGAGCTGACTTTGCTGCAACCTTCTCCCTCCTCTCTTATTGTCCTTCTCCCTTACACTATTTTTTTCTCAATCTCTCTCTCTAGCTCTAACACACACAATCTCTCTTTCTCTATATTTTTCTCTCTTGTTTACATTCTCTATTTCTCTTTCTTCTAGCTCATACTCTCTATCACTTTCGCTTGGTCGCTACCTCTTCTCTCACTTTATCTCCCTCTCATTCTCTTTCTCTATCTTTCTCTTTGTAGCTAAATCACTATCTTTCTTCCTATTTATCCCTCTCTTTTTTCTATCTCTTGCTCACTCTCTCTCTCCACTTTCTCTATCCCATTTCTCTCTATAAAAATTGAGAAGCGGATCCTTAAAAATGATAAGTATCTTGACCCTTAATTACCAAAGAATTATAAATATTATGCATCTTTCCCAGTGAAAAAAATGACATCCACTACTGAGCCAATGATTTGAGTGTTACATCCTAGGTTTTGTTCTTCAAGCACTACAGGAAAATCATTTGTCAATTTAATCATTTCTAACTATCATCCAAAATGACAATGGAGAGATTTAACGTTGCGCGGCGCTCGATCTATATTGTGGCGTTCCTTGAGCAACGCCTCAACGCTAAGCACTCCTTTAATTTTAAGAATTTTAATTTATTTCTTGCCAAAAAAAAAATTACCCAACATTTTTATAATAATAAATGCAATTTGGAATATAAGATTTTTCTCTTATCCACTATACATTAATATTCATCACATTTTAAAGCAATTAAGTGCATAAAATTGGGCTTTAGCATGTTTAGTTCTCACACGATTTTAAAATTCAATCCTAAAATTTGGAGAAGTTTTGACGGAAAGGCAAGCTTATATATATATATATATATATATCAGTAATTTTCATTACATTTTTTTTAACTATATTGTGGACGTGAACAAGTGAAATAGATTATTAATTTAGGTTTTATTTGTGATGATTATCTTATTACTTTAAAAGATTATTTTAAAAAGCAATAAAAAAATTGTTCCAAATGAAGTCTTGATTTGTATTGGAATAAGTATTTAAAATTTGAGAAAAAATAAAGTTTTGATCATATTCATAGACTTGTAAAATGATATGAAAATAATCAACAAATCCTTTAAATAGACTTGTAAAATATTGTGGTGTTCAATTCCTCCCCCCTAAAAAAAAAATTTAAAATTTGCTTATTTAATGAATTTTTAGGTAATTTATCCATTTTTATTTTTTTTTTTATTCTTTATTATAGTAATCTTTAGGCAATTGCTCACGCGAACGAACGGCAATGGGGTTCCTCACGCGAACGAACGGAAGGCGGCGGGCGCTGACGGAGCTTAAACGAAGTGGTATAATAGAAGGAAATAAAGAATTTAGGTGGTATATTAGTAAATACAAAACTTTGGGTATTGAATATGTATTTTCAATAGTTTTAAGTATTATGTATGTAAAAATCCCTTATTGTTATTGTCTCCACCTTGCAGTCAAGATTTGCAAGCTCTTCATTTTCCTTATAATTAACCAAAATATCTCATATTTATAGCCTCTTCAAATATATCGAAAAAATATATAAAAAATCTGTTTTAGATGGTCTTAAAAAAACTGTAAAATGTTAGTCAAAGAGGCTGCAAATTCTAGCCTAAATCCTTTAAGTAATTCTGCATCAGCTACCAAGCTTTTAATAAAAATAACTAATAAAATCATGATAAATTTTTTTTTAATTAAAAATAGGTCATATAACGTCTTAAATAGCATTTAAAAAATACAGTGAATCTAATGGAATAAAAGTTAAGTAAAATTAAATAATTATAAAATAAATTGTAAGTACTATATTTTGTATATTTAAATAATTTTTGAAATATATTAATTAACCTTCAAAATAATATGAAATATTAATATATGTAGAAACACGTATAGGTTAGTTTTAAAAAATTTATAAAAGCACAAAGCCTTAAAATCAGCTTTGAGATTCGGTCGTGATATAAAAGCAGCTATTCTTTAGGCTTCTTTTAAGAAATTTTTTTGTTGCTTTATTTTTTCATGTTACAATCGTAATTTTTATTTGACTGTTATTTTTTGACTTCTTTCAAAAACTATTTGTATTAGAAGGCAATTTTCTACAACAATTTTAAAAAAATTTATTTCTCTACAACAACTTAATATATAAATAGTAAGAAAGGTTTTCTAAATAAAGTCTTAGGCTTCGTTTGGGACAACTTTTTATTGCTTCTTAAAACATAATTTTAGAACAAAAATTTAAATTTTTGTATTAAAACTCTTTTTAAGAAACAGTTAAAAAATCGTCCCAAACGAAGTCTTAGATTTCATTTGAGACAACTTTCTTCAGCTTTTTGAAGCAGCTTTCTAGTACCAAAATTTCTAATTTAAAAAAAAAAAATTTATACTAAAAAATTATTTTAAAAAATAATAAAAAGCTGTCCTATGATGGATAAGACCATTTGCAACTCATCAAATTCCTTAGGAAAATGACCTCTCATTCGTCAAATTTTATTACGCCTTGCTTGATGATTTAACAATGCTATTTATGAAAAAGAAATGAATAAAAATTTGTATAAGAATATTAATAAAACCTAAGATCAATATTTTTATTAAATATCATAAATTATATTAATATCAATATTATTTAAAGAGCATTAATGCAACATCATCCTGACATAATTTGTCAAAAATATTTTTATGTAATTTTTTTTTTATGCTGAAAAGATTATTCTCTCAATTCTAAAAGATTGACCAGTAATTAAATTACTCTATATTTTAAATTGAGAATGACTTTCTTAATAATATATATTATTTTATTTCCTATTTTTCAGATAACATATGATTTATAATATAATATTTATTTTCATTTTCAAATGATCTGCTTTAGTGGTAGATAAGATTAGAACAAATCGTCTTAGAAGGTTTGGTCATGTAAAGTGTCATCTTTCTAATGACTCAATTATGGGAGTAGATGTATTAGATGAGTAATGATTCCATCAGGTTACCGAATGCATTCGGAAACCAATAACAAAACTCCACGTCACTAAAGTGCTCGGTACAGGCGCTCGGTACACTCGTTATGCTCGGTATTTTTACCGGACGCAATAAAAATTCGTATTGGATAGGCCTATATTGAGATAGATAGTGGTAGGCCTAAAAAGACTTGGATAAAAAATATTATAAATAATATTTTTTTAATAGATTTGAATGAGAATTTGACTCTTAATAGGACATAACGGAGAAAACTGATTCATGCAACCGACAGACGTTGTGTGATAAAGGCTTGTTGTTATTGTTGTTAAATTATATATGAGAAAGTAATATTAATAGCAAAATTAAATTTTAATTAAATTTTTAAGTTTGAAAAAGAGCTCAAAATCTAGTGAGTTGATACATTTTAAATTATTTTATTTGTTTTTAAAAATATTTTTAACTGAAAATTAAAATAATGAGGAAAATAAATTATTTCTTGTTCCATTAAACATCATACCTATTTTTCAATAAATAATTCTGTGCGGACACCGGACTATCCGGAGACAAATCAGAACACACAATGTCACTCGGTACACAGCAGTACACAGCCGCGGTATACAGCAAATGATTGATGTGGCACGTTATGGTTCACCTCTGGACGGTGTCTGTATCCCCACAAAATAGTTTCAGCTACTTTTAGGCTTCATTTGGGATAATTTTTTTATTGCTTTTTAAAACAACTTTTCAATATAAAAATATTAAGAAATTTTTGTATTGAAATCTGCTTTAGAAAGCAACTAAAAAACTGTCCCAAACAAAGCATTAATTTAATCATCAAACGTAGTGATTTCTTTTGAAAAACCTTTCTTAAGTGCTAGCTTCCGGCATTTGGTTTGTTCAAGCATCTCTTGTCAAATCGTATTCACTTGACTTGTGATTGCCCGCTTAGAAGATTGCTTCTTGGAAGGGCTATCGTGATCTCCACAACTTTGAAACTCTCAACCTTCGCTTGTTGAATAAAATATAAACTTAGGTTTTGTTTGGGACAGCTTTCTTGTTGCTTCTTAAAGCAGCTTTCTAGTACAGAAATTTTAATTATTGAACTAGAAAGCTGCTTTAAGAATCAGCAAGAAAGTCGTCCCAAACTAAGCCTAAAATTAATTAAATCCAATTTTATTGGATAGATGGCTTTGAATTAATGGATGTGCTTTTCTTAGATGGTTGCTAACTAAAAGAATTCATTGATTAAGTCATAGGAAAACCATATAATTGGCCAAGGTTGGTTCAACTAACTATGATTGAATTTGAGTCTACAAGTGTAGCCTAATAGTGGAAAAACTTAGCTCAATAGGATATATTCTTTATTATTTTTATTATCACGTGTAATAAAAATATAACATATAATAAAATAATGTTTAATATGAATACACCTATAATATCAAAATTTTCAATCTCCATTTGGAATGTATAATCTAGTTAAACTAACCATGTTATATATCTTTTTATCATTATAATGTTCATTATTGTATTAGTCATTCATAGATATAAACTTGGCTTGAAAGTTCAAATAGAACTCCTAAGAAGTGAATAATACATTATGAATTTGCATACTCGTCATTTTTCTGGAAGGAAAGGTTGTGATAGATAATCATAAATCTCTGATATCAGAGCATGGCTATTGTGATTACATCACTATCAAGGAAAAAATGGCTATAAAAGTGGTACTGGGAGACTTTTCGAGCTATTTTCGTCATTAACAATAATCTACAATGGTTTAAAATTCACAATAAAATTATTGATATTGCATTCCATTGACATGCAATTTTACAGTCCTACTTATAGTGCTTAAAGTTTAAAACAATCATTAAAGAATATTTATTAATATTATAATCATGCTCTCATCAACTGCTTCCAAATGTTTATTACAAGATTGACAAGGAAAATAAGTAAAATGTTGATACTATAATAAAAATGCTAGCAAGTAGCGTGAAGCAAGAACTCACTGAAACATCCACTTGATTTTCTTACTATCAAACTAATAATTATCAATCATCATAAGTCAATCTCATTAAAATATGAGTTACATATGGGATGATATTTGTACTACCAAGAAAATAATTTGATAGAATGAATTTACCTTAAAATTTTAAGATAAATTTTATAGCTAGTAGTATAAGATTTTGAAATATATATTCCTGATTAGAGAGCAAATATGTTGCCTAGTGAAGGGGGATCTAATATTCCCATTTGTTGCTGTGGGTGATTAAGAATGGATTCTATTATAGAGGTTTAGCTAATGTCATTGAATGTGTTTTGAAATGTTTGATGATATTCCAAGTAGTGTGGAGGACAAAGGATAGAAGATGGTCAAAATAAGGTTAAGGAAACATAGATTTGGTTGATTTGATTAGTTTGAAAATATTGATTGAGGGCCAAGAGATTGATGTAAGGAATAAAATGGATTGTAAATAATAATGCATGCAATGTATGTTGGTCAAATTTTGATTAGTTCGTTGGAATCCAAGGAGTTTAGAGGGTGGTAGATCTGGGAGACCAAAATTAGGTCAAGGGGAGCCAGTTTCGTCGACTTCTTTAGAGGGATTTCATTTTTTTTCTATTTTAAATATGTATGGCTTGAGAAAATATTGTGAGAAGGAGGGAGAATATATTGGAGAGAACAAGAAAGAGACCAACAATTAAAAAAATGATATCAAGATCTTATATAAACAAAAATCCTAAGATTAACAAACTTATTAAGTTCATAAAACTTATGTGGACTATAAATGTCAATCTAGCATAATTAATCATATAGTATGACTTTAAAAAGTTTATACTTTTTCTTGACATTTTACTATTTGAATTAATTATTCTATAAAATGATTAGAACATACAATTCTTTGTGCAAAAAGAATCTTCATATTTTTTATGTGATACTAGATTAGGCACAAAAGCATGCAAATTAATATCAACTTAGGTTTCGTTTGGGACTACTTTCTTATTGCTTTGTAAAACTGCTGTGAGAAAATAATTTTTTTAAAGCTATGTGGAAAACAGTTTTTTAATATATTTTTTTTAAATAGCAAAAAATTAGTAGTCAAACAAAAATTATGTTTGCAATCTAAAAAGCAAAGCAAATTTCTAATACAAAAATTTCTTGAAGCAAGTGAAAAAATATTGGCCAAAAGTTGTCCCAATGAAGCCTGAGAAGACTTTCTTATTGCTTCTTAAATCAGTTTTTTAGTATAAAATTTTAGTTTTTAAACTAGGCTTGGTTTGGGATGACCTTTTCATTATTTCTTAAAACAGCTTAATTTTTTTATATTAAAAAGTTATTTTAAGAAGCAATAAAAAAGTTGTCCCAAACGAAGCCTTAGGCTAAAACAACTTGAACCATTCACGTAGTTTTTGCCTACTTCTAATCTGATATGTTTTCTTAAAGTTAAACTACAAGCAAATACAATCATAATTGAAACAATTTTTATTTGTCACCAATTTTTATTCAGTAAAATTCAAGCTTTTATATGCAATATCCCAAACAAAAATTCGAGCTTCATTTGGCACAACTTTTACTATTTTGCTTTTAAGATTACAATTATAATTTTTATTTTGATACATCTTGTCTATTATTTTCAATCAATCTTTGTTCTAACATATTGTTTTTTGTAATAACTTTAAAAAAAAAAAAAAATTCTTCTTATTAGTAATTTTATAACCACAATTATAAAAAAATTACAACCATCCAAAATTAGATCCTCACTCATTTGGGTTCATAGCCTTTGGCTTATTACTAAAGTGGTCAAAATTAGGGGTGTCAATATTTGACACGACACGAAAATCCGACTCGAACCCGTCTCAGAAATTTTGGGTTTGACTTGACCCGATTTCAAAACGGATCGGGTTTGGGTTGACCCGACGGGTTGCCGAGTCAACTCGCGAACCAGTTTAAAATCAACTGCCTGCATTGCCCCGTCTGCTCGCGACGCTGCTCTGCTTGCCCGTGAAGCAACAGTGCTCGCGCCAGCGCGCACTAGTGCTTGCTTGCACGCACCGCGGCCCCCCGTTGCCGCCCACGCACCCGCGCTCGCCCGCGTGCCCACTGGCACTCGCCTGCGCGCCCGCTCGCGCTCGCCAGCGCGGCCACTTGCGCACCCGTTTCGGGTCAACCCATGTCGGGGCGGGTCAACCAGTCAACCCGCCGGGTCGGGTCCGAGATCGAATATCTGACACTTTTACCTATCCGAGTCGGGTTAGGGTCGACCCGTTTGAACCCGGGTCATTTCCGGGTTCGACCCGTGACCTGAAATTGACACCCCTAGTCAAAATGCATTATATACTTTAATTTGATTCAATTTTATGTAAATTTTCAAATTTCAAGTCTTAATTAAATGAACTTAATCTATGAAAATGTCCAAATTAAAGTGAACTTGTTTATTATTTAGCTAGAGAAAGGTGAGGATTGTGACCAGGAAAAGAGCCGGACAGGCTACGATCACTACAATGCTTTAAGAGCAGCCGAAAGTATGCCAGAGAGAGAAAGAGATATGCATTATCTTTATTTATTTAATTTTTTAAGAGCATTATCTTTAATTTACATTATTTTGTATTTTCGCTGATTGAGTCAAGGAGAAAGTGATGCATGGGGTCAAATATGTAATTTTTGATGGCGTCATAGGTAAACCGATATGCATAATCATGTTGGTTAAATTCACTTAGTTATTTGCTGGTTAGGAGCTTAGACTATTAATTAAGATGTTTTGAATTTGAGTTTTATGTATGCGATGTGTATATGAGTTTACCTTTTAGACGGCTTTCTTACTACTTAAAGTAGCTTTCTAATAAAAAATTAAAATTTTTATAGTAAAAAGTTGCTTTAAGAATCAATAGAAAAGCCGTCCCAAATGAAGTATATATAGATGGCAAAAATTGGAGAAAGGAAATTAACGATAGTAAACAACAAGATTGATGTTGTTGTGGTTTGATTTTGTTTCTTTTGATTGGGTTTGATTTTGGACGGCTTTCTTACTACTTCTTAAGGCAGCATTCTAGTTTAAAAATTTTAATTTTTGAACTAAAAAACTGTTTCAAGAAGTAATAAAAAAGTTGTCCCAAATGAATCCTTAGTTGATCTAATTTTCTCTAAGAAAATTAGAATAATCCGAGCAGTGATATAGGTGGCAAAAGTTGGAGAAAGAAAATTAAGGGAAGTAAAGAACAAGATGATCGAAATATGGATTACTTTTAATAGAGGTGTAAATAAGTAGAGTCGAGCTAGAGTTAGTCATAACTTCAGGTTGAGCTTGATTAATTAATCGAGTTTGGGCCAGCTTATTTATCAAGAAAGAGAGAAAATGATTGTGCTTCACGTAATTATTATAATAAAATGATAAAAAAATGAGATATTAAACAAAAAATATTTTTTAAAAAAATCTTAATATAGGAAAATGAGATATATTTTTTAAATTTTTTTATAACTTTGCACTTAAAATTCAAAATTTAAGTGCATTTAATATTGATTTTTTTTTAAATGAGCAACATCAAGAGCTAATAAGTCGAGTAAGAGCGGATTAAACTTAGACTTATTAGTTTGGCTCATAAGTCACTTATCGAATTGAGACCGATCTGACTCCTAAGCATACTTGACTCACTTATACTATAACTTTTAGGAAAAAAATTATAAAATAAAATAATTCAGTGATGACATAATTAACTAAAGATTCAAACTTTCTTAAATGCTTTTATATTTAAATTATAGCCTGTTTGGGCCATCACCCAACTCGGCCACGCACATAATTATTGTAAAATAGCACAAGACGATATGGTTGTATAGGCTGCACAAAGTTTCTATATCGTTATCCGTATCTCTCTCCAGATATCACATCTAATTTTTCTTTATATTGATGTGGCAGATGTGTAGCAAAAGTAACAGGTCAAAAAGGCTCACTAATAAAATTTGCAACCCAGTGCCCCGAAAAAATTTCCCCGGTTGCGAGAATTGTCATAAAAAAAGAGTAATGTTGCAGAGAGTCGCCATCCTGGGGAAGGGAGTTAAAAATTGATCATCCTTGCCTCTAATACCAATCTTCATCCAATAGCCAAAACCAAAAACAGAAAACCGCAAAAGCAACGCCCCATCAAATTTCAAAAAAAAAAAAAACAGTGAAAAACCAACTCTGGACTAGCCAAATAGCAACCCGAACATAAACACCAAAACCAGCAAAGGAGATAAAGGTGCCAAGAGCATCAAAAGAAGAAAAACCCCGTAGACCAGCCATGCTCAAATATTCAACTTCAAAGCCTTGAGATATACCCCCTTCCTAATGATATCACATAAAATGAATTGGCTTTTAGTACTCTCAGCAAATTTCCTAGCATTCCTCTATCTCCAAATAGTGTAAACCAAACACCACAGGAGCAAAAAATTCAGCGTATTGTGCTGCTGATCACCCTCAGCAACAAATTCTATCAGCTGATAAAGATTTGGTCTCATGAGAAAATTCTTTAACCTAGGCAAGATTGAAGAAATGATATAAAAGGAGAAGTCACACTCAAAAAAGAGGTGAGAAGAGCTTTCTGAACTCGATTTGCAAAGACAACAAAAAGGGTCAACAACAATATTCCGCTTAATGAGAGCATCAAAAATGAAAAATCTGAGAGCATAGTGTTTGTGCCAGACCATAGAAAACCAAGGCACAACCTCTTCGTCCTAGTAAAAGTCCTGAATAAAGGCATGAAATCCAATCACATTACCCGAACCCCAATTTAAACAACCTTTAATGGCATCAGGATTTATGGAAATAGACCTAATTTTATCTCTGATATGATTAGGACAAGAAGCAGGAAGATTCCAACCATTAGAATCAATAATAGCTCCAAGACAGGCATCATGAGAGAAACAGGAAGTAAGAGTATCACCATCCGGGAGCTCTTTTAAAGATAAACTGTGACACCAAGGATTCCAATGCAGGGATAAAGAACTAGATGGGAGGACATTGAAACCAAAGCTATTTTTTTTCTTTAGCAGCTGTAGAACAAATACTTTTCCACATAATGGACGCAGCAGATGAAGGACTCTTCTAAGGGGAAGAATAATATTTAAATATCCAGCCAGAAAGTAAGGATGGAGAATTATAAATTATAAAGAACAAAGAGCAATTAGCAGCATGTCTAAGTGCATTAAAAGCGGGGATTCCTAAACCCCCTTTGTTTTTTGGTTTACACATGCTACCCTAAGAGACCATATGCAATTTCTTTGCAGCAATATCACCAAAATAAAGAAACTTAAGCAGATAGTTTCTCTATTTGCTTGTCATAGCATTTAGGTATAATATATCCCCGAATCCAATTTGCTATAATGTTCCAAATAGTAAATTTAAGGTATTGAAGCCTACCTACAAAAGAAAAAGATTTCTCTTTCCAACCAAAAAGCTTGTTAGTAATAACATCCAAAGAGGAGAAAAGTCCGCAAGGACTCTCTTAATGGAGATAGGCAACCCCAAATAGGTGACCGAGGAGAAAAAAGAGGGAATGTTAAGGGAAGCACAAATATCATTGGCAAGGGGATTATAAGGGTGGAGAATAAAGCTGCTTTTATGGGGGTTAACCACATGCCCAGGGCTAAACCATTATGCATAGAAGCTTTACCAAAGATGAGAAGATCATCAGCATAAAGGAGATGGGAGATATGCCAATTATTAAATTCAATAGCCTCAAAACCTCTCACAATAGCAGGGGAATCTAATAAGCCAGAAAGGGCATCTATGACAATACAAAATAAATACGGGCTTAAGGGACAGCCCTGCCTGAAACCAGCTCCATAGCTAAAATATCCTTCCAAACTGTCATCCAAACACACCGAAAAGTGAACATCAAAGATACAAGCATGAACCCATCCAATAAAGATAGGAGGGAAACCCTTCTAAGCCATTATACTAAATAAGAAGTCTCTAGACATCGAATCGAAAGCTTTCTTAATATCAAGCTTAGCACACATGAAATTCCCTCTAGAATACTTTTGACAGTATCTCAACAGCTCTACCGCAAGGATAATGTTATCAGTGACCACTCTTTTATTAATGAAACCAGGTTGAGATTGATTGATAATAAGTGGCATAATATATTTAAGTCGAGTGGCGAAGATTTTGACAATGATCTTATAAAGGGTGTTGCATAAAGAAATCAACCTGAAATAAAAAATAGAGGAGTGAGGGGATTTTGGTAAGAGAGTAATGGCTGTGGCCTTTACCCTATTAAGCATATAACTTTTTTCAAAAAAAAAAAAAAAAAGATTTAACATCTTTGCATAAAGCAGGCCCTAGGATGTGCCAACCCGATTTATAGAAATGGAAATTTAAACCATCTAGCCTAGGAGAAGACAAAGAAGCACCTAAAAATACAACCTTTTTATTCTCATCTTTGGAAATAGGGCTGGAGAGTAAGGTAACCATATGGGGAGGGATAACAGAACTAGTCGAAAAAAGGGAGATATCAGGATTAGGAGGAGGCGACAGGTTATTAAGGCTTTGAAAATGCTGAATAATAACATAACTAATATTATTATGTTTAACAAGATAACCTTCCAAAGTAGACATAATAGAAGCCCCATTAAAGTTAATCCTTAATCTAATTTTGGAATAAAGGAATTTGAGGTCATCTTCCCCATGCTTTAACCATTTTGCCTTAGCTCTTTGAATAAGCCAAGAGGACCAGGAAGTAGTAAAAAGTGTAATTTCACTATTGATAATTTTGAGGTCAGCATTCAATTAGACATTAGTGGGATCACCTTCTAAGAGAGATAAACACAGATTTTACCTTTCATAAAGTTTCTTTAAGGAAACTTCAAAATATTTGAGGATGCACAATCTTTAGATTTAATACCATTCTTAACTCTCACAAGCTTATGACAAAAATCCAGGATAGGATTGCCCATAAAAGGCTCTATGAAAACATTGAGGAGAATGTTCCAATATTCATCTTTCATCGTCAAGAAGTTTTTAAATTGGAAACACCTTAGCTTATTGGAAGATAAACCATCTTTGAGGATAAGAGGCGAATGATCCAAGCAAGTGGGTTTACCAACTAACTAGAAGGAGGATGGATATCTAGATAGCCAATCATCATTGACAAGAACTCTGTCCAATTTTATGTGAATTGGATTTTCAGTTTGCTGGTTGAACCATGTAAAAAAATGCCCAGTGGAATCAATATCTTTAAGCTATATATAAAAAATGAGATAGTTGAAATCTCTAAGCCTACTATAATGTAGACCCACTCTACCGACCTTTTCATTCAGAAATATGGAGAAATTGAAATATCCCAAAACTATCCAAGGCGTGGGGGAAGACGGGACATTATTGTGGATTTGATGCCAAAGGCTAGATCTCTCCTCAATAAAGTTAGATGCATAAATGACCGATAAGAGGAAAGATGCAGAATGACCATATTTAACCCAACCACTAATCATTTGAGCCGAGGTGAATAAAGGAGTAAACTAAACTTTGCTGGTGGACCATTTGATCCAGATTCTACCAGTAGTTGCAATCTCAAAATTGTTAACACTACCTTCACAATCAAAAACTGAATGCGAGGAGAGAAACCAGGGATCAAACATAACATTTTTTTGAATTCTATTTTCTATAAGACACAATATATCAAGCTTATGAGCTTTAACCAATTGCTTACAAGTAAAAACCTTGTAGGGGTCATTAAGCCCCCTAATATTCCAAGAGGCAATAAAGGGAAAAATCATTAGGTTTTTATGGAGGAAGAGGAGGCCTTTCGCGTGTGCTTTGATCTAGGGTTTTTTTGGTGAGAGGTGGAGGGAATGAGTTTGCTGGGGGATTTGTAGAGGTATGATCTGAAGTGGACTTATTAGAGGTGCTCTTATCAAACAAAGAATCATCCAAAGAGTTGGTTTTGGATTGGGAATCATTCAGCACATCATATTTATTTGGAGAAATTATATTGGGCAGGCATGCATCATAAACATTGTGACTTATAGACGTCACTACCACTTCTTCACTTGGTGAGTTGAGGTTGAGGATGTGATTAGAAGGGGGAATGACAATGGAAGGTTATGTCATGCTGGAGATAATTTTGGGTGGAGGAGAATGTTCTGTGGGGTTTGTAAGGGCCTATGTGGAGGGGGGTTGGGATAGTTTTTGTTGAGGGTGGATTTTTGGGATCAATCACACCGATGCCTCCTTTTGAATTGTTAGAAGAAGGAGATATAGTTGAAGTTGGCTTATCTACCAAAGATCCAATGGATTGAGGGACATTCTACTGCAGAGGGTTTTGAGTGGGTGATTTTTGTGGCTGAGATGTGGACTAAATATGGGGAGTATTTTATGGTGGCTAAGTGTGAGAAGAATTTTGAGGTGGTTACTGCTGAGGATGTGAGTAGGAAAGGGGGTTTTGGGCTCAGGGAGGAGGAGCTCTGCTCCTACTTTTAGCATGGAACTGAGTAGAAATGTGATCCATGGAGGGTTTTCTACCTCTATTAGGAGTATTGGAAGGGAGAGTCATAGATAATTGGTGTTCGTGGAATTTTGAAAGCAGGCTTTGAAAAAGATCAATTTTTTTAAGAATTTTAAGATTAAAGTTGAATTCTAATTCTAAAATCAAATTATCCCATTAGAAAAAAGTATCACCTCAAAAGGTGGAAATAAAATTTCAGGATGGGATTCAAATTTAGAATTGTGAATCTCATCTTGAATATTGTGATCGAATTTAAAAGAAAACTTCGTATGGCTCGATGGGTCAAAATGAGATTCAACTAAATATCCAGCTATGATAATTAAGAAGGGTGATTATTAAGTTCATAGCCAAAGATTTATCAACGAAAGATATAACTCCCCAAAGGGAGAAAATATCATTCAATGTTAATTCTTCAAATATGATGATAACGTTCATTAACATTTTAATTTTCCCTAAAGAAATCCAATTAAATTTTAAAAAGAACAATTTTGAAAATTAGGTGTGTGTGGTTCTAAATCTCCTAAGAGCGTAAGCCCTCATAGTTAATTACATCATAGGGAGAAATAGTCTCCTATGAAAACTCTCGATTAAAATAGTTGCAAAATTTTGTTAAAGATTTTCTATGAGTGATATCAAAGGAAGTGAATTTTTGAATTTCAAGTGGGATCAAATCAAATTGAACACTTATTAACGAATTCAAGGGAAGAAGAGTAGGGGACACTTTGAGATTCCAGAACCATCTAGAAGTGTCTCAACTTAATCTAAGTGTTGTGCTTTACGTTTTAGATTGAAAGAAGATTTAGTTAAAGTAAAGCATTTTATTAGAAATTTGGGATTATATTCCTGGATGTTGGGGTCTTATGATCCAAGATCCGCACTAGATCCAAAATCTAAATTGAGTACCACATAGTGGTGACCCGAACCTAACTAATGCAATACAAGATCTGGACTTACCCCGGCCTGGATTTGAGGAGCCAGCTAGCCACCTAGTAGATTTTAAGTACATGAATTTTGTCATTTAATGATGGAGTGGTAGAGACATTTTTATTAAAGTTTTGGAGAGCAAAAGCCAACATCAAGAGATTGTCCTAAGTGGCCTCTTTGACTTATGCTAGGTGAAAATGCTAAATACAGATGCAATTAAAATTTAGACTCCTTTAAATATGTTTCTAATGCAATGCATACTAGTCAACATATCCAAATTATGAATGCTTGAAAATTTAAAAAGTCTTAAATATAGTTTTTTAGAAGACTCGGCTTCCCTAGGTCCGGCACCTCATCCTCATAGGTCAGATTATCTGAACTCTACTCACAGGCGGAGAAGTGTCTAAAATAAGGAAAGAAGAAGTATAATAATATACAAGCGAAACCCGGGGGCGATCCCTTGCTAATTCCCTATATTCTTTATCTTTCTGTTTTTCTTAACTCCTAAAATTTTAAAGTTTTGATTACGAGTAGAAAATCTTTCACACCCTCACGAGCCACACATATTCAAGCTAAAGCAAGAGCGGCAAACAAACACCAAAAAACTAAGAAAATAGGTAATTTTGTATACAACCATATTAACACATCAGATATAATTAAATTAATTAATAAATATCCATAGGCAAACTATCTTGCTTATTACAACCCAAGGTGTGCAGAAAGTAAAGTGGCCGGACACCACTAACAATAACCTAGATTCTAGTCCTAATAAAGATGCAAGTGACTTTGAGTGTGATACTCTTTTTCTTCAATTCTTTAATCTTCCTTCCTTCAGGCTCCTTGGATTCTTCATATTAGGCTACCCAAATGGAAAAGAGAACTCTTCCTTTAAGGGGAAGGCCACCCTTTCTTCTTTGGGTATAAAAAAGATAATCCAAATTTGGACTTCCAATTAGAAAAGGTTTATCCCCTTAAGGGTATCCTTTTCTCTTTAGAGTACAACCTTTGGATCTATGTATCCTAACTCAAAGTTTATCTTTCATAACTCTTAACATCTCAAACAAATTATATTTGTATGAAAGATAAAAATTCTTGACTGTCAAGCATGGTTATCCTAAGCATTTAATAAATCAAAATACATCCCAAGCAATTGTATATATATATATATATATATATATATATAAAGAAGTAAACACAATGGTCATGCTTTTTTGTTATTTTGGAGCTTAACAACTGAAGCACCTATAGCAAGCATATTTATAATTAATTTTTATTTAGCCCCCTTTTTATTGCCCTGCATGAGTGTGGTCACCTGCAGAAAACTCAGTGAACATCTAGATTGTTCCTATCATAAGGGTAATCTAGTCGCCAAACACATCAATCATCCATAGAGTACATTAAAAGTAAGAAAATACAACAGGTAGTTTCATCCACAACATGCAGTAAAATCTCAAAAATTTGGCACACAGCAGAAAAGTAAACACTAGCCTAACCTAGATCTAGAGTCAGTTGTCCTAACAAATCATCTAAAGTGTGTGTTAAAGGTCATGTGGCTGGGGTAGATCCTAAATTGGGTTATTCCTTGAAGTTATCTAAAGTTTGAATTTGTTAAGGCTAAAGGAAGGTTTTAGATGGGTCTCATTTGAATGAATGGGAGATTTGGCCCAAATATGCTAGGTTTGACTAGACTTTGACTAGGTTGACCAAGTCAACCATTAACTAGGTCAAAGTGATCAATCAAGTCCAAATCACTGGATCACATGTTTAAGGGAGTTTGAATGAGTTTGAGGTTGATTTGAGCTCTAATTGAGTGAGCATAAAATTTATGTTTGGGTTGGTCAACCTAAGTTAACTCGGTCAACTAGGCTGACCCATGGGCTATGATTGGGATCAACAAGTTTGATATGACATTTTGAATATGTTGGAAGTGGTTCCAATCTATGGTGAGGTCATTACAGTCAAAATGACTATTTTGACCCTTAAGGGGCCTTTAGGTTAACTTAGGTTGACCTAGTCAACCATGTTGACCCAGGGTCTAAAATTGGCTCAAATAGGCCCCAAGTGATGTTTGAAATTGATTTAAAAAGGTTTCAAAGATTTGTGAGGTTGAATCATATTGAATTTTGGTCAAAAGTCCAAAAATCCCCTCAAAGGGCATTCTGGTTATTTTGACCTCTCATCAAATCTGGGGCAAAGTGAATATAAAAAAACATATAGATTAATGCTTAATATATGTCAATATCAAAGGCCTAGAAGAGATCAAACGGTTTGGAGGGAGCTTCAAGGTCAAATTCCACTAGGTGACAGGTCCGTGGCATAAGTTGAATATATTTGAAGGTTTTGCAATATTTGGAAATCAATTCAGTTTCTAGGGTTAGAGGGGTTAAATTAAGCTCCAACTTGGAGGGCTAACCCCAAAAACATGTCTTGTAAATATGAAATTGATAAAATCTGAATCAAAAGTCAATTAACTAGTTTTTGAAGTGTTTTAAAAAACATTAGGAAAGGCTTTCAAGACCTAAACCCTTAGCCTTAAATTTTGGTCTGATCTAAGATTAAAATTGATCTTAGGGTATGGAGACTAGGAGGATATTAAGATCTAGAGTCTAGAAGAAATATAAAGTTTAGGAAGTCCTAGGGTCTAGAGTCCAAGAAAAAGGTCATATTGACCTCATACAAAAGTGAGGTCAACAATTAGCTGGGAGGCTAGTTTGGGCAGGAGGATGGAGAATGGACTAGAGAGCCACAGTGATCACAATGGAGTAAGCCTCCATTCATACTAGATTTTTAGATTGATGATTTTATCCTCTATGGAAATGGGGATGAAATCTGGATAAACCGTTTTGTTGTTTACTTGCACGCACACACGAGTGTAAGTGAGGCGGGTTTTTTATGTAGTGAGGGCATCTACTGCAAGTGGAATACCAATCTTTTTGGCTATAAGAGATATGTATTTTGAATTCCAACAACAAAGAGGGAGATCCATGATCTTAAACCAGATTGTAGTACAAGCAAAATTTTCATTCTGAGGCCGGAATCTAGTGTCACACTTTTGCAAAATAAAATGTCTTCCCAAAATGAACCAAACACCAACAGACCAAGTCATTTCATAGTCCACAGAGAAGCAAAACTTATTGAGAAAGAAACCATCTCTCAAATTAAATAGTTGGATATTACCTTGAAGCTTCCATGTTACGCAAAGCTGCAATAAGCGGCTCGTAAAAATGCCTCCTTCGAACTGAGTACCCAACTAAAGCAAGATTCCATTCTTCAGAAGAAGCATCAATTTTAGACTTTGAAAAAATAATAACCTCAGACTGCGTATGGAGAAAAAAGATAGGAAGGTCTTTGGAAGAGAAGCAATAAGGATTAACAATATTGGTCCAATCCAACAGAGAGGTGGTGGGTAAGGAACAGGAGGCAGCCAAGTGGATAGAAAGAGGGGGAAAATCAAGAGGATTTGGCGGGATGCCCATGGTGAGAGCCCCACTGGGAAGGCAACAGGAGAAGAAAAGCGGGAAGAACAGGAAGAGAACCCTAGGGCATAAACCCTAGAAGATAGCTCGATGCTCAATTAAAAACTTAGAACATACTCACAATTTTCTTTTGTTGCCTCTGATGAAGATTTTAGCAGAGTAGCTACTTTTTCATCTCTCACATTGGGAGTTGTGTTAACGCCTTTTGCATTGACATAAGCTATAAATGACTGGAGGTTTTTAATAATATCATTATTTGTTGTATCTTTTGGTTCGATTCGACCTGTTGAACCGTTGGAACCGATTGAATCATGTATCTCTTTTTCTTTTAGTTTATTGTATAATCCATTTTTCACAATCTTATTTTTCAGTGCCAATTGATTTGTGAAACTAATGCCAGTCGATTCTCAAATCATAATATGATATTCTAAGCTCTAATTTTCATGGGTGAATTATCCAATCCTTTCGGTCTTTCATGATATCGAATCCCCATTATTCTGATATCAAGGTGTAGGATAGCACACATGTTTCTTATTCTCATAAGATATAAGGATAATGGATGCTAGATATCCTAATGTTGATAAGGATGGTTTTGAAAAAGTATTTCATGTTTCTGAAAATTTTGTAATGAAAGTGTGAAGTTTATCGTCTTACTATTGTCAAAAGATTCAAATATACAGATAAAAAAATATTCATATGAGATATTAGAGTTGTTACATGACATATTTCATAAAGAAAAAATTCTTGGCCGAGCTAAGATAATTCAATATATAAGTAAGATTATAGAAATATGGTCTTCCTCTTAATTAAAAAATATGAATTTACAAAGTATAAAACACTAATTTTTTCTCATGCTACTATATTATAGAAAGGTAAAGATGCAATAAAAGGTGATGATGGTGATCAAGAGATGAATATCAGTTGGTAGATACTAATGTTGATAATTGACAATTGGGGTAAGAAGATGAATTTTAGGTAAGGATGATCGACTAGTAATGGTTTGTGAAGGAGTTTAAGTGATGATAATTGGGTGACAAATGTCGTGATATGTTTTTTAGATGATCATAATTTGGCATCGACAATAAAATGAAGGCACCTGGGCAATAATAATCTAATGATGGCGGTCGAGCAACTTTTATCTAGCGTGTCGATGATCTTTAGATAGAACTAGAGTTTTTCTTATTTTTAAGCTTTGTCAAATTTATGGTATATTTTAGATGAAAAATGATGATGTGTTTATAATTCTTTGAAGTGATATTTTGATAATTTTATCCCAAATCCCTAAATACTCCATTGGAATGTCAGTGGTTATTCTGTCAATTATAGAACATTCCATAAGTATTTAAGTACCTTAAAGCTGAGGAATTTTCTTAAACTGGTTTAAGAATAGTATTTTAAGATGGACTATATCTTAAAAAATAACAACTTGTCTTAGAAGAAAAAAATATTTTTTCTCAATGGATTAAACAATAAATAGCATTCTATTTTTATATTTTGAGAGAAAAAAAGTTGAATAAAATAAATCCTTAATAGGAAAATTAAGATTCAGCACACATTTTTTTTTTTAGAAATCAAATTCACTTAAAACAATAAAAGATCTAAGTAACCAATTAAAAATGCAGTAATAAAGAAGGCGAAAAAATAATGCAAATTGAATTTTTAATATGGTTCAATCTACCTAATGTACATCCGCTTAGTGAAATTCCACTATCCACTCATTTTCTCCCTACAAGGCCGAGAAGCATTTCTTCTTCACAACAACTTGAGACACTCTTGTACACTTCTTTTCCCTTCTGAGAAGTATCCCTCCTTCTACATGCAACATAGTGGAGATGCCTCCAAAAGAACTCTCTCTCTCTCTCTAGATCTCTCTCTCTCTCTCTTAACACTTTCAAATCTCCCAGCACTCCTCTACCTTGATATATAGTTAGAGACTCTAGAAAGGCAATGAGAATAAAATACTTCATCCAAAGACATAAAAAGAGTATTTATATCAAGCATTTAATCAAACAATTAAGATTCTAATTTAGTTAACTTCACAAGTAGATTGTACAATCAAATTTACGCATCATACAGCCTTATCTCAATAAAGATTCCAACTTATAAACTAAATCATCAAATATGAATGACATTCATTCGAACAAGCTCTCTATTTATTCAGACTTTACAATTATAATCATAGAGTATGATCTTCATAAGGTTGGCAACTTAGAGCATTCAATCAACCTACCCGAATGAACTTGTATAAGGTAAGCACTATACTTGTTTGTAATATAATATTGAGATGATAAAGTCTGATGTCAAGTATGATTCAACACCTTAATTTTAGGTTCCAATATTGGTAAATCAAAATATGCGAAATAAAATTTTGTATGATACAAATATGTTCGTTCAATATAAATAGTTCAAATTTTGAATTGACCTATATTTAAAAATGCCAAGATTTTAGTAGTTTGAATTTGAATATTTGATCATTCAGTGTGGTCTATATTGTACTGTACGTATGATTAGTTATACAAATTATCAATTTCAAGTATTGTTAATTATTTTCACTTGATTTTCAATTTTACAAAATTGTCATTCATTTTGTACAGTACAAAGTCATAAAGTAAGATCTTGATATGAAATTTGATTATTTTAATTAATTTTGTCTAATTTTGTACATTTCCCTCATGTGTGTGATTATTCAACCAACCTTATACTTAAGGAACATAAAGAATCAAGAAGAAAGTAAAAATAAAGTAAAATTAAAAATTGACAATTTCTAACTTTGGTCTCATCCTAATTCAATTACATGTGTACTCCCTATAATGTTAGTGTAAAACCTAATTTCCTGCACATATGGCTCAATTTGTTACTAGTATAACCCATAATATTTGTAACCATCAAAACCCTAATATAAATCTGGCAAATGGGTTTCAACAATCTCCACCTTTTTAATGATAAAATATATTTTTTGTTGCTATAAAAAATTTAATAAATAGTACAAATATTTATCTACCTCTTAGATGATGCTTCCAAAAAATATAATGGGAGATGAATATAAATTTTTTATTTTTGAGAAATTATAAAATGCACAAAAATATTTATATAAAAGATAAACAAAATAGGTGCTACCAAACTACAAACTGCTATCCCTTTAGACATCACCAACAAATAGGAGCAACTAAGAAAAAAACAATACAACCAAGAAACACATAAAAATAATAATAAATAAAACTATTTAATAACTAGAACGCTCTTAATTAGGTGGTAGAGGAGGAGGCTAAAAGTAACTATGGAGGAAGATAAATTATTCATGAAACCATTCCTGATTGTACTCATGTTGGTTCTGCAACATCTACCAATATACATTAGACTCCTTAATGTAGGTTTCTACCTTGAGCTTAAGCTAAGCAAACTGTTCAAGCCAAGTGTCCTGTGGGTACTGAGTTCCTAGGGAGAACGTGGTTGTGCTAGTGGTGCTCCCCCTTTCTTGTTCCTCTTCTTACTACTTTTCTAAGTGAACTTGCCTATGCCACTCACTATAGATCAAGTGAACTGAGTTATTTGAGAAGTAGGAAGGTAAGTGATTAGGCTTTTCAGGGAAGGTAAAGTTGTACATATTCTCCAAGACATAGGTAATAATGTGTCATAGTGCTAAATTTTTGCTTTCTACACACCCTAGGACATCTAACAGTGGTTAAATTCTCTATATTATGAATGATCATTTGTAACATCAAAATCTACTCTGGTTATGCAAAATAATTTGACTATTGATAGGAGTGGGGTAATGCTTATTTTATTACTATCTATAGAGTTAATAATATGTCAAAGGACATGTTGAATAACACATCCATTCAACACCATAGTGCTGACTAATGCCTGGTGCTTAGGTAAAGGAGTATTTCTAAGTGTCATGTTTACATTAAACCAATTATAGTGCACTGTCGATATATTAAAATTAATGGGGTTTAGTGCCAATATTAGAAATGTGGAGGTATTTATGCAAGTTAAAGTTGGTGATTACTACCTGACATATGTAAACCATAAATTACAAAAAGGACCTATCACTAGTAATTCCAAAATTAACAAAACATTGAATTAGGAGCTTGTTACGATAGGGAAAAGTAAGAAAAATGATGAACTAAAGAGTTATGCCTACAAAGAGATCAAGTACCTTGTATCCTAATTGTTCTTGATTTAGTACTTCGGAATCAATAATGGATGCATCCTCAAATTTCCTATATTCCTTAGCATCCTCATTAATCACAACTTTAGCATCCTGTTAGGGATAGTTATAACTTGGAACTAGTTTGCCCCTATTGCTATCCATTAGAATCTAGAGTGACTATGAGATTAAGAGTCAAAAGATTGAAGTTATTTGAAATGAAAAATGACCTCGCTTCCTGTAGATTCATACCAATCATATAGTTTGATAGTACATCATACAATACAATTTTAGTACATAACAAATTATTCAATTAAAGTTGTATGAAGATTTGTGAAATCATATAGTTTGATCATGATAGGATAATATAATTGTCGACTTCATTTTTGGAAGAGGTTAATGATCTAAATAAAAATCTAATCTCCATGCCTCAATCATTGAACCATACTTCAAACTCTAAATCAAACTCTATATTATGCATTGGTATAATGTCTTGATCATTGACATACATAAAGTCATCACTTGACAATCACCCCTGACTATCATGTAATCTATCATCTGATAGTCATTAAATGATTATCAGTGATATGATCATTGCAAAGAAAAAATTACCTCAATCATTAATCTTTATTGATCAATTCAAAACCTATATCTAAATCAAGGGTTAAATCCAGTTTAGTCCATTTCTTAGATTTTTTTTTCATTATTCAGCATAAAAGGAGGGACAAATATATATGTATAAGTTAACCAAACAAAGAGATAGGAGTAGTAAGGATTTAGTTCAAGTAAAGTGTATTAAGGATGAAGATCAAAAAGTACTATTCTTAGAAGATAATATTCAATAAAGGTGGATGAGGTATTTTGCTAAACCTTTTAATGAAGATTGTGAAAATATGATTGACTTTAGTGACTTTATCACCCTAAATGAAAATAAATATTTTTATTTTTATCAGCGTATAAGTAAAACTGAAGTTAGATAGGCTTTAAAGAAAATGAAGTGTGGAAAAGCTATTGGACCTGTTGATATTCCAATAGAGATGTGGAAATGATTAGGAGCTGAAGGAATTTCTTAGCTTATTAAACATTTTAATATTGTTTTGAAGACTAAAAAAATGCCAGATCATGGGAGAATGAGTGTGTTAATTCCTATTTTTAAGAAAAGAGTGTGCGAATTATAGAGGAATTAAGTTAATGTGTCATACTTTAAAAATATGGGAGCGAGTTATGGAGTGTAGGTTGCGGTGGGATACTAATGTTTCTCAAAATTAATTTGGATTATTTCCACGTAGGTCTACTATGGAAACCATACATTTATTGAGAGGTTTGATGGAGAAATATAGAGAGAATAAGCAGGAGATCAAACCTATGATATTATAATTTGATTTAAGAGAAGCACTATGGATTTAACAGTTTCAAGGAAAGTGCTATAGAGAGTTTTGAAAAGAAAGGAGTTAATAATTGCTAATTAAACATTAAAGATATGTATCAGAAGCGACTTATTGTGTTCAAACAATAAGGTGGTTGAACCAATAGTTTCCTATTTAGCATTGTTTAATATCCAATGATAGTCGTTAAAGTCCATTCTTTTGCTTCAGTCATGGAGTTCATCACTATACATTTGCAATGAGGATGTCCTTGAGTGATGATTTGCTTATCATATTCTTTTTTGATAATGGACTGAAGAGGAGTTAAGGTAAACTTGAATTATGAGGTCACTTTAGGTTCCAAAGGCTTTCTCTTGATGAATCTAAACTGAATATTAGGAGTATAGTTTTAGTAGCAATAGACCTCAGTAATGGATTGTAACTTGGCGATGAAAGTCATTAACAAAGCAAGTACATGTTTTTAGATATCTTGATTATGTTCGCAGTGATGGTGAAAGGATGGGGTATTACACAAGAATTCAATGTTGGATGGTTGCGTGGGAATGCCATTGCTTGATTTTGCGATAGAAAAGTCCCATCAAACTAAGGGAAAATTATATAAGATGTGGTGAGACATGCAATGCTTTATGGTGCTGAATGTTGGCTATTAAAAGAGAAGCATAATACTAAGTTAAGTGTTGTAGAGATGAGGATGCTTAGGTGGATGAGTGGCTTGACCCTTAGAGATAGGATACAAAATGAGCATATACATGAAAAGTTTGGAGTAGCTCCAGTGGAAGATAAAATTAGTGGGAGTCGCCTTAGATGGTTTGGTCACATTAAACGAAGGCCTTCTGATGACCCGGTTAGGAAAGTTGAGGGATTAGATTGGACTTATGTTAAGAAAGGTAAAGGTAGACCTAAAAAGACTTGGTTAGAAAATATTAGAAATGATCTTTGTTTATTAGATTTAAATGAGATTTTTCCCTTTAACCGGACACAATGGCGAAAAAGGATTCATGTAGCCAACCCCACATAGTGGGACAAAGGCATGATGTTGTTGTTGTTGTTTTATTCATTATAAAAAACTTACACCAAAAAAATATGTTAACTGAAAATATTTAGTGTTCTACTTTTAAGATGTTTATAGGGGGTTTTATTTAACATGGATCTAGTATTTACCCTACTCAAAACATAACATGTGGTGTTTACACCTTCTGCCCAAAATTATTTTAGTAACTTATAAACTTATACTCATTGAGCATTGCCTTAGAAACCTCAACTAATGTTTTATTCTTTCTCTCAACCATCTCATTATGTTGAGGAGTTCTTGGTGTAGAAAAATGGTGCTCCATTCCTATCTCCAAAAAGAAAATTTAAAAATTTTCATTCTGTATTTCTCCTCCATGAACATAATGAATGGTGGAGAGAGGGTATACAATTTTCCTTCAAATTTGAATAGAAAATATTTTAAAATCATTGAATGACTCACTCTTACTAGCTAAATATCCAAATAGCTAAAATGGTTGTAGTTATAAATAATTATAAATCTATAAGGTTTTCCTCCTAAATTGATGATGCTAATCATACCAAAAGATCCATATGCATTCTCTTTATGGGCTGGAGGTAACTATATCTTTTGTTGTTATAAAGGATGGCTTGATTTGCCTGCCTAGTTGACACGCGTCACATAAGTGCTTCTTCGTAAAATCTAACATAGGTATACCTGTAATTAGGTATATGTAAGTGATTTTCTTAAGTGTTCTCATACTTGTATGACATAATCTCCTGTGCACAACCAATCTTCATATGTAGTTATTTTTTAATATTATGCTTTGTTAGATTCATTAAGGTTCTCTTAGTCAATCATATAAATATTATTCACTCTAAGCCTTTTTAAAACATTCTTATCATTTAGCTGTTAGAATAAAATTTCTAATGTAGTCCTTTATCACAAAAATGACTAGTACCAAGCAAATTATTTTTTATGCCTTCAACTGATAATACTTTTTCAATAGTAAAGCCATCAAACTTACCTATTATTTATGTATCAATAACTCTTCTTATAGTGTTGTCTCTAGGGTCACTCTTTCTCCCTTCCTGGACTCTAGCCGATGAACTTCTTTATATCTCCTGTCATATGACATGAACACTCACTATCCAAGTACCACAAGCACTCACTAGACCCTTTGTGAAGGAAAATCCACAAAATAATTAAAATTTTAATTTTGGGAACCCAAGTGAGTTTGGTTCCTACTAAGTCATGAGATGAATACATGTATGTTATGCAGGTGAGGCCTTAGGCATATAGATACATATTGTGAACTACAGTGGTCTCGGTGTGGGCAGACTCGTGATATGAGTCCTACCATGCCATAAAAGAAATACTCTACTCCTTGAATGAGCTAGTCTAAATAATTGGCGACTATTCCTTCTAAGAGGGGATGGTGCACTAGGTTTCTTAATGGGTTACTAATCTTTGAACTCCTTCCTAAGGTACTCATTTGCACTTGACACTATGCTAACTTAACATATGCAACATACTTACTCTCTTATAAATTTAGAACACCTTCTTTTAATGTTTTATATATACAATTTTGTTCAATATGCACGTCTCTTAATCCTTGAAAGATCTTCTCAAAAGAAATCTAGAAGGACAAGAAAAAGAATGAAGTAATCACAATTCACAAAGATGAGATCCTTACCTTTGAGTACCAACTGAATCATTCACGCTCCAATGGTAGGAATTATCCTTCAAACACTCTCTCTCACTCTCTCCTTCACACTTATTTCAGTAAGCACGAAGACCAATGACCAAAAAGAATACAAGGCAGTTTACAAAGTACCTTTTATATGAAAGACACGAAAAATCATCCAAAAACTACGAATTTTCAATTTTGTACGTACATGATCGTTCCGTATGATTGTGATTTCGTATGTATGAACAGTGTAAAACTGTTATGTATGAACTCATATATGCATTAGGACGAGGAGACTTCGTACCCGATCATCGTCTCGTACAAACTATGTTCATCCGGTACGAACAGTTATTTTAAAGTCACACTGAAACATAACTGCTGACGATCCATATGACAAAAGAATAGAGAACATCGTCCTGGGACAAATGTTCAAGTTCGTCTTGATGAATAGTACAAACCTTTAAACCCGAGAAGATCGTCCTGGGATGAATGGTGTGTTTCATCTAGACGAACTATTCAAAATGAGAATCCCGAGGACATCATCCAAGGAAGAATTTGGTATTTCATCTGGATGATCCGTTCAGAGTAAGGATCCAGAGGAGATTGTCCTGGGATGAATTGGGTATTTCGTCTGGACGATCCGTTCAGAGTGAGGATCCCGAGGACTTCGTCTAGAGACAAACTGGTATTTCGTCTTGACGATTAGTTCAAGTTATGAATCCAGTGAAGATCGTCTTGGGACGAATGGACCATTTCATCTTGATGAATAGTTCAAAGTGAGAAATCAGAGGACATCGTCCAGGGATGAATTTGGCATTTCATATGGCGATCAGGACTTAGAAAAAATTCTTCACTTTCATGTTCGTTCCATTGCTCTCCGAGGGGTATAACTGACTTGAACATCCCATACGAACAATGTTCGTCCCGTACGATCAGTAAAAAAAATTTGACCTTTTGAAGATCTCCCTCAGTGTGTGTGTGCTAGGTTGCTCAATTTCAATCATACTCTTTTTGACTCAATAAAGTGAAAAATAAAGACTTCAAGTTACAAAATATGATATGCTGAATTTGATTTGAGGTTTTTAGTAGTCTGGAGTACGATTATCCTTAAATGTTAGTTCACACAACAGCAAACACAATTTTTCCAAAAAGTGTTAGGAGAAAATAATAATTGGAACAATAATAATTGGAATCATCAAAATTATACAAGTTGCAAGAATGTAAAACATGCAAATAGCAACTCTCTTAATAATCTCCCCCTTTTTGATGATGGCAAAACAATTATTATTTGTAAATATTTTAAATTCTCAACCATCTCCTAAACTCTCCCTGAATTGATAAACTCCCCCTGAATTGATAAACATGTGAGAATAAAGAGGCATTTGCACAACAGTCTCTTTTAATTTTTTTTATTTAAAAAAAAATACAAACATAACAGATAAAAAAAATACAAACAAAATAGAAACAATAGAACAGATATGATACGAATAGAAATGATACAAACACAAATAAAATGATACAAACAAAAAATATTTCTCCCCCTTTTGACAATAGCAAAAAGAGAAGAAGAAAAAAAAACGAAAAGGGAAATGTAAGAAGTCATATGATAATCCTTTGATAATTGATCCTTGAAAGTGATTGAGATAAATTTGCAAATAAAATTGAAAATCATCAGACAAATAAAATGATTCATATGATTTAAGAAGAGATATAACATCGATAATAAAAAAAAGAATTAACAAAAACATGAGTCAATTTAGACATTGAGATAAAGAATATCATTGCAAAAAGGATGAATATAAAATTTATATACTTCAAATTTTCAATACCAAATAAAATCATACAGAAGATTAATTTGAATTAAAACATTTAAAGATAAAAGAAAGAATTAATTATCACATGTGGCATTTTGCATATCTTTTTCAATAGTTGTGGCACATTTTTGTGCATCTTTTTACTTTTGGAATTATTTTGTGTCTCTTTTTCAAATTATGAACAAATGAGCATTCTTTTTTATTTTTGTATATTTGTACATTTTTCAAGAGTAATCTTGATCTTTCCAAAATCAATAATAAAAATTTTCAAATTTCTCTTAAGTATAATAATATTTATATTAAAAATAGAAATACAAAATAAGAAAATATCACAATAATAATAATAATATAAAATTTAAATTAGTCTAATAAGAGACATGAGATTGATATTCTTAATTACATCAAGTTATAAGTATAACCTAAATTTAGAAAAATTAGATTTTCTAATGAATTCAATTTTGTGTTGCAGTTCAAGTTATAACACTTGTAAGATAAAAAATTTTAGGAATTTTCATATAGGCTAACACACAATTTAAAACAAGATTAAAAGGAAGACAAAATAACTTATATTGATATCATGATGAAGAATATTACATTCAATACAAATGATATCAATACACTCACAATCTAAAAACACATAAAACACAAAACACAAAACATAACATAAAAGCATAACTGCTAACAACACATCACATCACATTGAAAAGCATAAAGAACTATATTGATCACTCAGAAGGACCCTGATCTGGAGGAGGTTGCTGGTTGTAGAAATTAAAATAACTGATCATCATAGTCATATTTGAGTTTATACCATTGATTTGTTCTTGCATCCAACTCATATCCTGATGGTACTGAGCATCCTGCATTTGTAGATGAGTTTCAATTTGATCAAAGCGTTGATCAAAATGAGTCTCTACACAATCAAATCTATGAACCAAATCTTGATAATTTGGTTCACAAGCAGGTGCAGGTGGAGGTGCTCCCATTTCCTCCTCTGAGTCACTACTAATATGTTGTTCAAGATGTTCATCTTTATTAAGGATCGCTAGAAAAAATCCATCATTGTAGTAGAGATGCTCCTCTAGATTTTAAACTGGATGGACTAGTTTATACTTTTTCTCCAAAATATAGGTCACAAGATGTCCTAAGGCTATATTTTTCTTCCTTTTGTGCGTGAGATGGCCAATCTCAGAAAGTTCATAAATGTAGACAATGATTAGTTGGGCTTCATCTATAGGTTAATTGGTCATAATCAGATAGGTCACCGTAGAAAGAAGAGGTGTGATATTGACTCGATCACCAGCTTTTGAAATAATGGATGTGCGAAGAACATGTTGGATGATACGGGTGTTGCGATTAAGAGTGGCTACCTTAGGAATTTGAGCTACTCCTCTACATCCTCTAATTACTTGATTTACTGCGGTCAAAGTGTGGGCTCTAATCCCTTGAGATCTTAAGTTTAGAAAAATTCCCAAGTCTTCTTTAGTGATTTCTACGTTCTTTTTTAAAACATAAGACCTAATCACATATTAGTCAGAGTTAAAAGACATATTGGCAAGAAAGTAGTGGAAGGTTTTCTTATTGTATAAATGGATAAGAGTGAGGATAAGGCCGAATTGGGTGGAAGCAAAAAGGTGCATTACATTGAAAGAAGTTTCTCTTGAAGAAGGACTCTAGAGGGAGTGATTTTGGCAGAAGAAATTCTAGGGAAGGATTCTTCATTTGCCTTGGACATGAAGTTTTCACTAGTATTTTTGATTGGTCCCTTAGCAAGCACCTTTTGTCTTTTGCTAAAACTAGCCATGGAGAAAGCCTAGGGAATAGAGTATTGAAAGGGATTTTGGAAGAGATGATATTTGAGTTCAGAACCCTTCTATTTAAAGAAAAAATAAGTTTTCGTACAGACGAAATGAATTTCATCTCGTATGAATTTTGGTTAGTACGTACAAAACATATTTTGTATGGATGAATGAATACGTCCAAAAATGAAATGACTTTTCATACTCACACAAGTTACGAGGCATCCTTTCATACAGACTTTTGACTGAGACAATCGTACAGACAAACAGGTGTTCGTCCAGGACGATAAAAAATTTAAGATCATTTTTATGACAGTTTGAAACATCCTCCACTTTGAAATTCCACATGTTCGTATGGAAGAACCAAAGGTTCGTACATTTAATTTGATCTTATCCGTATAACTGCCTTCACACGTAGATACGATTGAATACACATCATCCGGATGATCGTCACGATCGTACAACCGAACAGTGAAATGAAAACTGAAAAACTATATGCAAACCATTCAAATCCGACAGTTAATACACTACACAATTCGTCCCGTACGAAATGAATTTCATACATATGATTATCACTTAAAAATTTGAGAAAACATTCAAAATCAAGAATCTAGATGTGAGAGAACACAAAACAATATGGACAAAAATTCTAAAAACCAAACACAAACACAAACAAAATGATAGAAAATACATAAAATCATAAAATCAAATGACTCACAAAATACTAACAAAAACACACATCAATGTTGCAGAATCTTTTTTATTTAAGCATTCAAATCAATTACACCAAGCCTTATTCTTAATGTACTGAAGGTATCAAAAGCTAGTGATTTTATAAAAATGTCTGCAAGTTGATTTTCTATTATAACATGAATGAGTTCAATTTCTCCCTTGGATACATGATTCCTTATGAAATGATGCCTAATGTCTATATGTTTAGTTCTTAAATATTGAATAGGAGTTTTAGAAATGCAATAGAACTAGTATTATCACAATAAATGGGAATAGTGCCTATAGATAATCCTAAATCAATCAACTGTTGTTTCAACTAAAGTACTTGTGCCACACAACTTCTTAATGCAATGTATTCAGCCTCAGCCGTAGATAGGGCTACTAAATTTTATTTTCTACTGGACCAAGAGACTAAACAATTTCTAATAAACTGATATGTTCCAGAAGTACTCTTTCTATCAACCCTATAACCTGCAAAGTCAGAATCTGAATAACCAATTATTTCAAATGAAGAGCTAAACTTAGGATACCAAATTTCTAAGTTTTGAGTTTCTAATAGATATCTTAAAATCCCTTTTACTTCTGTCAAATGTGATTCTTTAGGATCTTATTGAAATCTAGCACATAAATAAATACTAAATAAGATATCGGGCCAGCTAGCTGTCAAGTAAAGCAAAGATCCAATAATCCCTCTAAATTTCTTTTGATCAACAGATTTTCTCTTAGGGTCCTTATCCAACTGAACAGAGGAACTCATAGGTGTACTAATAGGTTTAGCATTGTCCATTTCATACTTTTTGAGGATGTCCTTAACATATTTTGAATGATTAAGAAATGTACCCACCTCAATGTAACTTAAATCTCCCATTAGACTCATCTCAAATTCACTATTTATTATTTTAGAAAAATCATCACAAAGATTTTTATTTGAAGATCCAAAGATGATGTCATCAACGTAAATTTGTACAATGAGTATATCCTTTCCAATTTTCTTCAAAAAAAAGGTTGTATCCACACTCCCTTTTTCAAAAGATCTCTCATGTAGAAATATGCTCAATCTCTCACACTAAGCCCTAGGTGTCTATTTCAATCCATATAATGCCTTTTTCAGTTTGAAAATATGATTTGGGTGTTTATAATTTTCAAAGCCTAGAGGTTGTTCTACAAAAACATCCTCTTGAATTACCCCATTTAAAAAGGCACTTTTAACATCCATTTGGTACAATTTAAATCCTCTAAAATAGGTAAAGGCTAACAAAACCCTAATTACTTCAAGTCTATCTACAGGGGCAAAAGACTCCTAAAATTAATTCCTTCAATTTAATTATACCCCTTAGCCACCAATCTAGCCTTATTTCTAATGATAACTCCTGAGTCATTCATTTTGTTCTTAAAACCCACTTAGTTCCAACTACACTTTGATTCTTTGGCCTTGTAGTTAATTCCCAAAACTTCATTTCTTATAAATTGATTTAACTCTTCTTGTATAGCCAAGATTTAAAATTCATCCAAAAGTGCTTGATCAATATTTGTAGGTTCTATGGTTGAAATAAAGGCTAAGTGATTGACTTCTTTGTTTAATCCACACCTAGTCATAACACCCTCATTAGGTTCACCTATAATAAATTCCTTTGGGTGGTTCTTATAAAATCTCAAATCTCTAGGCAAAGGATTTTCTATCTCCAAATTTTCTTCCAAATTTTCTTTCAAATTTATTTTATCAATCTTTTGGGAGTTAATCTCTATCTCATCTTCTTCAACATTTGGCTCTTTCAAATTTCCAAATTCATCAAATACAACATGCTTGGTTTTCATAATTACCAAAGTTCTTTTATTGAATACTCTAAAAGATTTTCAACACTTGAGTATCCTATAAAAATACCATCATCTAATTTTGGATCAAATTTTCCTAAGGTAAATTTTCTATTGTTATGAATAAACACCTTACATTCAAAAATATGCAAATGTGATAAATTAGGTGTTCTTCCCTTTAGCAACTCATAGGGTGTTTTATTTAATTTTGATCTTATATTCACCCTATTCAGAATATAACAAGCAGTACTAATCGCATCAGCCCAAAAATATTTAGGAAGTGAGTATTCTATCAAAATGGCTCGGGCGGCTTCAATTAATGTTCTATTTTTTCTTTCGACCACCCCATTCTGTTGAGGGGTTCTAGGTGCAGAAAAATTGTGATCAATTCCTTTCTCCTTACAAAAATCCTCAAATTTTTTATTCTCAAACTCTCCTCTATGATCACTTTTAATAGTCATAATTTCACATTCTTGCTTCCTTTGAATCCAAGTCAAAAAATTTCTAAATTTTTCAAATGATTCACTCTTATAATATAAAAATTTGACCCATGTGAATCTAGAATAATCATCCACAATCACAAATCCGTATTCCTTTCCTTCTAGGCTTATAGTTCCAACTAGTCCAAAAAGATCCATATATAAAATCTCCAATGGTTTACTAGTGCTAAGATTTTTACTGGACTGAAAAGAGGACTTCACCTATTTTCCTAATTGACATGCATCACAAATGTGGTCCTTAGTAAATTCTAGTTTTGGTATACCTCTCACTAAGTTCTTTCGGGTAATTTTCCTAAGGTTTTTCATGCTAGAGTGACAAAGTCTCCTATGCCAAAGTCATGATTCATCAGAAATAATTTTAAAATAAAAATAGTAGGAGTTTTAAGGCAATTCAAATCTAGCATATACACATTGTTTACCCTTATACCATTCAAAATATCATTACCATTCAGGCTTAATATGCAGCTAGTAGGAAAAAAATTTACACAGTATCATTTATCATATAATTAACTAATACTTATTAAATTATGCTTTAAGCCTTCTACCAATAACATATTTTCAATAAAAAAATTCTTAAGATTTCCAATCACACTTGACCCAACCACCTTCCTTGTGGTGTTATCTCCAAGTGTACCCTTGCCTCCACTTCTGGCTTCCAACGATATGAATTGTGCAGTATCTCCAGTCATATGCTTTAAGCAACCACTGTTCAGGTACCATATGCTCTCACGAGATCTTGTGTGAGGGCGACCCTACAAAATTATCAAACGTTAGACCTGGGAACCCAAACAAGTTTGGGTTCTCCTTTTGGTAATTTATAATTAGATGCATATATGATATGTCTAGGTTTATGCATCTTAGGTCTCCACACCAAATAAATTTTCTTCTTCTAAGTACAGGTGTGTGCTATATGTCTAAATAATCCATAATTATTATACTTGACTTTTGGAAATGGACTCCTAAGTCTTCTGCTATTTATCTATCTATTCTTTTTTTTTTTTTTGAGAAGATCATATAACAAATTTTATTGAAAATGAAAAATAACTACACAAAGATAAGATTATCACATTCCTCCTTCAACAATTTGAAGAACATAGGAGGAACGTTATTGATAATCAAGTTATTCCAAATGAAATCGCCCAACCTAGCATGGTTAGCACAACAATCAGCTAACTTATTACAACTCCTATTTACAAATTGAAAAATGACTTGATTGAAATTTTTAAGCAAGAGAAAATCAAGTAATTTGGGATGATTACTTACAGTTGGCCCTTTCTTAAAGATACCTTGGATATGCTTCATGACATTGTAGTTATCCCCTTCTATAATGATACATTTAGCTTCATACATCCATTCTTGAGTAATATTCTTTAAAACCATCAAGGCATCCAATTCAATTGTCGAGATATCCCAATGAGCACTTTTGAAACCAAAGTCAAATAAAAATCTACCTTTGGAGTCTCTAATAACTCCAACAATTCGTGCATAATAGTTTTTGTGAAGACAAGCTTCCACATCCACATTTAGTTTGATCCATTCGGTTGGAGGGGGTTTCCAAGTATCTTGAAATAGCGGATGCTGATTAGAAACCCAGTTGGCCGAAATGATATCTTGACTAAAGGAAGAGAAAGAAAAACTGATAGCATTTGCTGTAATAGCTGATATGCTATCTTCCATCGATCCATGCACCAATTTACTTCTACTTTTCCAAGAAAAAAAAAACTGTAGAACAATATAGATTTCCCAAGAAAGGATTGAGAGTAGATATAGTAGAGAACCAATTAAGACAATTCTCCAAATTATTGAATACCGGGATCTCATAACCCAAGTTTTTTAAAGAGATGATGATACTTTTCATGAAAAAACAAGTAACAGCTAAGTAGCTGTCATCCTCTACAGCATAACAACCTCTTGGGCATCCATTAAGATCAATAATCCTTCTATACATTAAGAACTCATTAGTAGGAATTGCCTTATGAATCAATCTCCACCAAAAGATTTTAACTCTTGGCCTCAACTTTAGTAATTTTAGCCATCTCCAGTTAGCATCTTCTACTTCATTAAGATTGATTTGATCTGAAATCAATGCTGCCAGTGATTTCCCAGATAGTTTATAAATGATTTTTGCTTTATCTTCGTGAGCATCAGCATTAGTATGGATCAAAGATATTAAATCACATAACTCCTTATCGAATACTTCCTTCAATCTCTGGATATTCCAGCTTCCACCATTAAGAAAGAATTTCAAAGAACACTGATCATCATTTAAGTTAGACACAAACATAGGCCATTTCTCTAAGCACTTATCAAGGATCCAAATATCCTTAGTTGTGTTGATATGTTCTCCATTAGAGACCTTCCACTTGATAACATGTTGAAGAAGTTTGCCTCCACAATTTATAATTTTCCAAGTTGGTGAACTACCAACTTTTGATTCAGAAAAACTGAAACTTCAACCGTATTTGGCAATGAGAATTATGTTTAATAAAGAGGCAGGATTAGAAATTAAACTCCACGCAAATTTGGCTCTCCATGATCCAACTTTGTCATAAGCAGACATTACACCTTGGCCTCCGAATTTGGTTTGCTTACAAAGGATTTTCCATTCCACATAATGAATTCCATTTTTTTATCCTGTTTTGTCCAGAGAAAAATCCTACACAACTTATCAAGTTCTTTTAACACTCCCATTGGCACAAGGGAATGTGTAGAGATAAAAATAGGAACTGATAATAGTGTTGATTTAATCAACTGAAGCTTACTAGCTAAAGTGAGAGATAGGTTGCCCCAAACATTAAGTTTGTCATAAGATTTTTCCAATACATCCTGGAAATAAGATGCTTTAAGCCTTCTCATAGTCATTTTGATGCCAAGATAATTCAGTTCATCTACTGTTTTGAATCCCATGAATCTGGACAGAACTGTAGAATTGTTGCTGCTAACTGCTTTACCAAAAATCAAAGAAGATTTTTGGTTATTGACCTTCTGCCCAGTCCAACCACTATACTTATTTAGGATCTTTTTGATTTTAATAGCATTTCTTCTATTAGCTTCCGCAAAAATAATAGTATCATCAGCATATTGAAGGTGAGAAACCTTTTCTGCATTCGGCGCCACCTTCACACCTATCTTGGAGCCATCTCTATTAAAAGCTTCGGTTAGAAGTTGAGAGCACATGATAAACAAATATGGTGATAGAGGGCAACCTTGCCTAAAGCCACATTCAGCTCTAATCCAATTAGTGTTCCTACCATTAACATTGATAGAATACTTTGTGTCCACCACACACTGGATAAGGAGATTAACAAAAGAATTTGGAAAGCCATAAAGATCCAAAACCTTTTTTAAGGTGTTCCACCTCATACTATCGTATGCTTGTTCCATGTCCACCTTAATAGCCATCAAACCTTTCTTGGCTTTAGAGTTTCTGAATTTATGGAATATTTCTTGGGTGAGCAGAATATTTTCAGAAATTGATCTTCCTTTGATGAATGCAGCTTGATTTTCAGAAATAATCATTGGAATGATATAGACAATCCTATTTAATAACATCCTTGCCACTATCTTATAGATAGAATTACATAGACTAATAGGTCTATAATTGGAAGGAGTTAAAGGATTTTTGAGTTTAAGAATCAAAACCACTATGGTTTCTCTCCATTCATCACACATCAAACCCGATTTAAAAAATAGAGAAATAGCCTTCCAAACATCAGGTTTAATAATATACCAATAGCATTTAAAAAAAGAATAAGAAATACCATCAATGCCCGGTGAAATGTTGCTTTCCAAATGAGAGATGACATTCTCCAGTTCTTCCTCAGAGAAGATTGCCATAAGCCGTTCCTTGTCAGCTTCATCAAGAGATTTGGATAAATTAGGCCATCCCGTGAGATAACATCTTCTGAACTTCCATTTCTCCTGGAAGTAATTTGAAAAAATTTCTTCAATACATCTTTGATCTTCAGTCAAAGTGCCATCTGAGCTTCTAATATGACTAACATGATTGCTGTTCCGTCTTGTTGAAGCCACTGAATGAAAATACTCAGAGTTAGTATCACTCTCTTGTACCATTTTACTTTAGCTCTTTGTCTCCACCAAGAGCGTAATCTTCCTAAGGTAGAATTTAATTCCTTTACTTTGAATCTTAACAAAGAAATTTTGTCTTCTGAAAGAAAACCTGTATTGGCCTCCTCCTCTTGCAAAGATAAGATATCTGCCTTTACGTTTTCTTTCAAAATGTTGAGGTTTGCATGTTTGGCTTTACTCCAATGAAATAAAGCTTTAAGAACTCTTTTGAGTTTGAGATTTAACTTCTGGACATCATTACCTCCTGCTGGTTTCTTCCATGAATTGGTCACAATACCTCTAGAAGCTGGATAGGAGGTCCAAACTTCTTTGAACTGCATTCTTCTATTATTTTTAAAACCCGGACTACAGATACTAATAGCTATTGGGCAGTGATCTGAAGCAATTCTTCCAAGATGATGAACAGCAACTGGTTGAATGATCTTCAAGGCTGTTGAATTCAGTAGACAACGGTCCAGCCTTTCAAGGATTCGTGCTCTCCCTTTCTTGTTGTTGCACCAAGTAAATTTGGGACCAATAATCCTAATGTCATGAAAATCACATCTTTTCATAAACATTTGCATATCTTGAGGTCCTTGAGAGAAAACAAATCTCTTCCCACCTCTCTTCTCCTCTTGAGAAAGAACACAATTAAAATCTCCTCCAATAATGCATGGAATGCAAGAATTAGTGAATTTTGGAAGATCTTCCCAAAGTTGTCTTCTTTTATAAACCTCTTTACTGCCATATGTGGTGGCAATAAGCCATTCATCTCCATTATGCATCTTCAAATGCCCAATAACCAATTGATTGGAAGAATGGATGATATTGAAAGAACAAATATTGGAATTCCAACAAATAAGAATTCCACCCGACAAACCTTCAGCAGGGACATTAAAAAAATCCCAATTGCTTCCAATTAATTAATTGATTTCAGCTCTATCAAAAGATTGGACTTTAGTTTCAATAAGTCCAACAAAAAAAACTTGAAGATCTTTGACAAATTCCCTTAGGTAACCAGAGGCTTCTACCTTTCTTGCCCGTCTACAATTCCAAAACGAGAGAGACGTCATTTGGATTTAAAAGTGGGATTACTCCCATTTTTAAGCTTCTTAGAAACATCCCCTTTCCTTTTTTGTAATAGAATGTTGTCCCTTCCCAAAGAATTAAGCTCTTTGATAAGCTTACATTTACTTTTCACTGAGTCTTCCATCTTGTCTTTAACTTGAACAGTTGGGGAAGAATTTGTACATAGAATTTCACCTTCTTCAAGAGCTCCTTCTTTATCCACTATGTGAACAGAACCATCAGCTTCAGGATTAAGACAATCTAGTAAATTGAAATTGTTATTCATTTCAGTAGAGTTGGTTGGAATATTATGATGCAGAATTGCTACCTTCAGATTATTGATTTCTCCTGCTGGGACAACACTCTCATAACAATCTTCCATCAGTTTTACATCTTTGTTACCTTCAGGATTAGAATTATTTTTGTTCTCCACGGACAACTCATTATTAACATCTGGATTACAAAAAACTTCTGCTGTTACTCCTGGATCATTTGCTGACACATTAATAGATTCTTCAATAATAGAATTTAATGTCTGTTTAGATAAAGATTTCTGGACATAAACACTTTTAGATCTCCTGAACCTGGTATCCTTGATGATTTCCTTTCCCTTAACAAAAGAAGGATTCCTTTTTCTTCTGGAATTTTGGACTAGAATCCATGGACCATATACTTTTTCAGAAGCATTAACCTGTTGAGAATTGATGCTTGAAGATTGAGCTCCCTTATCCAGTGAATTAGCTGGTTCCTTTAGATTTACCATAAAATCTTCTCCACAATTAGAATCTAGATGTCCAATTTTTCCACACTTGATACAAAAATTGGAGTCTTTCTCATATTCTACCTTTTGAAAGAAGCATCCAAAGGAGCCTTCAATCCATACACCATTTGGAAATTACTGATCCAGTTACATATGAACACATACTCTAGCATACTCACTCTTTCTCCATTTAAACATATTACCATCAATCCATAGCGGAACTCTGATTTTAGTAGCTATTCTAGCTACATTTTCTTCATCCCAACAAATCAAAGGGAGATGGGGAAACCTAACCCAAATTGGGGAAGAAAGGCCTTTTAAAGAGGTAGGATAAAACATAGGTGTCCATTTATCAATTCCAACAATGTGGCCATTGACATACCATGGGCCACCTTCCAAAACTTTGTCAACAACATCCTTATCAAAAAAAAAGAACACAAATTCCAGCCATGTCTAAGGGAGGTAATATGAACTTTCCCGAATTGACTCCATTGACGACGGAGCTCACTAGCAATCACATAAATCGGAGAATTATCTCCAAAAACTTTTACCACCAAAGACAATTGTAACTTATCTGCATTCATCTTCAAACATTCTTCATTTAATATGACTGATTCACCGTCTCCTGAAATAAAAGAGTCATTCCCTTTTAAAGCAACTTTGATATTTGGCTTCCTAGACCAAGCGTCAACAGGATTGGATGCTGCTTACTGATAATACCACCTTCATTGGCATTACTACGAATACCTGAAATGTTTTTCATTAATTTCTGAGAAAATGAGACTCCTTTCTCAATTAATTGAGTTTTGACAGCAGGATTATTGAATTTGTTCACAAATAATTTCAGTCCAGACGAAGACGACACTTCGTTATCATCTAAATTTAGATTGTAATCAACAGGAGATTTGAAAACCTTTGTAGGAGATTAAATCAATACTCCTTTTCCTTTGCCTGGAACAACCGGAGTAATCTTCCAAACTTCTTCAGAAGGTTCATTGATTCAAAGAGAACCATATTTATGACTTCTGATAATACTATCTTTGTAATCGAAGTTCAGATTGATGTTGCCGGGAGGATTCCGGCGAACTGCGGCAAAGGCCGCACCATCTTCCATTGGCGGCGAACAAATCGCCTCCAAAATCGGACCGTTAAAATTTGAATTTTAACTTCTCTTACTTCTAAATTTCGAGAGTTTCTCTCTCTACTTCAAGAGTTTATTCAAGGATTACATAAATTTAGGATACAAAATAGGATTAATGAAATCTTAAAGTCTAGGGGGTATCCTATTTTCCTCGAGAGCTTTTATCTTAAATTTATAAAATGAATTCATATCTTTCAAAATTTGATTCGTATAATTAATTCTATTAATTTTGCTCTCAGATTCATCCTTAAAATTTTTAAATTCTTTTTCAAGTTCTACATAGGATGATTTTAAACTTTCATGATTTTTATTCAAGTCGTCATACTCATCAAATAATTTCATGTGGTTATCATCAATTAAAGCATGATCTTTCCTAAGGATCTACTGTTCTTTTTGTAATTCCATAAATTCTAAATTCAGACTAGTCTGCATTTTCTTTAACTTCCTATATACATCATTTATATGTTCAGAGACTTCAAAAAGTTTATTGTAAGTCAAGTCACATACCTCTTCTTGATCTGATTGATCAAGACTATCGCCCATTAAGCACAGATTAGTGACTTCCTCTTCCTTTTCAGTCTTTGAAGAGTTTGAAGCTGAGTTCGCCTAGAAAGCTCTTTAGAATTTCTTCTTGCCCTTCTTCACAATTGGTTTCTCTTCTACCTTCTCCTTGCTTGGAGTGGCTTTGAGTTTTGGGCAGTTTGACTTAATATGTTCAGGTTTCCTGCACTCACAGTAAACAACATCATTTGAAACCTTTACATTTTTATTAAATTTATCTCGATTCCAATACTGGCATCTCTTTTGCTTCCTCTTCAGAAAGCTTCTGAATTGTCTAGTCATTAGTGCGATATCGTCTTCATCCTCAAGTTGTGAGAGTTCACTCTCTGACTCCTCCACTTTCAGTGCATTGTTCTTCTCCCTTCGTGGTTCACCTATATCAATTTTTCTTTGACTCACCCCTTGCTCATAAGTAATTAGTGATCCAAGAAGATTTTCAATAGAGTAAATGTTTAAATCTTTAGACTCTATAATTATAGTTATTTTAGCATCATAAGTAGTAGGAAAACAACGAAGTATCTTATTAACCATTTCAGTATTCATTAGTTCCCTACCTAATGCATGTAAAGAGGTGACTATTTGTGTGAATCTTGTGTACATGTCAGAAATAGATTCTTTGGGTTTCATACGAAACAGTTCATAGTTATGCAACAAGATATTAAGTCTAGACTGTTTAACTTCATTAGTCCCCTCATACGTTATACAAAGTCTATCTCATATGTCCTTTCCACTCTTGCAAGTGAAAACTCGCATATAATCTTCAGATTTAAGTGCACAAAAGAAACTATTCAAGCATTTGGCATTCAGTTGTGCTAAGTTACATTTTTCTACTGTCCAATCTGCAAAAGGTGTTTCAACTCTAACTCCATCAACTAATCTAGTTGGTTTTGTATACCCTTCCTGAACTAAGATCCACATACAGTAATCAAGTGAGTGTAAAAATGTAGACATGCATATTTTCCAAAAATCAAAAGGAATATTGTCGAACAATGGAGGTCTTGTTATAGAGTAACCCTCAGGTGTGTTTCAGTTTCCAAATATAGCCATGGTCATTAATCAAAAAGTAGTCTAAACTTATGATTTTGAAAGTAAGCTCTGATACCAGTTGTTGAAACTTGTTCAATATGAATTAGGTTGTTAGACCTAAGCTTATATCCCAGCTGCTAACCAAGAGGGGGGTGAATTAGTAATTAAAAAATTTATCCTCTTTTTAAATCGATAAAATGTTTAGTGAAATTTTTATAGAAATAATTTTTCAATCACACTTTTAAACAGAAAAAATGAAAGTAAAAAAGCAGAGTAAAAGTAGCAAAAAATGAAAGATATAAGATTTATAGTGGTTTGGTCAAACATGACCTACATCCACTCCCCAAAGGCACCCTCCGAGTACTGCACTAATACCAATAGTGTCTCTCCTTTTGCCCCCACAGCAAGGCAGAGAAGCCTTCGCAAAACTCTCTTCCACCACTACCTGGTGCGGCAAAGAACCGTCATCCTTTTACATCCTCCAAGTGTTGGAAGAGTACCTCCCGCTGTTCTTACTATCCAAGTGTAGGTAGAGAACCTTCCCGCTGTTCACACTCTTCAAGTATAGGCAGAGAACCTTTCATCCTTTCACACTCTCTAAGTGTCGGCAGAGAACCGGATCTCCTTGAAAGATCTTCTCAAAAGAAATCTAGAAGGACAAGAGAAAAAATTGAAGTAATTACAATTCACAAAATTGAGATCCTTACCTTTGAGTACCAAGTGAATCCTTCACCCTCCAATGGTAAGAATTCTCCTTCAAACACTCTCTCTCACTCTCTCCTTCACTCTTCTTTTGGTAAGCATGAAGACCAATGACCAAAAAGATTACAAGATAATTTACAAAGGACTTTTTATATGAAAGACATGAAAAACCGTCCAAAAATTGTGAATTTTCAATTTTATACGTACATGATTGTCCCATACGATCGTGATTTCATACGTACGAACAGTGAAAAACTGTTACGTATGAACTCTTATGTGCATTGGGACGAGGTAACTTTATACCCGATCATCGTCCCGTACGAACTGTGTTCGTCCGGTATGAATAGTTATTTTAAAATCACGTTGAAATATAACTACTGATGATCCATATGATAAAATAACAGAGAACATCATCCTGGGATGAATGTTCATGTTCATCTTGATGAACAGTATAAACCTTGAAACCCGAGAAGATTGTCCTGGTATGAATGGTGTGTTTCATATGGATGAACTGTTCAAAATGAGAATCTCGAGGATATCATCCAGGGATGAATTTGGTATTTCATCTGGAAGATCCGTTCAGAGTACGAATCCAGAGGAGATCATCCTGGGATGAATTGGGTATTTCATCTAGACGATCCATTCAAAGTTAGGATCACGAGGACATCGTCCAGAGATGAACTGGTTATTTCGTCTGGACGATTAGTTCAAGTTATGAATCTAGATAAGATCATCTTGGGACGAATGGACCATTTCATCTGGATGAATAGTTCAAAGTGAGAAATCAGAGGACATCGTCCAGGAACAAATTTGGCATTTTGTCTAGACGATAAGGACTTAGAAAAATTTCTTCAATTTTATGTTCATTCCATTGCTCTCCGAGGGGTATAACTGACTTGATCATCCCGTACGAACAATGTTTGTCATGTACGATCAGTAAAAAAAGTTGACCTTTTCAAGATCTCGCTTAGTGTGTGCGTGCTAAGTTGATCAATTTCAATCATACTCTTTCTGACTCAATAAAGTAAAAAATACATACTTTAAGTTACAAAATATGATATGCTGAATTTGATTTGAAGGCTTCAGTAGTCTGAAGTATGATTATCCTGAAATGTTAGTCCACACAAGAGCAAACACAATTCTTCCAAAAATTATTAGGAGAAAATAATAATTGGAATCATCAAAACTATACAAGTTGCAAGAATGTAAAACATGCAAATAGCAACTCTCTTAACAGTAATAATGTGTCATAGTGCTAAATTCTGCTTTCTACACACCCTAGGACATCTAATAGTGGTTAAATTCTCTAAATTGTGAATGATTATATTTGTAACATCAAATTATACTATGGTTATGCAAAATTAGGTGACTATTGATAGGAGTGGGTAATGCTTATTTTGTTACTATCTATAGAGTTAATAATATGTCAAAGGACATGTTGAATAACACGTCCATTCAACACCATAGTGCTGACTAATGCCTGGTGCTTAGGTAAAGGAGTATTTCTAAGTGTCATATTTACATTAAACCAATTGTTGTGCAGTGTCGATCTATTAAAATTCATGGTGTTTAGTGCTAATATTGGAAATGTTGAGGTATTATCCAGGTTGAAGTTGGTGATTACTACTTGACACATGCAAACCCTAAATTGCAAAAAGGAGATATCACTAGTAATTCCAAAATTAGCAAAACATTGAATTAGGAGCTTGTTGTGATAGGGAAAGGTAACAAAAATGACGAACTAAAGAGTTATGCCTTCAAAGAGATCAAGTACCTTGTATCCTAATTGTTCTTAATTTAGTAATTTGGAATCAGTAATGGATGCATCCTAAAATTGCCTATATTCCTCAGCATCTTCATTAATCACAACTTTAGCATCCTGTTAAGGACAGTTATAACTTGGAACTAGTTGGCCCTTATTGCTTTCCATTGGAATTAAGAGTGACTATGGGATTAAGAGTCAAAAGATTGAACTTATTTGAAATGAAAAATGACCTCACTTCCTATAGATTCATACCAATCATATAGTTTGATAGTACATTATAGAATACAATTAGTACATAACAAATTATTCAGTTAAAGCTATATGAAGATTGGTGAAATCATAGTCCGATCAGTATAGGATAATACAATTGTCGACTTCATTTTTTGAAGAGGTTAATGATCTAAATAAAATTATAATCTCCAGACCTCAATCATTGAACCATACTTCAAACTCTAAATCAAACTCTGTATTATGCATTGTTATAATATCTTGATCATTGACATACATAAAGTCATCACTTGACAATCACCCATGATTGTTATGTAATTATCTAATCAATCATCTGACAGTCATTAAATGATTATCAATGATATGATCATTGCAAAGTTAAAATTACCTCAATCATTAATCTTTATTGATCAATTCAAAACCTATATCTAAATCAAGGGTTAAATCCAGTTTAGTCCATTTCCTAGATTTTTTTCCATTATTCAGCATAAAAGGAGGGAGAAATATATATGTTTAAGTTAACCAAACAAAGAGATAGGAGTAGTAAGGATTTAGTTCAAGTAAAGTGTATTAAGGATTAAGATCAAAAAGTACTTTTCTTAGAATATGATATAAAACAAAGTTGGATAAGGTATTTCGCTAAAATTTTTAAGGAAGAATGTGAAAATACGATTGACTTTAGTGACTTTATCACCCTAAATAAAAATAAAGATTTTTATTTTTATCGTCGTATAAGTAAAACTGAAGATAGAGAGGCTTTGAAGAAAATGAAGTGTGGAAATGCTATTGGACCTGATGATATTCCAATAGAGATGTGGAAATGCTTAGGAGATGAAGGAATTTCTTAGCTTACTAACCTTTTTAATATTGCTTTGAAGACTAAAAAAATGCCAGAGCAGTGGAGAATGAGTGTGTTAATTCCTATTTTTTTAAGAATAAAGGTGATGCACAAGAGTGTGTGAATTATAGAGGAATTAAGTTAATGTGTCATACTTTAAAAATATGGGAGCGAGTTATGGAGTGTAGGTTGCAGCGTGATACTAATGTTTCTCAAAATCAATTTGGATTCATGCCGGGTATGTCTACTATGGAAGCCATACATTTATTGAGAGGTTTGATGGAGAAATATAAAGAGAATAAGGAGGATCTACATATGATATTTATTGATTTAGAGAAAGCATATGAAAAAGTTCTAAGAGAAGTGCTATGGAGAGTTTTTGAAAAGAAAGGAGTTAATAATGCTTAAATTCAAATCATTAAAGATATGTATGCAGGACCTATTACTTATGTTCAAACACAAGGTGGTTTGACCATGTATTTTCCTACTTCAGTTGGTTTATATCTAGGATTAGTCTTAAGTCCATATCTTTTTTCTTTAGTTATGGATGTTCTCACTAGACATTTGCAAGATGATGTACCTTGGTGTATGCTTTTTGCTGATGATATTCTTCTTTTTGATAAGACTAGAGAGGGAGTTGAAGGTAAACTTGAATTATGGAGGTCAACTTTAGAGTCTAAAGGTTTTCTCTTGAAGAGATCTAAAACTGAATATATGGAGTGTAATTTTAGTAGCAATAGACCTAGTGAGGGGATTATGAGTTTGGGCGTTCAAGTCATTAAAAAGAATACATGTTTTAGATATCTTAGATCTATTATTCAGAGTGTGGTGTAATTGATGGGGGTATTATCAGCAGAATTCAAGTTGGATGGTTGAAGTGGAGGAGTGCATTGGGCTTATTGTGCGATAGAAAAGTTTCCATCAAACTTAAGGAAAAATTTTATAAGATGGTGGTGAGACATGCAATGCTTTATGGTGCTGAATGTTGGCTATTAAAAGAGAAGCATAATACTAAGTTAAGTGTTGTAGAGATGAGGATGCTTAGGTGGATGAGTGGCTTGACCCTTAGAGATAGGATACAAAATGAGCATATACATGAAAAGGTTGGAGTAGATCTAGTGGAAGATATGATTAGAGAGAGTCGTCTTAGGTGGTTTGGTCACATTAAACAAAGGCCTTCTGATGACCCGGTTAGAAAAGTTGAGGGATTAGATTGGACTTATGTTAAAGAAAGGTAAAGGTAGACCTAAAAAAACTTGGTTAGAAATTATTAGAAATGGTCTTTCTTCATTAGATTTAAATGAGATTTTTCCCTTTAACCAGACACAATGGCAAAAAAGGATTCATGTAGCCAACCCCACATAGCAGGACAAAGGCTTGATGTTATTGTTGTTGTTGTTGTATTCAGCATAAAACACTTACACCCAAAAATATGTTAATGGAAAATATTTGGTGTTCTACTTTTAAGATGTTTATAGGGGGTTTTATTTAACATAGATCTAGTATTTACCCTACTCAAAACATAACATGTGGTGTTTACACCTTCTGCCCAAAATTATTTTAGTAACTTAAAAACTTATATTCATTGAGCATTGCCTTAGAAACCTCAACTAGTGTTTTATTCTTTCTCTAAACCATCTCATTATGTTGAGGAGTTCTTGGTGTAGAAAAATGGTTCTCCATTCCTATCTCCAAATAGAAAATTTTAAAATTTTCATTATGCATTTCTCCTCTATGAACATAATGAATGGTGGAGAAAGGGTATACAATTTTCCTTCAAATTCGAATAGAAAATATTTTAAAATCATTGAAGAACTCACTCTTGCTACCTAAATATTCAAATAGCTAAAATGGTTGTAGTTATATATAATTATAAATCTATAAGATTTTCCTCCTAAATTGATGATGCTAATCATACCAAAAGATCCATATGCATTCTCTTCATGGGTCTGGAGGTAACTATATCTTTTGTTGTTAGAAAGGATGGCTTAATTTGCCTGCCTAGTTGACGTGCATCACATAAGTACTTCTTCGTAAAATCTAACATAGCTATACCTATAACTAGGTATATGTAAGTGATTTTCTTAAGTGTTCTCATACTTGTATGACAGAATCTCTTGTGCACAACCAATCTTCATATGTAGTTATTTTTAAATATTGTACTTCGTTAGATTCATTAAGGCTCTCTTAGTCAATCATATAAATATTATTCACTCTAAGCCTTTTTAAAACATTCTTATCATTTAGTTGTTAGAATAAAATTTCTAATGTAGTCCTTTATCACAAAATTGACTGATACTAAGAAAATTATGTTTTAATCCTTCAACTAATAATACTTTTTCAATAGTAAAGCCATCAAAGTTACCTATTATTCATGTATCAATAACTCTTCTTATAGTGTTGTCTCTCAGGTCACTCTTCCTCCCTTGTTGGACTCTAGCCGATGAACTTCTTTATATCTCCTGTCATATGACATGAACACTCACTATCCAAGTACCACAAGCACTCATTAGACCCTTTGTGAAGGAAAATCCACAAAATAATTAAATTTTTAATTTTGGAAACCTAAGTGAGTTTGGTTCCTGCTAAGCCATAAGATGAATACGTGCTATGTTATGCAGGTGAGGCCTTAGGCATCTAGATATATATTGTGAACTACAGTGAACTCAGTGTAGGCAGACTCATGATATGAGTCCTACCATGCCATAAAAGAAATACTATACTCCTTGAATGAGCTAGTCTAAATAATTGGCGACTATTCCTTCTAAGAGGGGATGGTGCACTAGGTTTCTTAATGGGTTACTAATCTTTGAACTCCTTCCTAAGGTACTCATTTGCACTTGACACTATGCTAACTTAACATATGCAACATACTCACTCTCTTATAAATTTAGAACACCTTCTTTTAATGTTTTATATATACAATTTTGTTCAATATGCACGTCTCTTAATTCATTTTTAAGGGTCTCATTTTGTTAGTTAAATCAGAATGCTAATAAACAAGTCTAGATATCATGGAATGTCATAGAAAATGAAAGTATCTATTCATAAGTAAAATTGCACAATTGATCATCACATGAACTATCCTTTTCCATTAAGTACAAATTGGTGATTTCTTGCTCTACGTTTGCCATGAATTCAAGTTTTATGAGAATCATTCGAGCTTTATGAGAAGGCTCTTTTTGGCTTTCTCTTGTTTTTTTCTTATGATCAACTCTTTCGTTAGCCTTTTCTTTAGGTGGTTAACTTTTAAAATTATGACAGTCTGAATTTATGGACCAAGCTTTTAACAATAAAAAAAGATAAGGTTAGTGGCAAGTTTATTCAACTTTCTTACATTTCTACCAATTGTTAGTGAAAGTTCAAATTTGGGTTGTTAGGCTGACTTGAACTAAAAATGCACACCAAGAGTTTGGTGAATTGAATTTTCTTCATTATAGCTTAAGCTTTATTTGTAACCTAAGCAGTGTAACGTCACTCTATTTGCATGATTAGAGTCAGAAGGGAAAACAAACTACTCTTTTAAGGAGGGAAATTTTATCATATAAATGAAATAATATTTAAAATATTGAAATGGACAATACATAATTAAAAAAAAAGTTTATATTTTCAAAATCAATTTTATAATTCATGTCAAAAAATTGGTGATGTTTTTTCATTCACCTATGTGTCCTTACATTATATGCATATCTTTGAATTAAAATATATATAATTTTTGCAACATGAAATTGACTGCCAACCAATCAAACTCTTCAAATCACCCATTTTTTTAATTAACCTAATTTTTTCACTAAAATTTTATTTAGAAGAAAATAAAAAATATGTTTATATATTATATATATATATATAAACAAGTCTTATCAATAATTAAAATTATAATGTTCAGGGTGGGTAATTCACCCTCATCTAAGCGTTGATCTGTCCCTAATAGCAATATTCACCCTGAATATTTCTCCTATCTCCATTGCATATTCAAGACTTCCAATCTGTAATATTCACCCCCATTGCTAATCCTTACCAACCATAATCCCTTCCCATTTGTTGTTGGAGTTCTTAGATCTCTATATCGTATTCTCATGCCAAAATAAATGTTTTTATGCCAGATCTCAACTAGAGCACAAAAACTAGTGAATCTAGGTACATTAGTGTTTATATGTAAGCAAACAATATTATAGCTTCTTTTACATTTTTAGTTGAGCTTCAATTCATTTTTGTTCAAAATATTTTGGAAGAAAGGTTGATGGGGAGGAAAGCAATGGGCCATAGAGATTTTGGATGGGAGAACAGAAAAATAATTTTACTACTAAACTTTTATTGAGCAGTTTACATCTTAGCTTAAATCATCATGGCATTACCTATTTATATGTAAGAAGGCTAAATCTAGAGTCTTCTATATTATAGCTATTCTAATCTTCTTTATTTATTACAAATATCTTAGATCCTTCTACTACATTAGAGTTTTCTCTAATTATTATAAATATAATAGATTCTTCTACTACTCTAAAGTCTTCTACATAAGACAATATTCTTTATATATTGAATACTTGTGAAATGTTGAGAAATAAGCATCAAATTTTATCACTCCTTGATCCAAATTTTGATAACTACAATCATATCAAGCGGTTTCTCAAACTTTCCCTTTGAAAGTGCTTTTTGATAAGTGTTAATTATATGGTATCTTATGAGTTATACTTTTAGTGAAAATAAATTATTTTAGTTGTATTGTATAGGGAAAATATATAAAAGGCATAAAATTCTAAGTTTTATATAGCATAGTGACATCGAAAGTATAATGCCAAAGCACCATCAAAGAAACCATTGAAGCACCAAAATATCAGTATTATAGCACCGACCTCTCTGTTGAGCAGCACCATAACGATCAAATATCAACTTTGCAAAGCCAAGTTCTCTGTTGTCCATCATAATGTGTCACAATCCATAACACCAAATTTCCATTATGGCATCACAGCGTCTGAAAGTAAGCAGTGCCATGGTGTGGAAATTATAACTTCTCAAGGACATGATCTGACAAGGAAAGGACGTGACTACTTACCAAGTATCTGATCCATGTCAGCAAGCATTGTGGGGGCACAAGAAAAATAGCAAATCAATAATTGCTCATTTATTGGGTGTAATGGCGTCGATCTTTCTAGCACTACAATGCCATACACCTTTTTTTTATTTTTTTTATAAATAGTCATTATGTAATGTTTATAAGGGAGTTCAGTCACTTAGATATTTTAAGTCAAATTCAGAGTGTTTCTTTGAAACTCCTTTAGGGTGACAGCTAAGGGAATTTCTAGAAGTATTTGATATAATCATTAGAGTGTTTGGCTTGTGTTTGTTGAAGGAAATATATAAGTGAAGAAAAGAAGTGTAGAGGAGATCCATTGAACTATTTTGGTAATATCTATCTCTTGTATTTTCTTTCTATTATGCTATCATTAAAAATGTGTTTGCTTTAATTATACTCTATGTCTGACTAAATTTTCTAATTTAGGATTAAGGATTTAGTATGGTGTGTAGTACTAATAAATTTTCTTATTCCTTAAAATAGGTTTTATATATTTCCAGATATTCATTTCATTCATATAGTGGCGATATGTGTAGTTAAAATTAGGTAGAATATGGGGCCTCAAAGGAGGGAAGAAAGAATAACTGTGAATATTGAATTAGTATGCATCATGCCTAGGTATAGGGTTTAAAATATACTAAATTCTTAAGTAGTTGTTATAATAATAGGAAGTCGGTAGACATTATTTATTCCTACAAGCTCGATAGAGATCTCAGGATGCATATGATATGAATAGCATCACAATTAAAAGATAATCATTAAAAAAATAAGCTACTTACATTCATTAATCTAAAATATTTTATCCATATAGTGTGTTCATTATCTTTATATAATTTTATTTAAGTGACTGAATCTCCAGGATAACTAATTTTATTTGATTAAGATAATTATTGTAATTTTAGTAGACAATACTAGTAAATTAGAAGTAAGCATATCTTCATTGTGGGATCGATACTCTACTCTATCACTATATTATTTGATTCAGTATGTATACTTACATATATTAAGTTATATATTTTATATTTTTTATATCAAAGAAAACTTAACCATTGTTAGGGATTGATAGAGCCCTGATGCATTTCATAATTCTACAAGTTATTCCACTACTTTAATCAAGTTTTGGTGTCATTTCCAGGGTAGTGTTTTGTTAATTACAAAATTTTTACTCTATTGTTCAATTAATTGTATAGTTAAATCTACTTATATTTTGTTTTTTTGATTAATTTATTTTACTTTGATTTGTTTTGTTTGTATGCTTTATAACCTTAGAAAGGAATTGTTGACATTTGATCTTGAAATTGAGAGAACCCTTTCTTAAATTTAAAAAACTAAAAAAGATCTTGAAAATGGTTGAACTTGAGTTGTAGCAAATTGATCTAAACCTCTTAATTATGGATTATACAAAACCTTTAGTAGATGAAATTCATCAGAGCATAGATATACATATAATCTATGCTAATAATTTTGAATTAAAATAAGCTATCATTCAAATGATTCAAAATTCTCAGTTTGGGGGAACTCCAATAAAAGATCTCAATTTATAATTAGCAATTTAAAAAAAAATTGTGCAATATTTAAGTATAATTGTGTTAGTGATGATGTTATTCGACTTTGATTGTTTCTCTTTTCTCTAAGTGATAAAGCAAAAATGTGGTTGAATTCTTTATCCACAGACTTTATATATAACCACTTGGAATGAAATAGCCCATAAGTTTCTTGCTAAATATTTTTCTCCTTCAAAAAATACAAAACTTAGAAATGACATAATATATTTTACTCAGTTTAAAGGATAATCCATTTATGAAAGGTATGAATGATTTAAGTGAATACTTAGAAAATTCCCACACCATGTATTACCTGATTGGCTAATTATTTACACATTTTATAATGAATTAGTAGGATCTCTTGGAGCTATAATTGATGTTACAGCTGGAGGATCATTAATATTTAAGCCATTTGAAGAAGCTTATGAATTAATGGAGGAGATTACTATCAATAATTTCTAATGGTCTGTTGATAGGATAAATCCTAAAAATAGCTATAATTTATTTATAAAATGCTTTATCAATTTTAACTGAATAAGTTGTACAAATTTTAAAAAGTTCAATACCATAAGAATAAATTTTGGAATAGGAACTGAGATCTCAAGGGATCAAAATTTAAATGAAGATAATAATATATATGGGATTGAACACATTAATGAAATTGAAAGATAAAATAATTCAAATTTAAATACATATACTCCTAGTTGGAGGAATCATCCTAATTTTAATTGGTCAAACAATATGGGTGACAGTAATAAAAAGAATAACCTGAAGAATAATCAAGGAGTAAGTTGGACCACTTCTCAACAAGCTATTGTTAATACTAGACTTAAAAATCCTCTAGGATTTAATAAAATCAATCAATTTAGAAATGAGAAAATAATATTAGAAGGTGTAATTATACAGTTAGGAACTCAATCGTAAAATTAAGATGCTTCTAATAAAAATTTGGAAACACAACTAAGTTAGCTTATAATTTCAATCAGTAGTAGAGCACTTGGATCTTTATCTAGTAATACTAAAATAAATCCTATAAAAAAAGAAAAAAAGATCTTAATGGAATTCAATTGAAGAATGGAAATAATTTAACCCAACCAAATTAAAAAATCTAGACAAATCTGGCTGAAGACTATAAATATAACAATGTATGGGAGGAAACCCAGATTTAGGTCTACTTAGTTATTAAGTCTGCTTGAAGATTATAAACTTAGTGCTTCAAGGGAGGCATCTCAATTGAAAGTTTAAATTTGTAGGTAGGGTAGTTTGATTTGCACTAAAAAAAAAACTTTGGAAATTTGAAGCGACGTAGCACTGAGCCGAGACTAAGTGGTTTGAATATTCAAATTTTAAAACTTTCTATCACTAAAATATTTTAAAAAAAGCATTTTATGAGTGTAACTATCAATCCTTGTCAGTTTTTGAATATAGTGTCATTTTTCTCTTCTTGTAAATTCAACTTTAAGCAATGGGTAAAATCAAGTGAAGGCTTTCCTCCGCTAGTATTAAGAGTGAAGAACATTTACAAAATGAAGATTCCTATTCTCTTCTTCACTGGAAATGTTCTTCTATCATAAATAAACATCATAAGTTCATTGATAATGTTCATGAGGATACAAGAAGATATAAGACGAAAAAGAAGAAAATGCATAAATGTGAAGTTTTAGAATATGAACTTCCTCCTACTGAAGATGTTATACTATTTGATTATAAAAATAAGTTTTGCCAGAAAAAATTAAATCTAGATGGATTGGCCTATATTATTTTTTAGAGTTTATCTTAATGGTGCCCTCAGCATTCAAGATAAGAAAACATTTCACATTTTCAAAGGAAACGGTCATATATTAAAACCATATGATTAGATGAATAAGGAAATCTAGAATTTGGAAGAATAGTGGATGTGTGTTTGTTTCTTGATTTTATTTCATATATTTAAGAAGAATTACACTTATGTTGGTAATTTGTACATGTAGTTGGGACATGACTTGTTTCTTTAGTTTTTGAAGCAAAATATGTTATGCATGGTGCTTAGTGCACTAGTTTTCATGTAATCAATGTTATGTTATGTTATGTTCTATTAACACATACTTTATGTACCTTTTATCATTATGATGAAAGCATGTGTATTATTAATTGTTGTTTGTGTTTCTTCTTTTTACATTTCATTGAAATTCTCCTCGTGTTTAATATAATCACTTTTATATTCTGATTACTTAATTAATCTTAGTAAAAATATATTTAAATTTATGTAAAATTAGAATAATAATAAAACCCTAGATCATAGTTTAAATGAATACCATTTATATTTTATAGAGTGAAAAAGAAACTAATAATTATCTCACTTAGGTAATTTAAGTTATTATTTCAATTTGAAATGATAAGTTATACCTTTATTTATTAATTTTTTAAGTAAAGATGAATAATTTGAATTAAATATTTGATATGAGTATATTAAATTGAAAATCATAAGCAATATAAATTCAAAATTGGTAATCTTCTTAAGTCCTTAGATTGAACTCAATGAGATGGTAAAAATGGTTCAAAGAAAAAATTAATAGTTAAAATTATTAACTATGTACTCCATAAATTAAAGAGAAAAATAACTCTGAAAATAGTTCTAAAAATAAAAGAAAAGAAATAAATATAATAAAAAAAATTGTACATTAAAAAATTGGTATTAATTAAAAGCATAGAATTTGATTTCAATCTTACACTTAATTTTATAAAGGATAAAATAAGAAAACCAGTACAAATGCTGGTGAACCAATGAAGTTTTTATTTTAACTACAAATATAACAAATCATTAAACTACATTATTAACTTTTAAATTCAAAAATTAATACTTAAATATATAAGACGTAAATGTAAATTAATCGATAATAAGTATGACTAAATAGTTTAATTATTAGTATTTTTTCTAAATTAGAGTTATAATAATGTTCATTTTTATTACTTCTAGATCGTGATGTCTTATCCTATGTTTTTGTAATTCTTAATTGTAAGTTTTTTAATTTGGTTAATCATTTAATCAGAATTATATTATATTCTTGAGGATAGGCAAGAGTTTAAGCTAGGGAGAATTTAATAAGTGTAAATAATGCATTAATTAATATGTTATATTTTTAGTGAAAATATGTTCTTTTTGTTATATTGTGCATGAAAAATATAAAAAAGACATAAAATTCTAAGTTTCATATAGAATCACGGTGTCGGAATAAATAACACCACAGTTCCATCAAACACACGATTGGAGCGCCATAATGTTTGCATTGTAGTGCCGACCTCTCTGTTGATTAGTGCCACAACAGTCTAATATTAACTTCATGGCACCGAGCTTTCTATTGTCCAGTTCCACTATATCACAAATCATGACACCTCAGCACCTAAATTTCCCTTCTAGTGCTATAGTGTCTAAAAGTTAGATGGGCTACAATGTAGCAGTTGCAACTTCTCAAGGACACGATCTGTTAGAAAACCGACATGAATATTCACTAAGTAATTGATCTATGTCAGCAAGCATTGCCAGATGTCTATTTTAGGATTTCATATAAATAATTATTATATTATGTTTGTATGTGAGTTCAGTCTCTTAGATAATTTAAGTCTGATTCATAGTGCTTCTCTTAAACTCTCTTAGGGTGACATCTAAAGTAGTTTAGAGAACTACTTGATATCATCTTTAAAGTGTTTGACTTACGTTTGTGGAAGTAAATTTGTAAGTAAAGAGAAAAAGTGTAGAGGAGATCCATCGAACCATTTTTGTGATATCTATCTCTTATATTTTCTTTCTATCATGCTATCATTAAAAATGATTTTGCTTCAATTCTACTCCATGTCTGACTAAATTCTCTAATTTTGGATTGCGGATGTAGTACGGTGTTTAGTACTAATAAATTTTCTTATTCCTTAAAATATTTAAAATATTTTTCAATATTATCATATCTTCATTTAATGCGTAGTGGTAATATATATAGTGAAAATTAGTTGTAATATGAGGCCACGATAGAGGGAAGTAAGTATAACCAAGAATATTGAATTAGTATGTGTCATGCTTAGGCATAGGGTTTGAAATGTACTTAATTCTTAAGGATATGATATAACCATAGGAATTCAATAAACATCCTTTGTTCCTACAAGCTCGACAGAGATCTATGGATGCATATGCTCAAAATAGAATCATAATTAAAAGAGAATTATTAAGAAAATTATGTTATTTATATTCATCAATCTAAAATATTATATCGATATATTATTTTTCAGTAACTTTATCTAATAGTATTTAAGTGATTGAATCTCTATGATAACTATTTTATTTGAGTAAGCTAATTATTAAAATTTTAGTAGACAGTACTAGTGAATTGCTAGTAAGCATACATTTCTTGTCGAATTGATGTTCTACTCTATTACTTTATTACTTGATTCGACATGTATACTTGTGTATATTAGATGGGATTTTTTATAATTTTTTATATCAACAAAAACCTAAGCATTGTTAGGGATTGATAGAGCCCTAAAATATTTCACAATTTTATAGGTTACTCCATAAACCCCATCACTTTTGTAAATATATCTACTAATTATTCTTCAGTCTTGTAGTAATTAAGGTTAATCTCATGATTTGCACTTAGCTTCTCTGTTGAAGTGATATTTGATGTCCATGTGTATGGTTCTGCCATGAAATACCTTATTTTTTGCCATTATAATAGCTAATTTGTTTTCACATTAGATTTATATAACTTTTTCTTAAGGTTCACCCATGCCTTCAAATAAGCATTTTATCCATATAGCTTAATTTGTAGTTATTGCTGTTGTAATATATTTAGCTTTAGATGATTATTATGCCATTATTTTTTGCTTCTTTAATCCCCTACAAAATGTTCTATATCCCAGTGTGAAACCATATTTTATTGTGTTATTCATATTATCAAATGATCTTACCAATCACTATTAGTGTATCATACTAAATTTGAGTTGGGAGTAGATTCATACTATATGCCATAATCCTTTGTTCTTTCTAAATATCTAAGGATTCTCTTAGTTTCTCCTTGATGAATTTGACTTGAGCTTTGCATGAATCTTGAGAGAAAACTTGTTGCATATATAATATCTTGCCTTCTAGATGTTAAATAAAACAAACTTCTAATATAGATTTTATAGGTTATATTGTATAGTTTTGGTGCATTTTATTTTTCAAGAGTTCCTTGTTATCTAGTGGAGTAGCTATTATCTTGCAACCATTCATCTTAAAATTATTTAGCAGATTTTCTATATATTTCTTTTGTGAGATGAATATCCTAGATTCTTTCAATCTTCTATCCCAAAAAAGTAGTGTATCAGACCAAAGTCGATCATCTTAAATGTCTTCATCATATCTTCCTTAAAATTCTCCATCATCCTCTCATTATTTCCTGTATAGATTATATCATCCACATAAGAAGGGAAAGAGTGTATTGTTCATACCTTGAGTCTTAATGTAGAGTGTTGGATCACTTTTGTTCCTCCTCAAATCTTTCTATAGGAAGTAACTGTCAATTCGACTATACAAAGTTCTTGGAGCCTTCTTTAATCCATACAAAGCCTTCTTTAGCTTCAAAACTTCATCATTTTATCCTTTTATAATAAATCCTGGAGGTTGTTCTGTATAGATCTCTTCTTCTAAAAAGTCATTTATGAATGCTTACTTCACATATAGTTGAGAAATCATACACTTCTTTTGTTTTCAAAGTGCTATCAATGCCCTTATTATGTTAAATCTAGAAACTAGAGTAAATGTCTCATTGTAGTCAATTCCAAACTATTGTGAGTATGCCTTAGCAACTAGTCTTGCTTTGAGTTTTTGAATAGATTCATTTGGGTTGAGCTTTATCTTTCAAGCTTATTTTACTCCACTCACCTCTTTTTCTTGTGGAGAGTACACTAACTCCCATGTCTTATTCTTCTCAATTATCATTATTTCTTCTTCCATAGCTTTTTTCCATAATTTTTGTTTTGAGGATTCTTCAAAGCTTTGTAGCTATATGATTGTCAAATTACAATACTCTTAAAAAGTTGCTATAAATTTTATTCTTCTAAGTAGTGATTTAGAATTTGTAACTTGAGCTGGCTCTTGAGTTGGCATTTTAGTTGGATCATTAATCTCTTTATCTTGTTAAAGTGTTGCTGGTGACAAGTTGAAACTCTTTCTTTCAACTTCTTCTATCTTCTAATTATATGTGGCATCTTCTTCGAATTACTCATCTCGACTTATGATAGGTTTCTTTGTTCTTAAGTTAAAGAGTCAATATCCATTAGATTAAATTTTATAACATAAGAAAATTCATTTTTCTAATTTTTCATCTAGCTTGCTACTCTTTTGTTTTGGAATGTGAACATAACAAATACATCCGAAGACTTTGAGATGATTTGCAGATGGCTTCCTTTCACTCCAAGCTTCAATTGGTGTCTTCTATTTTATTATTTTAGTTGGACATCTATTTAGAAGATATATTGTAGTATATATGTCTTCAGACCATAAGCACTTTAGAATACCTTTATCCATCAGCATAGCTCTAACTATTTCCATCTTGGTCCTATTCTTTCTTTCAGATGCTCCATTCTTCTTCGGTGTATATTCAACTATGAGTTACCACTCCACACCTTCTTAACAAACTTGTTGAACTCCTTTGAGATATATTCTTTTTCTCTATCACTTCTTAGTGTCTTCCAGTGGTGGCCACTTTACTTTTCAACATGAGCCATGAATTTTTTTGAAATATCAAATGCTTAAGATCTTTCATGCATGAAGTAAACCCATATCATTCTTGTGTAATCATTATTGAAAATAATGAAGTATCTATTTTGATCAAAAGATGGAGTATACATCAGCCCACAAACATGTGTGTGAATAAGCTCCAATGTTTATGTTCTCCATGCTTTGCCTGATGGAATTATTTATTGATGTTGTTTATCGAGTATGCATCCTTCACAAGCAACATCAATCTCATTTGTTATTATGATATTTCTTAGCATATTTTTTAGGTGAAGAATTATTAACCCATAGAAGTTGAAATGCCTAGACGATTGATCCATAATAATGACTCTTCTACTTGTACCTTCGTTACATCTTCATTTGTATATCTCTGATGAATTGGAAAGCACCTATTCTCTTTCATTCTGACCTTTGCTATTTCAATGGATTTATCTTGCATGTCATAAATTTTGTAAATATTTCCTTCAAATATATAGAATATCCTTTCTTCACCATTTGGCTCACACTGAGTAGATTTTGATCGATGTTGAACCAATAGTACATCATTAAAGTATCTCATCCCCTTTTTTGTTTCAATGGCAATGATACCTTTGCTTGTTGCCTCCATGAAGTCGACATTTCCAATTTTTACATTTGTCTTGATTTTATCTACATTACAAAATATATTCTCATTTTTCATAATGTGGTTACCACAACCACAATCAAGGTACCAAGTATCTTTCTTCTTTTCTGATGCGACTTGACAATTATAGAAGAAATTTTTATAATCGTCTTTCTCTTATGAATAATTAGCATGATGATCTTTTACTTTATTTATATGTCCAAATTTTTACAATTTTGACATTGTGGTTTTCCTTTAAACCAACAATCTTTCTCCAAGTGACAATTTATTTTGCAAATGCCACATGGAGAATACTTGTTGCTCTACCTTTGAATATTTTTAAAATTTCATGAGGGTTCTTAAACCCTAAAGAATTAGTCCCGATGCTAACCAAGAGGGTATGAATTGGTTATTTTAAAATTTTCTTAAAAAAAAAAAAGTTAAAACCCCTTGATACGAAAGTAGAACTAATTTTATAATAACAAAATCAGATATTTCAATCACAGAAAAATGTAGAAATTAAAATATGAAAAAATAAGTAAAAATAACACACCAAAATTTATAGTGGTTTGGTCAACTTAACCTACGTCCACTCCTTGGAGACTCCCTCCCCAAGTATTGCACTAAATAGTAGTGACTCTTTTTTTGCTTCATAAGTATGGCAGAGAAGCCTATACAGATGTTGTTTCACCTCCCCAGTGCGACAGAGAACCATAACTCTTTTACATGTAAACAACCTCAACTATATTTTTACGTTCCTAGTGATGGTTAGAGAACCACAACTCTATTTTCACCCTCCATGTGACGGTTAGAGAACCTCGATCTTTGTTGAAGAACTTCTCTAGAGCCATAGAGATTCCAAGTAGACACTTGTAGGTACTATTCAAGATTCATGCCTGGAGCAATCTTGTGAATCCCATCACAACATCTCCCTCCCAAAATCTCCCTCTCTTTTTTACCAAGCTCTCCTTCTTCTCTCCCTCAAGCTCTCTCTCAAGAAGACTAAGTAGCAAAAGATGTCTCAAAAGAATATTTGAAACCCTTAAATAACGGGCTAGAAAAAACTTTAAATTTCAAGCCATCTGACTTATGTTCGTATAATATGATACAAGTATTATACAGTATGATCAGTTCAATTCAGGCTCGTCCAGCAAGATCGTTCAGAAAAAACTGTTCAACTTTTATAATACATCATACAGTACAATCAAATATCATATGCTATGATTTATAAAAATTTATTCTATTCATTTGGGATGATCTTTGGGATGACCAACTTCGTACAAGGGTGCTCTTCTAGCACTATGGACATCGTATGGTATGGTTAGTACAAAATAATGGATTTTATTTGGTACTATCCAAGGGACAATCAATTTCGTATATGGGTAATCATACAGTACAAACTATTTCATATAGGATGATCGATCACAATAATTTTTTATGATTATTAAGAAATATTTTAATTAGGGCATACAGTACTATAAAAATTGTACTGTATAATCAATACATAATTAGTATCTTTCTTAACTTTGGCAAGAAGGGTTTTGATAGAGCACAACAATTTATATAATATGAATTATAATCGTACAGTACGAAATACTTTGTATAGTACAAAACCAACTTTGTACAATACGAATTACTTAATAAAATAAATCTATAAAAAATATTTTCCTTTATCCACTGATGTGTGTGCATGGTTGCTTAGGAAAGATATGCACCCAATTACATTACATGACTTAAAAAAAAAAGGAAAAAATACAAAATAAATTGAAAATAACAGACTACAACTCTAGTCTACACAGTCTTGAGCTGATCAGAATTGCAAGTGAACGGTGGACTTTATTTTTAAAATATTAGTACACATAGTACAAAATAAAATATCAAAAAAATAAGATAAAGCAGTAATAGACACAATAATATTTGTTATCATCAAAATCATAGTGTTTGAATTATGTTTGCAATAATCTCTTCCTTTTTTATGATGGCAAATATTATTATTTTTTTGAATTTTCAAAAAGTTGCTTTCTTCTAAACTCCCCCTTAGATGAAAATCTATTTTAAGTAAAAGGAGTGTAAAAAATAGCAAATAATAACAATAATAACAAACAACAGTAGCAAAAACAAACAAAAAAATACTACTTCCCCATCACAAAAAGAGGGAGAATAGTGGGAAAGAAAAAAAAAAAGAAAATAGAAATAAGAAATTCACAAAACAAACAAACCTAAAAATAATCAACAACTCAAGGTAATAAAAAGAAATCTTCAACAAGAGAACTCTCATGGGGAATTTTTGTTGAATAAAATAAACTTACTCTATACACAGAAAAGACAAATAAGATAGGTTTTGACTATATTACAACTAAAGGATTTAGATTCTAGAGTTTGCACATCGAGCTTACCATCTTCACATGTTAAAATCCTTTGTTTAAATAAAAATCTAATTCAAGAATTACAACTAGACAGACAAACTCAACTTTTTTAGACTACTAACATGAAATACATCGAATAGAATATTACTATAAAAGTGATGAATAAAGAATCAAGATTCTCCAAACTCAAGTATTAAAAATATTAAGAAACATACGAATTTTTTAAGACTTAAAGATTTACTAGAAAGAGAAGCTAATTTAAGTTGGGCTCATTTATGCCTCTTTTATCAGTTTTATGCATATATTGTGCATCTTGTATTCTTGATACACTTACTACATCTTTTACTTTTGGAGTCATTGTGCATCTTTTGATTTCTGGCTCATTTTTTCCCTTTTTTTATTTTTATTCTTTTTTTGCAAATTACTTCTTTTCTAAATCTTTAAGAATCTTAGTTATAAGATTATCTTCCAAATAGAAGAGAAGAAAAACTCACTCTCTTATATAGGGAGGAATAATCTACGAAGCAAAATCGAGTTCTCTTACAGGAATAAAAACCTAATGTAGAAAAATAATGAATTTCATTTGCCAAATTATGGAAAATACCCATGATATAAAAACAAATAGTATAGTGAATAAGTTTTCATTTCAACCATTTTAATTCAAATTCGAATCAGATTTTTAAGTAAATAGAAGGTATTATCATGCAAAGGAAATAAGAAGGGATATGAAAATTCATAAAATTCATTTATTCTTCCAGTTTAAACATTGCCAATAGTTACTTATTTAAAATTTTAAGTCAAAATAGAAGTATGTTTATTTCAAACAACCAAGAGCATGAAAGAGAGTTCATTCATACAATATGATTCAAGTCTTACATTATAAGTTCAATCGTACATTATGTGATAAATCATATAGTATGATTTCAGTCATCTAGTATGAATTAGTTCATACAGTACGATTAGCAGAAATGTCAACTTGTTAGACTGAAAATTTTTTCAAGCAAAGAGCACAAAAAAAGAAATTAACATTGAAAGAAATACAAGAACCACTTGAATTTTTTTTAAGAGAAGCATTGAAATAAAAAAAAAAAAACTCACAATAAGGACTAAAAGAAATTTTCATTATAAAAACTATGTGAAAATGCATAATCACGAAAAAGAAAAATATATCACAATTAAAATAAAATAAAGCTAGTATGAAAATGGATCCTAATCAGAAGATGGAGGTAAAGGTGGTTGGAAGAACTGGCTAAAACTATCATACTACTGCTGGATGGTGGTGAACTAGTATTTAATATTTCCAAATTGCTCCCTCAACCAACCCATATCATTATCATTGTTGATTTGCTGTTGATCTGGGTGAGTCTCCAGTCTATCAAATCTTTGAATCAACTCCTTATATTGGTACGGTGAGGAGGTGGTGCAGGTGCAGGATCAGTTGTAGGGGCAGCTTCTAATTCTTCATCAAAGAGAGGATCTTCAGGCTCTTAATCCCTATGAAAATAGCATCATGAAGGAGGCTTCCAAAGAGAAGATTGGAGTGTGATCAGAAGGAGCAGGATATATAATATTGAACTTTATATTTATGATATATCCAATCACATGTCCTAAGAAGATGTTCTTCTTTCTCCTAATGGTTGGGAGTTAAATGGAAGTGTGGTTTTGGATGTAGTCAATTAGCATTTGAGCTTCATCCATCTGAGTGTTTGACATTATAAAGTAGGTAACAATTAAAAGTAGGGGAGTGCTGATGATTTGATCTCCAGCTTTAGGTGTGATTAAAGTTCTTATAATGTGCTAGATAACCTTGGTATTTTGGTATAGGGTTTGAACCAAAGGTTGGTAGTAATTAAGGGTAGCAGTTCTTAGCAAAAGGTTCACAACACTCACATTAAAATAAGATCTGGAGGCCATGGAAAGGGGTCTATTTCACTGGGTGTTTATTTGAACGTGAATTCCTATATCCTCCTTTATTATTTATATATTATAACAACACACTCAGGAATACGTAACTATAGCATCCCTACTAATACTAAGGTTTGGAAGAAATTCATAAAGGATTTCTGAATGGAAGGGATAGGCCAAGGTTAAAAAAAATTGAAGTGTAGTAGTGTTGAAGAGATTCATTACTAGGAAGCTAAGGGCCTACTGATTAAGAAGCTTGAAAGGTGTGATCTTGGCTTGATTGTATTTTATGTAGGCAGCTTTATTAGAAGCTGTTAGAAAATGATCTTCTATAGGGTTCCGAGAGGAGGAAGGCCCTAGGTTTGTCGACTGCAATTTCCACCAACCATTACAAAGATTAGAACGCAAGAAAGGGGGATTTTAAGAGTAGTGTGAAAATCACTACAGTAAATTCATCAATTATCGGTGGTCTGGATCGACAATTTTCTATCCGCCGGTATTAACGATTGTTTAACCGGCGCTGTGACCGCCGGTTTTTACCGGCGGTCTAACCGGCTATTATGTTAAATAAAGACACCAAAAAAGTGGAGGTTTAGAAACCGTCGATTAAATGGCCAGCATTAAATCTTACTAGCGCATTATCGACCGCTTGAACAGCCATTGTTAAGTGAATTTATTTTTGGTGGTCTGAATTGTCAGATAGCCCCAAAAAATGCCCTAGAATAATCCATCCCAAGCCTTCCATTTCATTTCATTGCCTGCTCTCTCTCTCTCTCCTGTGTGGCACTTGCCCCCATCTCCTTTGCCCTCTCGTGATCGAGAAGCTTTCTTCGGCCGCCGATGACCTCCCTCCGACTGCCAAAAAGTTCCTCCAAACGAAGATCTCTCCCCACTGCAAGGCCGAGGTTTGCGTTTTTAGTTTTTTTGACGCATTTTGTGTCTATATTAGTTAGATTACATCAAGGATCAGCCTTAAGCCAATATCTTTTTGCTTTAGTCATGGATGTTCTCACTAGACATTTGCGAGATAATGTACCTTATTGTGTGCTTTTTGTTGATGATATTCTT
>NW_021318745.1:81032-97829 GCF_001605985.2 Dendrobium catenatum
CTTCTTTTCTAAATCTTTAAGAATCTTAGTTATAAGATTATCTTCCAAATAGAAGAGAAGAAAAACTCACTCTCTTATATAGGGAGGAATAATCTACAAAGCAAAATCGAGTTCTCTTATAGTAACAAAAACCTAATGTAGAAAAATAATGAATTTCATTTGCCAAATTATGGAAAATACCCATGATATAAAACCAAATAGTAGAGTGAATAAGTTTCATTTCAACCATATTAATTCCAATTCGAATCCGATTTTTAAGTAAATTGAAGGGATTATCATGCAAAGGAAATAAGAAGGGATATGAAAATTCATAAAATTCATTTATCCTTGCGGTTTAAACATTGCCAACAATTACTTATTTAAAATTTTAAGTCAAAATAGAAGTATGTTTATTTCAAACAACCAAGACCATGAAAGAGAGTTCATTCATACAATATGATTCAAGTCTTACATTATGAGTTCAATCGTACAGTATGAGATAAATCGTATAGTATGATTTCAGTCATCTAGTACGAATTAGTTCATACATTACGATTAACAGAAATGTCAACTTGTTAGACTGAAAAAATTTTCAAGCAAAGAGCACAAAAAAAGAACTTAACATTGAAAGAAATACAAGAACCACTTGAATTTTATTTTTTAAGAGAAGCATTGAAATAAAAAAAAAATAAAAAAAACTCACAATAAGGACTAAAAAGAATTTTTATTATAAAAACTATGTGAAAATGCATAATCATAAAAAAGAAAAATATATCACAATTAAAATAAAATAAAGCTAGTACAAAAATGGATCCTAATCAGAAGATGGAGGTAGAGGTGGTTGGAAGAACTGGCTAAAAATATCATACTACTGCTGGATGGTGGTGAACTAGTGTTGAATATTTCCAATTTGCTTCCTCAACCAACCCATATCATTATCATGTTGGATTTGCTGTTGATCTGGGCGAGTCTCCAGTCTATCAAATCTTTGAATCAACTCCTTATATTGATAGAGGTGAGGAGGTGGTGCAGGTGCAGGATCAGCTGTAGGGGCAGCTTCTAATTCTTCATCAAAAATAGGATCTTCAGGCTCTTAATCCCTATGAAATAGCATCGTGAAGGAGGCTTCCAAAAAGAAGATTGGAGTGTGATCAGAAGGAGTAGGATATATAATATTGAACTTTATATTTAGGATATATCCAATCACATGTCCTAAGACGATGTTCTGCTTTCTCCTAGTGGCTGGGAGTTAAATGGAAGTGAGGTTTTGGATGTAGTCAATTAGCATTTGAGCTTCATCCATCTGACAGTTTTACATTATAAAGTAGGTAACAACTTAAAGTAGGGGAGTGCTGATGATTTGATCTCCAGCTTTAGGTGTGATTAAAGTTCTTATAATGTGCTAGATAACCTTGGTATTTTGGTATAGGGTTTGAACCAAAGGTTGGTGGTAATTAAGGGTAGCATTTCTTAGCAGAAGGTTTACATCACTCCAATTAAAATAGGATCTGGAGACCATGGTAAGGGGTCTATTTCACTAGGTGTTTAGTTGAAGGTGAATTCCTATATCCTCCTTTATGATTTATATATTATACAACACACTCGGGAATACGTAACTATAGCATCCCTACTAATACTAAGGTTTGCAAGAAATTCATAAAGGATTTTTGAATGGAAGGGATAGGCCAAGGTTAAAAAAAATTGAAGTGCAGTAGTGTTGAAGAGATTTATTACTAGGAAGCTAAGGGCCTACTGATTAAGAAGCTTGAAAGGTGTGATCTTGGCTTGATTGTATTTTTTGTAGGAAGCTTTATCAGAAGCTGTTACAAAATGATCGTCTATAAGGTTTCAAGAGGAGGAAGCCCCTAGGTTTGTCGACTGCAATTTCCACCAACCATTACAAAGATTGGAATGCAAGAAAGGGGGATTTTAAGAGTAGTGTGAAACTCACTATAGTAAATTCATCAATTACTGGTGGTCTAGATCGACAGATTTCTAGCCGCCGGTATTAATGATGGTTTAACCGGCGCTGTGACCGCCGGTTTTTACCGGCGATCTAACCGGCTATTATGTTAAATAAAGCCACCAAAAAAGTGGCAGTCCAAATGGCCGGCATTAAATCTTACAAGCGCATTATCGGCCGCTTGAACTGCCATTGTTAAGTGAATTTATTTCTGGCGTTCTGAATTGTCAAAAAGCCACGAAAATGCCCTAGAATAATCCGTCACAAGCCTTCCATTTCATTTCATTGCCTGCTCTCTCTCTCTCCTGTGTAGCACTTGCCCCCATCTCCTTTTCCCTCTCATGATCAAGAAGATTCCTTCGGCCGCCGATGACCTCCCTCCGACTGCCAAAAAGTTCCTCCAAACGAAGATCTCACCTCTACTCCGGCCGCCAAAGGCTCTCCCCACTAATTTTATTTTTTTGATGCATTTTATGTCTATTTTAGTTAGATTACATCAAGGATCAGTCTTAAGCCAATATCTTTTTGCTTTATTCATGGATTTTTTCACTAGACATTTGCGATTGGATGTACCTTGTTGTATACTTTTTGTTGATGATATTCTTCTTGTTGATAAGACTAGAGAGAGAGTTGATGGTAAACTTGAATTATGGAGGTCAACCATAGAGTCTAAAGGTTTTTGCTTGAGTAGATCTAAAACTAAAAGTATGAAGTATAATTTTATTAGTCATAGACCTAGTGAGGGGTTTGTGACTTTAGGCAATCAAGTCATTAATAAAAGTACACATTTTAGATATCTTGGATCTATTGTTCAGAGTTATGGTGATATAGAAGGGGATATTATCAGCATAATCCAAGTTGGATGGTTGAAATGTAGGAATGAATCGAGCTTGTTGTGTGATAAAAAAAGCCCCCCTCAAACTTAAGGGAAAATTCTATGAGATGGTGGTGAGATCTGCAATGCTTTATGGTGTCAAATCTTGGTCATTAAAAGAGAAGAATACTAAGTTAAGTGTTGTAGAGATAAGGGTGCTCAGGTGGATGAGTGGCTTTACCCCTAGAGATAGGATACAAAATGAGCACGGATGTTCTTTTTGATTTAGTCATGGATGTTCTCACTAGACATTTGCGAGATGATGTACCTTGTTGTGTGCTTTTTGTTGATGATATTCTTCTTGTTGATAAGACTAGAGAGAGTTGATTGTAAACTTGAATTATGGAGGTCAACCATAGAGTCTAAAGGTTTTTGCTTGAGTAGATCTAAAACTAAATATATGAAGTATAATTTTAGTAGTAATAGACTTAGTGAGGGGTTTATGACTTTGGGCAATCAAGTCATTAAAAAGAGTACATTTTTTAGATATATTGGACCTATTGTTCAGAGTGATGGTGAAATTGATGGGGATATTATCAGTAGAATTCAAGTTAGATGGTTGAAGTGGAGGAATGAATCAGGCTTGTTGTGTGATAGAAAATTCCCCCTCAAACTTAAGGGAAAATTCTATAAGATGGTGGTGAGATCTGCAATGCTTTATGGTGCTGAATCTTTGTCATTAAAAGAGAAGCATAATACTAAGTTAAGTGTTGCAGAGATGAGGGTGCTCAGGTGGATGAGTGGCTTTACCCCTAGAGATAGGATACAAAATATACCTAAAAATGTTGGAGTACCTTCAATGGATGATGAGATTAGAGAGTGCCTCCTTAGATGGTTTGGTCACATAAAACGATAGCCTTCAGATGACCCAGTTAGGAAAGTAGACGTATTAGATTTGACTTATGTTAAGAAAGGTAGAGGTAGACCTAAGCTTCCTCATCTCTGTAACACTTAACTTAGTATTATGCTTCTCTTTTAATGTCTAACATTTGGCACCATAAAATTTTGAACTTATTTTTGCTTGGGTGGATGACTGGCTTGACCCTTAGAGATAGGATACGAAGTGAGCATATATGTGATAAGGTTTGAGTGTTGCGGATCAATGGTTTATGATTTTGATGATAGCAAACATTCTTATTTCTTTATGACTGCCTTATGTACTGACATTTTAGGTCCACACAATCGGACTGCAATTTGGAATCAGCTCAAGATTGGGTAGACTAGGTCTGAGTTAGTTTGAACATTTTTTTCTTTCTTGAGTCTATTGTATTTGATGTGACTCCTAATATTTTGTAACTTGGAAGATTTTCTGTTGGTCCATAAAGATTTTTGTTTTTGGTAACATCATCCAGGACGATATTTATATCGTCCTAGACGATCTGTCCAAAAGCAAAAACTCTAATTAGGGCATCCTCATTAAAGCAGTCATCATTATGCAAAACACATCATCCTAGATGATTTTGTATCGGCCAGGATGATAGGCTCAATTCAGAAAGAATCCGCAGCCAGATCTATTTAAAAATAACCTACTTTTGGACATCATCCAGGTGGATCGTCCAAGACTATAAAATATCATCCAGGACGACCAGGTCAATTTTTCCAAAGCTTCTCTAAAATTTAAGGAAAGCAATTATGACTTGATTTCACGATCAAATCAGCGATGTCGAAGACGATATTTCACAATTTATACTGATCATCCAGGATGATAATATATCGTCCTGGACGATATGAATAAATTTCTTATGATCGTCTCAAATCGTCCTGGCTGATTGGGCTTAAATTGTACTGATCGTATTGGACGATATGCCTATCGTCCTAGAAGATAATGTCGGCAACTTGCATTAATGAGCTCATTTTTAGCTCTTTTACTTAAGCTATGACAAGGCACTTTGTAAGTGTCTTTGGCAGTCATTGTAGCTTCATTCTTTTGGGAGAAACTTGAAGAGAAAGCTTGAAAGGGAGTGAGGAAAGGGTGGAGTTTGAGAGAGGGAGAAGATCCTGTGAGGGGGGACTCAAGGGAGTGTGGAGGGGATTTAACATGGTTGCTCCGGCAAGCTCGCACCTGAATACCATCGGATTTAAGGCTTGTCTCGAGGGAAGATCACCAAAGAAGAAGATCTCTTTAGTGTCAAAGGACCCGGCGACTCCGCCGCACCGGGGAAGGTGGAAGTGATTTTGTAAGGGCTTCTCCGCCTAGCTGTGGGGGCTAAAGGATAGACACTTGTTTTATTGCAATTCTTGGAGGGTGCCTCCAAGAAGTGGACGTAGGTCAAGGTTTGACCGAACCACTATAAATCTGGTGTGTTTTTTCTTATTATTTGCTTCCGTATTATTTAATTTTTGCATTTGTTTTATTTGTGGTGATTTTGGTTTGTACTTTGCTTAAAGTTTCTTCTTTACCAATTCACCACTATCTTTATTTAGCCTTGGGCCAGTTCTACTGAGCTTAACATCTCTAACAAACTTTCAAGTGATTTCAGAGCACTTTCATGGAGTAGCTCCAGTGGAAGATAAGATTAGAGAGAGTTGCTTTATATGATTTTGTCACATTAAATGGAGGCCTTCTGATGACCTGGTAAGGAAAGTTGAGGTATTAGATTTGACTTATGTTAAGAAAGGTAGAGATAGACCTAAGCATCCTCATCTCTGCAACACTTAACTTAGTATTATGCTTCTCAACATAAGCATTATTAACTCCTTTCTTTTTAAGAACTCTCTATAGTGCTTCTCTTGGAACTTTATCATATGCTTTCCCTAAATCAATAAATATCATATGAGATGGTTATGAGACCTACAATGCATTCCAATTCAAGTAAAGTACACTTATTCAAAAGTATAGCAAATACACTTATTATGGGTGAATATCTTCTAATAATTATTTTCATAAAAATGTTGGGGGAATTTTGCTTCAACGTCTAAATGACTATCCAATAAGAGAGATATTAGATATACAACAGATTGTTACTAGGTCAAAAGGATTGATAGATGAATTTATACATGGAGTTGAGACTTTCATTCAAGTTACATCTCAACTGTCTTCCTTTAAGTTTGATAAAATTTTATATTTCTATTTTTGAAGCATAAAAATCAAGCATTTCTCAAGCCTGATGATGTGAAGCTTGATTTATATCGCAGGGGATTTCTTACAGACTACTGGATTTGGATATCACATGGCGAGTACAAGCCACACAGAGATACTCATACATGTTCATGCACAGCTTATGAAATATTTAATGAAGATCAAATGAGTAGAACATATGAAGAACTTATTTTTGATATAGCATGTCCTAATTTAAGGGCTAGTGTGGAAGAGTCACTAAATGTAGAAACTCAAAAGTTCTTTGAGTTACTATATGCAACTCAAAAATTAATTTGGGATGGTTGCAATACTCATGCAAAACTATCGATTGTAGTGAGGATGCTAAGTTTTAAAACTTATTATAATATTCCTCGTGATTGTTTCAATGACTTCATTGATCTTTTCAAGAAAACTAATCAAACAGATAATTTAATTCCCTTAAATTTGTACTGAACGAAAAAATTAGTATCCAAGTTAGGTCTCACTGCTACAAAAATTAATTGTTGTATCAATGGATGTATGTTTTACTTCAAGGATGATGTAAAAAAAGTTTATTATCGCACTTATAATTCTTATCGATTTAAGCCAAACTCGGGAAAACAAAATCGTCAAAAGAAAGATGTTCCATATTCTCGTTTATTTTATTTACCGATCATTCCAAGACTTCAGTGGGTTTATGAAAATGCTAAAAAGGCTCATATGAGTATAATTTTTTGGAGTTTAGAAATATAAATTTATTATAATAAAACTAATTCTAATATCAATATATTTTATGGATTTATTCTCGCAGGATGATTTTGTATGAGCTTGAAAAAGTAGTCAGTCCACTGGTGAGGGATCATCTTCAAGATCGACCCAAATTTCTGAGTATCATACATGGTCAGATGTTATAAGAGGAAGATAGAGGGGGAGGGTATATGGCTTGGGTTCGCAAGCCTATACTTATGAGGGCAGTTCATCCACTTCAGCATTTTATGATCCAAATGGAGCTGAAGAAACAATAAGCTAGAGGGTTGTAGCTCTAACGAGAGAGATAGAAGAGATGCGAAAGGTTCAAAATCACTACAGGAAAATGGCCCATTACCGGCAGAATTTCTCGGCGGTTAGTTTTCTAGCGGCTTTCTGGCAGCTTTCCGACGGTTTATTTCCCATGAAATTTTCCAGCGGCTTTTAAAGTTTTCCGTCGAAATTTTAAATTTTTTATTAAATTGATTAAAATTATAACTAATTAAAAGATTTTTAAAAAAAGACTAAAACTAATATTAATTTTTTCCTTAATTTAAGTATAAGGATTTAAATTAAAAATTATTATTTATGGCTCACGCGTGCACGGTCCGGCGCGACCTCGGTCTGGCGCGGCGAATGGAGGCACGCGCGGTATGGCGCGACCCACGCACACGGGCTGACTGCCGGAGCCAGGGCTGGGGTGCCGCCGCGAGCAGGTTTCCGGTCTGCTGGCGGGATGCGGGTTGCACGGGGTGGCGGGAGCAGCTACAGGGGGTGGCGCGCGTGAGATTTTTTTAATTTATTTTAATTTAATTGGTGGTTTATGTCCGCCGGCAAGCCGCCGGCATTATTTGCAGCCGGAAAAAGCCACCGAAAATTATTTTCCGACACCATTTTTACCGTCGGAAAAAATTCTGTCGGAAAACCGCCGCTAAATTAGAAAACCGTTGGAAAATGCTCAAATTCCATCGGAAAAAGCCGCTGGAAATGGGTGATTTTCTGTAGTGAATGAGATGCAGGCAGAGTTGCGATCCTTCAAAAATGAAAATCAAAGAAAGAAAACGCAAGAGAAAGAACAGCCACATGCATCACCAGACAGCGAGGATACAGAGGAGGATTAGTACTATTTTTTGTTTGATGAACTTATAATAAAGCTATTGTAAACTTATTTGGTTTTACTTTTTGAATTAATTATGAACTTATTTGATTTAACTTATAAACTTAGTTATAACATTATTCAGTTTCACTTATTATTTTGTTTTAATGAATATATTTGTGATAATTATTATAATTGACTATAGTGGCGTGTTGCCAAAAATTATGAACATTATTGTATTTTCTGTGTATGTTTAGAGTTTAGGATAAAAATCCCTCAAATAGAGGGGAGGCTATCATTTTTTTTTTCAAATGCTGCAGTTTCTAGCACCAACCGGTGATTTGGCTGCTAGAAACTTTGATATCAGATGGCTAATTAAAGTCACCAAAAAACTTCTAAAACCGTCGGTCAATACCGGCGGTTTACTGACGATATCTAACGGTACATCGGCGACACACCAGTGATCTCACCGCCGAAAATTCTGTCGATGTTAACCGCTAGTAAACCACCGGTGATTTTATCAGTGGCTTACCAGCAATCTTTTCTATAATAACGATAATGTTTATACCGGCGGCTGAACTACCGGTATGCTACCGGTAACAAAATCGGTGGTCACCGGCGCTTAGACTATCGGAAGCTAACCGGCGGTATTAACCACCAAAAAATTGCCGGTGAAACAAACCACCAGAAAAATACCACCGGAAAAGGTTTCCTGTGCCATTTTTTTGGTAGTTTTTTAACTGCCGAAAAGCTGGCAGTTTTTTGCCAAACTGTAGAAAAATAGGTAATAACCGCCAGAATAAACTGTCGGTAATGAGTGAATTTCCTGTAATGAATTTTTAATGAGGTTGGTTGTTTAAATAGAAATTGAGAAAATCGTATTATACGATTGTGATATCGTACGGGATGATAGCGCGTAATTAATGCAATACGACGATCAGTTAAAAAGATGTGTGTGATCATACAGTATAATCAGACTTCATAAGGGATGATTAGAGACATAGATCTCATCCTATGGAGTCAGCCTATATGACCTTTGACAAAAAGTTTTGTACATTACAAATGGGTGTCCATACAATATGTTTAACAATAATGTCATACCAACCAAAATAAATCATCTGGATTGCCACATGTATCATACAGTATGAATTTAGTTTGTACCATACAATTATAAATCATTAATGTAATCTGGACCAACCATTGAGCCAATGGTTATGATGATGACAGTGATTTATAAATCATACAATACGATTGTGGTTCATACAATATAATATCAGATGAAAATTTTTTATTTGTAAGAAAAAGACAGTGAAGTTTAGTGAAGTGGCTTATGCCATGTTCATAACATAAATATGCAACAAAAGAACAAATATAAAAATAAAACTAAATAAAAAATCAAGTTAAGGAATAAACAAATAAAACAAAATAAAAAAATTTACACAGAAACACAAACACAAAAACTAGAAAAAACATATAAATAGAAACAAGCATAACAAAAATATACGTTGAGAAGCTCATGAATGATTGATTTCAAGTGATAGGATATAAATATTGAGCCCAAGAAAATCATATGCTCCCTCTAGGTCTTTTGTTATGAGAGCCCTTAAATCCAAAGATCATGGGAGAATAGTTTTAAGAGCCCAAGTGAATTTGGGTCCCTTCTTGAATTTGGATGGATCATCAAAATGCATGGCATGCTGTGTTTGATGCAACTTTGGTCTGCACACCAAGTGTGTTCTATGATGAATAGTTCAAGTATGGCTAATGTGTCCTAGGATGCCACATGAATGACTTCTAACATTTGAAAAAGGCTTAACTAACCTATGATAGTTTTCATTCTTATTCCTAGGTTTATGACATGGTGAGTGCTTACAAATAGGCTTATTTTAAAAAGCCTTTACTTTTTCTAACAATATTTCATTAGCACTTTCAAGAGATGATATTTTAATTTTTAAAGAGTGATCATTGTGATCTAAAATATTAATGTGGACATACGAAAGGTTACTGCTCATAGCTGCAGAGTATAGAGGGCATACAATTGAACCACCCCGAGGGATATATATAAGACGATCGCTGAGGCTCCACGCTCCTTGCAAATCGGGCAAATTAGAGGGCATGATTAGATCATACTTACGACTATCTATTGAGATGGCGCTCCTCACAGAGAACCCCAATGGGAAGTAATATATATGACCTGGTCCAAAACAAAAGTTTTCCCCTAGCCCATAATATATTGCTTTGAATGGGTTTTACTTATTGTGGACTAATTACCATTCCCCCGGGCGGTCAAGCCCTCGTGAATTTAATTAATATACTCAATGCTAAGCCTCAAGAAACTCTGCGATTAAGGGATCTAATGATTGAATCTTTCCGAAAAGAGGGTTTAGTGAAAGGGAGACTAGGAAGGTTCATACTCAATCTAAGGAAAAAATGGGTTCAAATTCTTGGGTCAGACCACACATAGTTTATCTCAGCATCCCGAGGGAATATAAGGTAGTTGAGAATTAGAAAGAGACTCAATGCCTAGGAAGCACGTAGAATAGAAGGAATGAAAGTGGTGCCATCTATGTGATATATAAGTAGGATTTATAATCTCAGAAGAGAACAACTTAACCCAATTATTTAACAGTACTATGAAACACCAAATGTAGTAGCCTCTGAATCTTAGGATCTACTGGGCTTAAGGTGTTTAACCCAACACTAACATCCGTGTCTCTAGTTAAATGCTCATTGGGCTTAAATACTGCCTGAAAAAGGATGTTCTAACCACCTAAATGCATAAAATTATATTTCCTGGTTTCTTGAAAGATGGGTAGGTTAGTTTAATTTTTGGATTTTATGGCCGAAGTCTTGAGAGTTTTCTAATCTGACTTTAGGACTTATGTATGCATGAATGCTCCTAGAGCTAATACAATTAAAGTTTTTACGTTTAATTAGTTCTAATGTGTATATACTAATTGAAAGGCTCCAAATTCTAATATAATCAAGAATTTAAAAAATAGCTTCATATAAATAATTTTTTAAAGAAGATAGGCCTCCAGGCCCGGCACTTCATCCTCATAGTCAGATTATCCGGACTGCTACTCCGGCGGCAAGGTGTCTAATTAGAATTGGAGGAATAATTCATTTATATTGCATGCCGATCCTGTCATGATTTCGGCTATTCCTCTAGGTCATTAAATTTTCTAAGTTAATTTCAATTCATCAAAAATTTTAGAATATTATTACGAGTATAAAAATATTTTTTATCATAAAGGCTACAAAAAATCAGGTCATACACATGCAAAAGAGAAAATTTAGAAAAAGCATGCAAGTTTTATGTACACATAAAAATAAACACAACTTTTTATTCAATATAAATCAGTAAAATAATATGTAAAGTAAATCCATGATAAGTGTCGAATTAAGTATAACCCATGGTCTACATAAAAGTAATGGTGGGTCAGGCCTCCTCCGACAATAACGGATTCTATCCTATGAATGCTCATAAGTATTGAATGTCGGGCATTTCATCTTTTAAGTGGATCATCTCCTTCGGTTGTTCCCTTTGCGGCATCATCTCTTTGGGCTATATATGGTTTGCGTAGCCTCTAGACAGGGTTCCCAAATGACTAAGAAATTCATTATAAATGGTCTTTCTTATTCTCTTTAGATACGAGTGCTTGAAAGAATAGACTTTAAAAGACTTTCAGCAACTCAATACAAATTATAATAAATTATATTATTAAAAAAAGAAGAATCTATAACCCAGACTCCTACATGGTTATCCTAGATAAAAAATTTCAAGCAAATTGATAAACAACCCAAGTAGTATAATAAATCAATATAAAGAAAAACTAAACTTGACCTCGCTCTTCTACTTTTAAGGGGGTCTAATATCTCCTGGAGCATCTACAGAAAATAGTGTTAGTTTAAGCTTTAATTATGACTATCCCTTTTTATTTAGGTGTTCATGAGATCTACCCTGCATAGATTGAATTGTATAAAGCGCCCTAGCCTATGGGCAATCTAGAAACCACATCATAAAAAGCAAATATATAAAGATCTATGAAAATAAACATCATACTCATCGCAGACATATATGAGCAAAACACCACATCACTCGGTCACATCATAGACTTACATTATAGAACATTAAGAAGTAAGCATCGTCCCCTAATCCTAAAGCTAGAGAGGGTGCCTTGGAAACAATATGTGGTAATAGGATTGTGTGGCTTTGAATAGGTATAGTAGGTGTTAGTTCAAAGTTGTCTAAAGTTCATATTTTATTGAAGGGCTAAAAAGAAAACTTTACTATAAAGTTAAATATTAATTATGGATCCATTCTAACTAATTTTAGTTTATGGATCATTTTAAATGGCTTAGAGTGGTGATTTTTAGAGTATTCAAGTTATATTAGTCCAATTTTGGAAGTTCTCGATCTCCTATATCTAGATTAAAGGGGTCTAAAAGGTCACTATAGGAAATTGGGCTAGGTTTACAGGTTCTAATATTTTAATTTAAAAATTTATGCTTAAGGGGAGTAGTTAGGCTTTGAGTTGTGGATTTGAGTTTCCTATACAGATAAACGATTTTAGAAGTTTGGATATATTAATGAATTATTAAATTATTTAATATGGGGTACTTTAAGGGTTTTGATCAAATCCAACTCCAAACTCATTAAATCACCTCAAGGTCCAAAATAACCTAAATAATGTGTTCTCAAGTGTTTAGGTAAAATTTGGATTTTCATTATCTAATATGGAAAAAAAGATAATTTTTATTAAAGTAAAATAAGGCTACGGTTGAGGCTCACAACTTAAGGGGCCCTAATTATTCTTTAGATTAAGGGATGGATTATAAAGAGTTTCAAGCTATTATAGGCAATTTTTTGAGTTGAAATGGATTATTAGAATTTTTTTTAACGTTATGATGGACTTAATTATGGGTATAATTAGGATTCTGTTAATTAAGCGGTCTAGAAGGCTCTTTAAAATTCCTAGAACATTCTGAGAGATTTAGGATAGCACTAAATCTTTAAATTTTCATCTCAATTTAGGATTCTAACTAGCTCCTAAAATTTTTTCTAAGTTTTCTTCATAGGTCCTAATTAATGTCCTTAGGGTGTCCCACGTTATATAGGTTTGATTCACATAATTCAAGACTAACCCTTGAGGTAACATGCAATGGAATGCAAAAAAATAGTAAGGCAAACCAAACCCTAAGATCTAAGAGTGCTTAAGGCTAAGTGCTGCGTGCGTCTCTACACATGTAAAAGACGTAAAAAAAGTAATTAAGCAAATTATCGATCCATAGTGAATGATTAAGAAACTAGGGCTGTCATGATTTTTGACACGACACGGTTGAGAAAGCGAAAACCGAACCCGGACCGACCCGGAAACTCTGGGTTGGACCCGACCCGATTTCAAAACGGGGTCGGGTTCGGGTTCAGAAATGACTCGTTTAAAAAAACGGGTCGGGTCCGGGTTGACCCGCGCGGGTTGCCGGGTCAACCCGCCAACCGTTAGTTTAAAAATTTTGAAATCCGCCCTATGCCCTGCTGTCCTCCGCCCCTGCCCGCTGCGCTGCCTGCGCGCTGCGCGCCCCGCTGCCCAGCGCTCGATCGCGAGTGCCGCCTCGGCTCGGCGCTGCCGGCGGTGGCGTCCGTACTCTGCTAGCCGCGTGCGATTGCGCCGCCGCGTGCTGCCTGCAGTGCGGTCGGGTCCGGTCACCCGGCCAACACCGCCGGGTCAAGGTCCGTGGTTCCGGATTTTCGACCCGTTTCTCTACCCGGGTCGGGTTAGGTCAACCCGTTTTCCACCCGGGTCAGTTGGGTTCGACCCGAACCTACCATGACCCGAAAATGACACCCCTAATTAATACCATAATCACTCACCAATTGCTCCATTAATAATGTCAAAAGTATACATCAATGTTTTCAAATTTCAATAAAATGCATATCCCAAAATTAGGAATTAATATTATACATAAAAATTTAAACAACTTTATATATATATATATATATATATAATATATACTATATATATACATATATAAATATATACTATATTAGTTTAATAAAATGATATTAAAAATGATTCTTCATGTTCATATTTATGGTAAGATCCACTGGCATCGATCGAGGATCAAAAGATTTTCAAATTAATTATAATTTTAAACTAATTAACGCATTAAAATAAATAAACAGTTAAGTTAAAAAGTAATTTAAACGATACAAAAACAACCAAGAAAAAAAATTTTGTTATCTGAAATGTTTTAAATGAAAAAACGACATTTTCTTAAAAATTATAAGATATTATCGCTAAAATCGGAATTTAAAAGAAATAGTTATGAATTGATCGAAGTTTAAAGCAATTAAAAGTAATTTTGGAATAATTTAAATATTTCTTACTTAGACAATTAATTATTAAATCAAATTAAATTAAATATTAAAGTTTTTTGAATTAGAATAATTTAATACTAATTTTCACTAATTTTTTAAAAATAAATTAATTTTGAAATTATTACTATTATTAATTAATCATCTAGTAATTAATAATTAAGAAACACAATATTTTAAAATAATAAAATAATTATTTATTTAAAACTAAATGAAAAAAATAATCCTCTACTATTTGAATGAATTTAACAAGAATAATTTTTAAATTTAGAAAATAATTAATTTGCAATTCAATTAATCATCAATTAGATAGTTTTAAGTAATTATATTTAAGAAAGTATTTTTAAAAAGGATAACATTTTAAAACAAATAAATTAGATTAATAATAATATAATATCTATGATATTTAGATAATTAATGAAAAATAATTTTGATATTTTGGAAGTAAATAAATTTAACACATTTATTGATTATTAATTAGTAATTTAAGTAATTAATAATTAAATAAAATTCTTAAAATTAGAAATATTATTAAATTAAAAAAATCAAATAAATAATAAAACTTCTCTGATTTTGAAATAATTTTTTTATAAATTTGAAAAAAAACTAATTTAAATTATTCATATTACTAGTAATTTAAGTGATTAATAATTAATGAAAGTATTAAATCAAAAATACCTTTTTAAATAAACATTTTTTAAGCATAATTTAGAAAAAAATTTTATAAATTTATAAAATATTTATATTTTAAATTAATTTAATTATTAATTTCATAATTTAAGTAATTAATTAATTTAATAATTTAAAATAAGAAGTAATTATATTAATTAAAATTAAATACCTAAAATAATTCTTGAATCTTTTAAAATAATTTAATGAAAATAATTTTTATAAATTGAAATAATTTAAATTCATTATTAATTATAATTCAAACATTTAATACTTATACTAATTAAGATTACTTAAATAATCATATTATGAACATAAATAATAATCTTTTTAATAAATAATAATAATAATACTAAATATGATTTCTATTTTAAAAATCACATAGCATATATATAGTATTCATTATTAGTAATTTTTAAAAGTAATTATAAGCATCAATATTAAATGATATTAAAAGTTTTTTTAAAATAATAGAAATTATTTAAAATAACTTATAATATACCATAATAACATTAATTTAAAATTAATATTTTTTAAATAAATTTTTAAGAATATACTTATTGGAAAATATTTATTTTGATAAAATATTTAATATATTTTTATTTAAATATTAATTATACTACTTAAATAGATTTATTAAATAATTTAAAGTATAATGGATATTTAAGGATAATTTTAATTTTAAATATAAGAGGTAAAATCATGAAAGAAAATCATATTTATAGTATTTTTTTTAGAATTATAAAGAATTTAATTCCATTTTTAATCCTTTTTAAACGAAAAAAAGATACTCTGTTCTCTCAATCGAGACGTTCGACATTTAATGCAAATCTTTAACTTAGGTACCATCCACTGACAAAAGCATGGGGTGGTGTTTTGTTTGGCTTGAAGCAGCTTTTTTGAAAGTAAAATAACTCGTATGGTTGTGACCTAAGTTGTGGGGTTTCAAGTGATGTTTTCTATTTGATCTTCAAGATCTTTGATACGGATGAGCTTGTTGATTGCTTCTCGTATAAAATCTCTAGTTTGAATCACAACAGCAACCAGCTCCTTGATTCCATCAGGAATCGTCTGGACACTTTTACTTTAGTATGGCCGGTAGATCTCTGCGTCGGCGAGGATTTAGCTGGTGTTTAAGTCAGGAAAGAGTCGGATGAAGGAGAATAGAATTAAATTATAAGCACTTTGAATAAAGTCAAGCTCAAAATAAAATCTTATTCGGGTCAATTTGGTTTATTTGATTCCGCAAATTAACCAATAAATTTAATCAAAATGTATGACTCGAATCATAACAAACTCAATGCGGCTTAGGTGGACTAATTGAAATTAATCACATAGGTCTAAGTCAATTCGACTTAATACGAGCTGATTCGAAGCTAAATTAGACTTGACGGGTTAATTAAATCGATCAAAGGCCTTGAGGGCCACTCGAAGAAAATCAAGGTCAAACAGTTAACACCATGCTTATAACTCTTTAAATGCACATTTCTAAAATCAAGATGTAATATTTTCAAATACTTATGTGTTTCAAGTAAAATAGAATATTTCTTATTTCATTCATCAAACTCATCCAATAAAGTCATAGTGATCCTAATCAAAATCAAACCATTTTTTCTAAGGATTCATTTTTTTTCAATCGAACTGGTCATTTAATTTTCAAGCTAGCATGTTTATTTTTTAGTTTTTATAAGATCATAAATTTAATTCTGAAAGAACATGATTCATTGTAATAAATTTGACATACTTCATCTGATCAGACCTGATCAAGAAAGTTGTTTGTTATTAAGCACAAATTTTCACTTCCTCTTGCTTTTGTTCTAGATGAATCTGAAGCAGAATCTGCTAAGAAAGCTTTGTAAGTTTTTCCTTGTCCCAACATTCTCCTTTGCTTTGTAGCCTTAAGAGTTTGGGCATAAGTTTAGATGATCCCTAATTTTCTGCTTTCAAAATAGACAATAATATCATCAGAACTTAAAATTTCTATAATTCTTATCTTTGTCTCACCTACCAATGAGGCTTTTGCCTTTTCCTT
>NW_021318745.1:97929-127723 GCF_001605985.2 Dendrobium catenatum
TTTTTTATTTTTTTAATTTAATCAGTGGTTTATGTACATCGGCAAGCTGCAGGAAAAAGCCGTCGGAAATTATTTTCCAACGTCGTTTTTACCAGCGGAAAAAATTCTGCCGGAAAACTGCCGCTAAATTAGAAAACAATCGAAAAATGCTCAAATTGCACCAAAAAAAGCCGCCAAAAATGGGTGATTTTCTTGTAGTGAATGAGATGCAGGTAGAGCAGCGATCCTACAAAAATGAAAATCAAAAGGAAGAAAAAGCAAGAGAATGAGCAGCCATATGCATCACCAGACAGTGAGGATACGGAGGAGGATTAGTACTCTTTTTTTTTTTTGATAAACTTATAATAAAGTTATTGTAAACTTATTTGGTTATGAACTTATTTGGTTTTACTTTTTGAACTTAATTATGAACTTATTTGGTTTAACTTATGAACTTAGTTACGAAATTATTTAGTTTCACTTATTATTTTGTTTTAATAAATATATTTGTGATAATTATTGTGATTGACTATAGTGGCGTGTTGCTCAAAATTTTGAACATTATTGTATTTTCTGGGTATGTTTAGAGTTTAGGATAAAAATCCCTGAAATAGCGGGGAGGCTGTCATTTTTTTTTCAAATGCTACAGGTTTCTAGTAGCCAACCGGTGATTTGGCCACCAGAAACTTCGATATCAGATGGCTAATTAAAGTCACCAAAAAACTTCTAAAACCGTCGGTCAATACCAGCGGTTTGCCAACAATATCTAACAGTACATCGGCGACACACCGGCGATCTCACCGCCGGAATTCTGTCGGTGTTAACCGCTGGTGATTTTATCGGTGGCTTACCAGCAATCTATTTTGTAATAACGATAATGTTTATACCGGCGATTAAATGACCGGTATGCTGCCGGTAACAAAATCGGTGGTCACCGGCGCTTAGACTGCCGGAAGCAAACCGACGATAATAACCACTAAGAAATTGCCGGTGAAACAAACCACCAAAAAAACACCACCGGAAAAGGTTTCCGTGTCATTTTTTTGGTAGTTTTTGAACCGCGGAAAAGCTACCAATTTTTTGCCAAACTACCGAAAAATAGGTAGTAACCGCCAGAATAAACCGTCGGTAATGAGTGATTTTCCTGTAATGAATTTTGAATGAGGTTGGTTGTTTAAATATAAATTGAGCAAATCATACTATACGATTGTGATATCGTACGGGATGATAACGCGTAATTATTTCAGTAAGACGATCAGTTAAAAAGATGTGTGTGATCATACAGTATAATCAGACTTCATAAGGGATGATTAGAGACATAGATCTCATCCTATGAAGTCAGCCTGTACGACCTTTGACAAAAAGTTTTGTACATTATGAATGGGTGTCCATACAATATGTTTAACAATAATGTCGTACCAGCCAAAATAAATCATCTGGATTGCCACATGTATCATACAGTATGAATTTAGTTTGTACCATATAATTATAAATCATTAATGTAATCTGGACCAACCATTGAGCCAATGGTTATGATGATGGCATTGATTTATAAATCATACAATACGATTGTGGTTCATACAATATAATATCAGATGAAAAATTTTTATTTGTAACAAAAGACAGTGAAGTTTAGTGAAGTGGCTTATGACATGTTCATAACATAAATATGCAACAAAAGAACAAATATAAGAATAAAACAAAATAAAAAATCAAGTTAAGGACTAAACAAGTAAAACAAAATAAAAAAATTTACACAGAAACACAAACAAAAAAACTAGAAAAAACATATAAACAGAAACAAGCATAACAAAAATATACGTTGAGAAGCGTATGAATGATTGATTTCAAGTGATAGGATATAAATATTGAGCCCAAGAAAATCATATGCTCCCATAGGTCTTTTGTGAGATCCCTTAAATCCAAAGATCATGGGAGAATAGTTTTAGGAGCCCAAGTGACTTTGAGTCCCTTGTTGAATTTGGATGGATCATCAAAATGCATGGCATGCTATGTTTGATGCAACTTTGGTCTGCACACCAGGTGTGTTCTATGATGAATAGTTCAAGTATGGCTAATGTGTCCTAGGATGCTACATGAATGACCTCTAACATTAGAAAAAGGCTTAACTAACCTATGATAGTTTTGATTCTTATTCCTAGGTTTATGACATGGTGAGTGCTTACAAATAGGCTTATTTTAAAAAGCCTTTACTTTTTCTAACAATATTTCATTAGCACTTTCAAGAGCAAATATTTTATTTTTTAAAGAGTGATCATTGAGATCTAAAATGTTAATGTGGATATCCGAAAGGATACCGCTCATAGCTGCAGAGTGTAGAGGGAATACAACTGCACCACCCCGAGGGATATAGACGATCGCAGGCCTCCACGCTCCTTGCAAATGGGCCAATTAGAGGGCATATTAGATCATACATACGACTAACTATTGAAGATGGCGGCTCTCACCAGAGAACCCCAATGGGAAGTAATATATATGACCTGGTCAAAACAACAAGTTTCCCCTACCCAATATATTAGCTTGAATGGGGTTTACTTATTGTGGAATTCCATTTCCCACGGGCGCAAGCCCTCGTAATTAATTATATCTCAAGCCTAAGACCCAAGAAATCTCTCGATTAAGGATCTAATATTATTCTTTCCGAAAAGAGGGTTTAGTATAAAAGGGAGACTAGGAAGTTCATACTCAAAAGGAAAAAAGGGTTCAAATGGCTTGGTCAACACACATAGTTTATCTCAGCATCCGGAGGGACTAAGGTAGTTGAGAATAGAAAGAGACTCATGCACTCAGAGCACGTAGAAAGAAAGGATGGAAGTGGTGCCATCTATGTGATATGAATAAGTAGGATTTATAATCTCAGAAGAGAAGAAACTTACCCATTATTTAAGCATACTATGAAACACCCAATGTAGTAGCCTCGAATCTTAGATCTAAGCTGGGCTTAGTGTTTTACCCAACACTAACATCCGTGTCCTAGTTAATGCACATGGGCTTAAATCCTGCCTGAAAAAGGATGTCAGCTAACCACCTAAATGCATAAAATTCATATTATCTGGTCTTTATGAAAGATGGGTAGGTAGTTTAATTTTTTGGATTTATGGCCGAAGTCTTGAGAGTTTCCTAATTGACCTTGGACTTATGTAGCATGAATGCTCCTAGAGCTAATACAATTAAAGTTTTAGTTTAATTAGTTTCTAATGTGATATATACTAATTGAAAAGGCCTCAAATTAAATATTAATAAGATTTTAAAAATAGGCTTATATGAAAATAATTTTTAAAAAAGACTAGGCCTCCCCAGGCCCGGCACTTCATCCTCATAGGTCAGATTATCCGGACTCTACCCGCGGGCAAGGTGTCTAATTAGAATGGGAGAAAATAATTCATTTATATGCATGCGATCCTGTATGATTTCGGCTATTCCCTAGGTCATTAAATTTCTAAGTTATTTAATTCATAAAATTTTAGAATATTATTACGAGTATAAAAATATTTTTATCATAAAGAGCTTACCAAAAATCAGGTCATACACATGCAAATAAGAAATCTAGAAAAAGCATGCAAGTTTTATGTCACACATAAAATAAACACATCAATATAAATCCATAAAATATAGTAAAGTAAAGTCCATGATAAGTGTCGAATAAGTATAACCCATGGTCTACATAAAAGTAATGGTGGTCAGGCTCCTCCGACAATAACCTGGATTCTAATCCTAATGAATGACATAAGTATTGAATGTCGGGCATTTCATCTTTAAGTGGATCATCCTCCTTCGGGTTGTCTCCCTTCGGATCATCTCCTTTGGGCTATATATGGTTCGTCCTCTAGAAGGGTTCCCAAATGACTAAGAAATTCATTATAAATGGTCTTTCTTATTCTCTTTAGATACCGAGTGCTTGAAATGCTAGACTTTTAAAGACTTTCACAACTCAATACAAATTATAATAAATTATATTATTAAAAAAGAAAATCTAAACCCAGACTCCTACATGGTTATCCTAATAAAAAATTTCAAGCAATTGATAAACAACCCAAGTAGTTAATATAATGCATAAAAGAAAACACACTTGACCTCGCTCTTCTACTTTTAAAGGGGGCTAAATAGTCTCTGGAGCATCTACAGAAAATAGTGTTAGTTTTAAAGCTTTAATTATGACTATCCCTTTTATTTTAGTGTTGCATGAGCATGGCTACCTGCATAAGATTGAATTAGTATAAAAGCGGCCCTAGCCTATGGGCAATCTAAAACACACATCATAACAAAAGCAAAATATATAAAGTATAGTATGAAATAAACATCATATCAATCACAGCACAATAGAGCAAAACAAACCAACCAATCACTCGTGTCACACATAGATTACATTATAGAAACATTAAAAGTAAGCATCGTCCCTAATCCTAAAGCTAGAAGGGGTGCCTTAGGAAACATATGTGTGTAATAGGATTGTGTGGCTTTGAATAGGTCATACGTATGGTAGTTAGTTCAAGTTGTCTAAAGTTCATATTTATTGAAGGGCTAAAAAGAAAACTTTACTTAAAGTTAAAATATTAATATATTGGGATCCATTCTAACTAATTTTAGTTTATGGATCAATTTTAATGCTTAGAGTGGTGATTTTTAGAGTTTAAGTTATATTAGCCAATTTTGGAAGGTTCCAGATTCTCCTATATGCTAGATTGAAAGGGGTCTAAAAGGTCACTATAGGAAATGGGCTAGGTTTACAGGTTCTAATATTTTAATTAAATATTATGCCTTAAGGGGAGTAGTTAGGCTTTGAGTTTGCTGGATTTGGAGTTTCCTATACAAAGATAAAGATTTTAGAAGTTTTGGATAATTAATGAATTATTAAAATTATTTAATTATGGGGTACTTTAGGGGTTTTGATCCAAATCAACTCCAAACTCATTGGAATCACCCTCAAAGGTCCAAAATAACCTAAATAAGTGTTCTCAAGTGTTTAGGTAAAATTTGGAATTTTTAATTATTTAATAAGGAAAAAAAGATAATTTTTAATTAAAGTAAAATTAAGGCTCGGATTGAGCTCCACTTAAGGGGCCCTAATTATCTTAGATTAAGGGATGGATTATAAAGAGTTCAAGCTATTATAGGCAATTTTTTGAGTTGAAATGGATTTATTAGAATTTTTTTAAGTTATGAGGACCTAATTAATGGGTAAATTAGGATTTGTTAATTAAGCGGTCTAAAGGCTCTTAAAAATTCCTAGAAAATTCTGAGAGATTTAGGATAGCACTAAATCTAAATCTTTAAATTTTCATCTCAATTAGGATTCTAACCTAGCTCCTAAAATTTTTCTAAGTTTTCTTCATAGGTCCTTAATTAATGTCCTTAGGGTGTCACTACGTTATATAGGTTTGAATCACATATTCAAGACTAACCCTTGAGGTAACATGCAAGGAATGCATAAAAATAGTAAGCACACCAAACCCTAAGATCTAAGAGGGCTTAAGCTAAGTGCTCGTGCGTCCTACACATGTAAAAGACAGTAAAAAAAGTAATTAAGCAAACTTATCGATACCATTAGTGAATGATTAAAACTAGGGCTGTCAATATTTGACACGACACGAAAACCCGACCCGGACCCGACCCGGAAAATCCGGGTTGGACCCGACCCGATTTCAAAACGGGTCGGGTTCGGGTTCCAGAAATTGACCCGTTTAAAAAACGGGTCGGGTCCGGGTTGACCCGCGCGGGTTTGCCGGGTCAACCCGCCAACCCGTTAGTTTTAAAAATTTTTGAAATCCGCCCTATGCCCTGTGTCCTCCGCCCCTGCCCGCGCCCTGCCTGCGCGCTGTGCGCCCGCGCTGCCCAGCGCTCGATCGCGAGTGCCGCCTCGCGCTCGGCGTGCCGGCGGTGGCGCGTTCTGCTGCGCGTGCAGATTGCGCGCCAGCGGTGCTGCGCAGTGCGGGTCGGGTGGGTCACCCGGCAACTCCGCGGGTCAAGGTCCGGGTTCCGGATTTTCGACCCGTTTCTCTACCGGGTCGGGTTAGGGTCAACCCGTTTTCCACAGCCGGGTCAGTTGGGGGTTCGACCCGACCTATCCATGACCCGAAAATGACACCCTAATTAATACATAATCACTCACCAATTGCTCCCATTAATATGTAATAAGTATAATCAATGTTTTAAATTTCATAAAATGCATATCCAAAATTAGGAATTATATTATAATAATAATATTTAAACAACTTTATATATATATATATATATATATAATATATATATATATATAATATATAATATATATATAAGTTTAATAAAATGATAATTAAAAATGAATTCATGTTCATATTTATGGAGATCACTGGCCACTCGATGAGGATAAAAGATTTCAAATTAATTTTAATTTTAAATAATTAAGCATTAAAATAAATAAAATTAATTAATAAGTAATTAAAGATACAAAAAAATCCAAAAAAAAATATTTTTTATCTAAATTTTTCAAATGAAAAAACATTCTTCCTAAAATTTAAGATATTATGCATTAAAATCTGGAATTTAAAAGAAATTTATAATTATCGAAGTTTAAAGCAATTAAAAGTAATTTTGAAATAATTTAAAATATTTTTATTAGAAATTAATTATTAAATAAATTAAATTAAATATTAAAGTTTTGAATTAGAATAATTTAATATAATTTTATAATTTTTTAAAAATAAATTAATTTTGAAATTATTATATTATTAATTAAATATTAAGTAATTAATAATTAAGAAACACATTTTAAAATAATAAAATAATTATTTATTAAAACTAAATGAAAAAAAAATAATCCTCTAATATTTAGAATGATTTAACAAAAATAATTTTTATAAATTTAGAAAATAATTAAATTTCAAATCAATTAATCATCAATTAGATACTTTAAGTAATTAATAATTTAAAGAAAGATTTTAAAAAGTAAATATTAAAAAAATAAATAATTAATAATAATATAATATCTATATATTTAAGATAATTAAGAAAAATAATTTTGAATTTAAGTAATAAATTTAAAATATTGATTATTAATTAAGTAATTTAAGTAATTAATAATTAAATAAAATTTTAAAATAAATATTTATAAATTAAAAAATAAATAAATAATTAAAATTTTGATTTTGAAAGTAATTTTTATTTATAAATTTGAAAAAAAACTAAATTTAAATTATTATATTACTTAGTAATTTAAGTATTAATAATTAAGAAATATTAAATCAAAAATATTTTATAAAATAAAATATATATGTTAAGATAATTAGGAAAAAAATTTTTAAATTTATAAAATATAATTTTAAATTAATTAATTATAATTTATAATTTAAGTAATTAATTAATTAATAATTAAAATAAAAGTATTTATTAATTAAAATTAAATTATAAAATAAATTTTGATATTTTTAAAATAATTTAATGAAAATAATTTTTTTAAATTTGAAAATAATTTAAATTATTATTATTATAATTAACATTTAATTTATAAATTAAATATAAATAATATTTAAACATAAATAATATTTTTTAAAATAAATAATAATAATAATACTAAAATGGATTTCTATTTTAAAAATACATAGCATATATAAGTATTATTATTGTATTTTAAAAGTAATTATAACATAATATTAAATGATATTAAAAGTTTTTTTAAAAGTTAAATAATGGAAATTCTTTAAATAACTTATAATATACCATAAATAAACTTAATTTTAAATTAATATTTTTTAAATAATAATTTAAAATATATTATTGGAAAATGTTTTATTTTGATAAAAATATTTAATATATTTTTAATTTAAATATTAATTAAATACTTAAGTAGATTTAATTAAATAATTTAAAGTATATATGATATTTAAGGATAATTTTAATTTTAAAATAAAGAGGGTAAAATCATGAAGAAAATCATATATTATATGTTTTTTTTTAGATTTTAAAATAATTTTAAATTCATTTTTAATCCTTTTTAAAATGAAAAAAAAGATACGTTCTCTCAATCGAGAAGTTCAAATTTAACGAAAATTTTAAACTTAGGTTAACATCATGAATAAAAGTATGGGGTGATGTTTGTTTGGCTTGGAAGCAGCTTTTTGAAAAGCTAAATAACTCTGTGTTGTGACTTAAGTTATGGGTTTTCAAGTGATTTTTCTATTTGATCTTCAAATCTTTGATACGGTTGAGCTTGCAGACTATTCTCGTATAAATCTCTAGTTGAATTCACAACCAAACAAGCTCTTGATCGTCAGGAATCGGCCTTGGAATGCTTTTAACTTTAGTTGGCCGGAGATCTCGCCGTCAGCGAGGATTTAGCGACGTGTTTAAGTCAGGAAAGATGGATGAAGGAAAAAAGAATTAAATTAAGCACTTTGAATTAAAATCAAGCTCAAAATAAAATCTGATTTGGATCAATTTGGGATTCAATTTGATTTGCTCAAATTAACCCAATTAAATTTAAATAAACTGATGACTCAAATCATAACAAACTCAATGCGGCTAAGGTGGACTAATTGAAATTAATCGAACATGGTCAAGTATAATTCGACTTAATACGAGCTGATTCGAGCTCAAATTAGACTTGACGGGGCTTAATTAAATCAATCAAAGGCCCTCGAGGGCACTAGAACGAAAATCAAGGTCAATAGTTAACACATGCTTATAACTCTTTAAATCACATTTCTAAATCAAGATGTAATATTTTCAAATACTTATGTGTTTCAAGTAAAATAGAATATTTCTTATTCAATTCATCAAACTCATCCAATAAAGTCATATGATCCTAATCAAAATCAAAACCATTTTTTCTAAGGATTTCATTTTTTTCAGAACTGGTCATTTAATTTTCAAGCTAGCATGTTTATTTTTTAGTTTCTTATAAGAATCATAAATTTATTCTGAAACAACATGGAATTCATTGTATAAATGTTGACATACTTCATCTTGATCAGACTGATCAAGAAAGTTGTTTGTTATTAAGCACAAAATTTTCACTTCCTCTTTTGCTTTTGTTCTAGATGAATCTGAAGCAGAATCTGCTAAGAAAGCTTTGTAAGATTTTTACTTGTCCCAACATTCTCCTTGCTTTGGTAGCCTTTAAGAGTTGGGCAATAAGTTTTAATGATCCCTAATTTCCTGCTTTCATAATAGACAATATCATCAGAAGCTTTAAAATTTCTATAATTCTTATCTTTGCTCCACTACTGATGAGGCTTTTGCCTTTTCCTTAGAAAGTTTCTGAACTATCGAGTCATCAGTGCAATTTCTTCCTCTCCTTTATTAGAGAAACTATTTGAATCATTAGCCTTAATGGCTATAATTTTCTCCTTCTTTCTTTCTTCTGCATCATGAAGTCTTTGATACACTCCTTGCTCATAGGCAATGAGTGATCCAAGTAAATTATCAATATAATAAACATTCAAATCCTTAAATTCAATAATATCAATAATTTTTACATCGTAGGAAGAAGGTAAATAATTGAGATTCTTATTTACTTTTTTTAGATTTTGATAATTCCTTTCCTAAAGCATGCAGGGATGTGATGATTTGTATAAACCTAGTATATATTTCAAATATGGATTCCCTAGGTTTTATGTGAAAGAGTTCATATTCATGCATCAAAAAATTTAACTTAGATTATTTCGCTTTACTTATTGCTTCATAAGTAATGTATAATCTATACTAAATTTGTTTGTTAGTAATATATGTAGGTACACACATATAATTTTCAGATTTTAAAGTATAAAAGAAATAATTTATAAATCTAGCATTTAGTTGGGCTAAATCTTTATCATCAATAGTCCCATTTAGAAAAAGAAATTTTAGTTTTAATACTATTTACTAAACGTGAAGGAGCAGAATAACCATCCCGAATAAGCATTCATATGTGATAATCAATTAATTGTAAAAAGGTGGACATGTGTATTTTTTAAAAAATCAAAAGGTATATTCTCAAATAGAGGTGGTCGAGTAGTTTAATAGCCTTTCACAGAGTTACGATTACCAAAGTTATACATGGATCTTAATTCAAAAATGTTCAAAACCTTGATCTTATAAATCATGTTCTAATACCACTTGAAAGTTTGTGAAGGTTGTTAAGCCCTAAGAACTAGTTCTGAGGCTAACCAGAGGGGAGTGAATTAGTTATTTTTAAAATTTCTTTAATAAATGAAAAGTTAAAATCCCTTGATGCGAAGTAGAACTAACTTTACAATAATAAAATCAGATATTTCAATCACAAATCAAATCACAAAAAATACCAAAATTAAAATATGAAAAAAATAGAAAGAACACACCAAAATTTATAATTATTCTGTCAACTTGACCTACGTCCACTCCTTGGAGACTCCCTCTCTAAGTATTACACTAAATAATAGTGACTCTACTTTTGCTTCCATAGGAAGGTAGAGAAGCTTGTACAAATATTATTTCACCTCCACAATATTGCAGAGAATCATGACTCTTTTATAGGAAGAGAACCTCAAATTTATTTTCACATCCTGGTGATGGTCAGAGAATCATAACTCTATTTTTATCCTCCAAGTGATGGTCAGAGAACCTCGAACTTTGTTGAAGATCTTCTTTTCCAGAGCCATAATGATTTCAAGCAGATGCTTATAGGTATTAAGCAAGAATCTTTCTAGGAGCAACCTTGTGAATCCCTTCAATATTCTCTCTCATAAAATCTCCCTCTCTTTTCTCACCAATCTCTCCTTCTCTCCCTCAATCTCTCTCAAGAAGACTAAGTAGAAAAAGACGTCTCAAAATTATATTTAAAACCCTTAAATAGCGTGCTTGAAAAAACCATAAATTTCAAGCCATCCTACTTTTATTCGTACAGTACGATGCACGTATCGTACGGTATGATCAGTTCAATTCAGACTCATCCAACAAGATTGTTCAGATGAACTGTTCAACTTTTATAATATATCATATTGTACGATCAAATATCATAGGGTACAATCTTTAGAAATTTCTTTTGTTTATTTGGGATGATCATTGGGACGACTAACTTCATACATGGGTGATCTTCCAGCACATTGGACATCGTATGGTTCGATCAATACAAAAATCATGGATTTCATTTAGTACAATCCAAGGGTAATCATATAGTATGAACTATTTTGTACTGGATGATCAGTCACAATAATTGTCCATGATTTAATTGCATGATATCATGGGATTAATTAGAAAAAGATTTTAATTAGGGCATACAAATAGATTCAAATCGTATTGTATGATCAGTACAAAATATGTATCTTTCTTAGCTTTGGCTATTAGGGTTTTGATAGAGCGTAACTGTACAATATGAATTATAATTGTATAGTACAAAATACTTCGTACAGTAATACATTAATAATTACTTAAAAAAATAACTCTATTAATTTTTTTTTCTTTTTTTCCTGTTTGTGTGTAAGGTTGCTTAGCAAAGATATCCACCCAATTACATGATATGACTTAAGAAAGAAAAAAACGTAATAAATTAAAAATTGCAGACTATAACCCTAGTATACCAAGTCTTGATGAGCTGATTAGAATTGCAAGTGAGTGGACTTAATTCCCAAAATGTTAGTACACACATCACAAAATTAAATATTATAGAAATAAGAGAAAGATATAAAAAACATAATAATATTTGTTATCATCAAAATCACAATGCTTGAATTACATTTGCAATAGTTTTTATCATTAGTGCTTGCATATGAATTTCTACCTTCTTCTTTTGATTTATGATACCATGGATTTGTTTTAGAATGAAAGGCATTTTCTATAAAGACTTTATTTTGCATATTCAATTTTTTCGCATGTTCTTCAAGAGTGATAATTAACTATGTTGGTGATAAGACTTCTATATCTTTTGATTCTTTGATTGCATAAATTATTGTATCCAACTTTTTTGCACAAGAAATTAGTTTCTTCTTAACTATTTTCTTATAAGAAATTGTACCACCATAGGCTCTCATTTTGTTAAATATTTATTTTAATCTAGAGAAATAGTCTTTTTCGATCTCATTTTCATTCATTTTGATATTCCAAAAACTCATTTTAGATTATGCAGCTTGATGGCATGTACCTTCTTAGTTCCTTGAAACTCATCATATAATGTATCCCATGCTTGTTTAACAGTCATTGCGCCCATGATTAATGGAAAGATGTTGTCTGTAATTGCTTGTTGTAAGGAAAATATTGCTTGAGAATTCTTTTGTTGATTCTCTTTAAACATCTTTTGTTAATTTTTTGAAAGACTCGTCGTATCAACAACAGTATTGAATCCTTCTTCAAAGATCTTCCACAAATTTAGGGAATGAAAAAAATGTTATCATTTTGATTGGTCAAAAATCATAATTTTGTCCATTTAAGATTGTAATGGGTACGATAGAGCAGTTGGAGTTTTCCATTAGATTTTAGACAAGATTTTTATAAAGCCCAATTAGTGAGAGAAATATTTTGGAAGAAAGGTAGATAGGGATGCAAGCAATGGGCTCTAGAGATTTTGGATGGTAGAATAGAAGAACAAATTTATTATTAAACTTTTGCTTAGTTGTTTTCAGCATAACTTATAACATCATGACATTAACTATTTATAAGTATGAAAGCTAAATCTAAACACTTCTATAATATAGCAATTCGAGAGTTTTCTCTATTTATTATAAATATCATGGATTCTTCTACTACTCTAGAGTTTTCTCTAATAATATAGCAATTTGAACTTTAGAGTCTTCTACATTGGACAATATTTTATTATATATATAATACTTTAAAAATGTTGAGAAATAAACATCAAATTTTATCAGTTTGATCTTCACCCTGAAGAAATCTAATACGTTTTCAAAAATCTTCTACATTGGACAATTTTTAGTAATTTCGTTGTTGATCTTCTACACAAGAAGAAGAATGCAATAAAAATGTTGTGGCTTAATGGATGGTCGGCATCTCCAATGGATTGCTTTCGACCGTAGTTCACCTTTCGGAAACCAAAATTAATGTGTCACATCAGCGGTACCGTGCCAGGTACCGAGAGATACCAAGCAGTACCGAGCTGGGAACCGAGCAGGGGGTGATGTCAGGCATTCTAGTTGGTTTCCGAAGAACTTATAGTGTCCGCACGGAATAATTTTACCATCACTCAGGATTTTGATTTTTATATCTATAAATTTATTTATTTTAGGTGGAAAAGAACTTTGAAATATATTTCTTTGGAGTATATTTATAAAAAAAAATAGTGATTATACTTTTTGTCATTTTTTATATTAATATAAGCTATGTAAAGTCAAACGTCTCATTCTATTCGGATAATGTAGCATTTTCCTCGTAAATCTATAACTAAGTCAACGCTATGAAATCCCCATTTATATACGCTTCATCTGTTAATAAAAACAGAGAGAGAGAGAGAGAGAGAGAGAGAGAGAGAGAGAAATATAATACTAGCGAAGCAAACAATGATGAAGGCTTTCTCATCCCTCTTCTTCCTAAGCTATATCCCGCTACCGCCGGCCGTCGTCCTCCTTGTCTCCCTCCTCATCCTTCCGATAACTCTCAAGACTTTCCTTCTCCTCTGGCACAAACCAAAGAAAACAGAGCGTTTCTTCTTTGACCAAGGCCTCCTCGGCCCTCCCTACCGCTTCCTCCTCGGCAACCTCACCGAAATGGTTTCTCTAATGCTTGCCGCCTCCTCCAAGCCCATCACTCCTCCCTTCTCCCACAACATCCTCCCTCGCGTCCTCTCCTTCTACAATCACTGGAACAAAACCTATGGTAATTCGCTTCTCTTCTTCATTCTATATATGTATTACCTCTCCATCTATATAAAAACATTCCGATCGATTCAGGTTCCACGTTTCTCTTCTGGTTCGGCCCGACGCCTCGGCTAGCTGTGGCCGACCCTGAGCTTATCCGCGAGATCTTCATCACGAAAGCAGAGTTCTTTGACCGCTACGAATCCCATCCACTCATTCGGCAGCTCGAGGGCGAAGGGCTGGTTAATCTCAGCGGACATCAATGGGCTTTGCATCGGAAACTAATCTCCCCTGTTTTCCATATCGATAACCTCAAAGTACTTATAGATTTAAACAGCATTTGCTAGCCTTTGCTGCAGCTTTGCCTTTCAAATTTGTAAAAGATGATGCCTTTTTAGATGTTAATGGCTTCAGTGGGGGAGACGATGGTCGGCATTCTGGAAAAGGTTGCGGCGACGGCGGCCGCTAACGGCGGAGAAGGGGGAGTTGAGGTGGATGTAGCAGAGTTGTATCATAGCATGACGGAAGAAGCTGTGACTCGGTCCACTTTTGGGCGTAGTAGCTTCGACGACGGTAAGGTTGTGTTCCAGTTGCAGACGAAGCTCATGGCCTTTGCTGCAGAGGCTTTTAACAGAGTTTTCATCCCTGGCTACAGGTAGTTTAAAACAGAGCAAATTATTAGGTCCGGATACTGGACACAGAGAAAATCACCTGAATTTTTTTCTGTCTATAGTAAAAGTGCAGTCAAAACGTAGCTGCTTCAGTAACTATGCTTTGACTGTATTTTTATTATAGACAGAGAAATCTGAGCGGTTACGTAAAAATTTTCATTAAAACAAAGGGCTAAATTCATTTCAAAACTTTTTTTAATTTCACCTTCTCACCTTTTATTTTTATCCCATCATCTTTTAACCTGACTTTGGCCTAAAATGTATTTAATAATTCTCATTGTATTTTTCAAAATAATAAATATTATAAGAAAAAATCAAAAGTTACTAAATTCTTAATAATAATAACATTATAAATCAATTAAATTAATTAGATAGAGACATGAAATGAAAAGAGTAAAAATATATATATATTTTTTTTAATATGGCAAAAAAATAAATAAAGACCAATTCAGAGCTTCAAAGTTTTGATTTTCTTAATCAAGGTCTGAAATTTTATGATGGAATTTTATAGGTTCTTGCCAACGGTGAGGAACCGGATAAGATGGAAGCTGGACAGGGAAATAAAGGAAAAGCTCCTGAAGTTGGTCAGTTGCCGGAAAGAGGCGGCGGCGGCGGGAGAGGCCAAGTACTTGCTTAGGCAAATGAGTTCACCGGCGGCGGCGGGGATATCTCACAGCGATATCGTTGAGGAGTGCAAGACTTTCTTCTTCGCGGGCAAGCAGACCACGACGAATCTGCTGACGTGGACCACAGTGCTCCTCGCAATGCATCCTGAGTGGCAGGACCGGGCACGTGAGGAACTCCGCCGCGTCTGCGGCGCATGTGACCTCCCCTCCATGGCCGACCTCCCCAACCTCAAGACGGTAACAATTCTTTGTGAAAAAAAAAAATCGCGAAACGTAACGTGTTTTAATGTTCTCTAACGTATCGGAGTTTCGGCGACATGACAGCTGGGGATGATAGTGAACGAGACGTTGCGGTTGTACCCGCCGGCGGTGGCGACGATCCGGCGGGCGAAAGCTGACGTGGAGCTGGGCGGGTATCGTGTCCCGCGGGGTACCGAGATTCTGGTTCCCATCATCGCGGTCCACCATGACGCGGGGCTGTGGGGTCCGGATGCGGAGCGGTTCAATCCGGCCCGGTTCGCATACGGGGCGAGCCGGGCAGCCCGGCACCCAAACGCCTTCATGCCGTTTGGGCTTGGGGAGCGCACCTGCATAGGCCGTGGGCTGGCTGTGCTGGAGGCTAAGATGGGGCTTGCCGCAGTGCTCAGACGCTTTAAGATTCGTGTTTCAAGTAATTATGTTCATGCGCCGACGGTCTTGATGATGTTGTACCCTCAATATGGTGCGCCCGTAATCTTTAGCAGGATTTGTGAGGATAGATAAACAACACAGGATAACCATTCTAGAATTAGTCTTCATTTGCAACAGTTTTTTTATTGCTGTTTTAAAGTAGTTTTTTAGTAAATTTTTTTTTTCTAAAAAATATCTTTAAGAAGTAGTAAGAAAACTGTCTCAAATGAAATCTTAATAATACAATGTATAGTATCCATTATATATAAGATACCACACTTATTTGATGCGTCAAATATTTTACTTTGAGTAGTAAATTTTTATTGATTTTGGACTAAATTATTCGAAATTCAGCTAGCTTTTGTTTAACTCCTTGCAAGATATTTCGACTTCTCAATTGTTGCATGTGAATTTTTAGTTCAACGATAATGAATTAGAACCTAATTATGCAATTGGGTCATCAATAAAATGGCCTTCAATATTATATATATATAATTAGTATAATTTTAAGTCTTGTTGTGTCCTAGAATATTAGCGGGGATAGAGAAATGTAAAGTTTAATGTAAGATTTGTACGAAGATCTAGCACACAATCAGATAAAAGAAATTGTGTATCGTTCAAAATAGACACCAGAGTTTTTACAATCAGATTTATATAAAGATCTAGCACACAATCAGATAAATTTTAGGTGAGGTTCCATTCATATGCTAGTGTAACTCAAACGCATGACCCCTAATTAAGCCATGGACAAGTCACTTTAGTTCCTTCTTTCAACAATAAGAAATTGATTTCATTTCTTTGAAGCTTTATTGTTTTCTGACGTCCACCAACATATTTCATTCTATTTTTGGCCCTTCACCGCACTCCAACATCCACCAAATTTGAAAACAATGAAGCAAAAATTATTTAGATCCATATCTGTGAATGCAAATAACAAGCTATATTACTACCGGAAATTCCACAAATCTATTTAGACAAATAGTTAATCTCATTTGATACATAATTCAAACACTAAAAAGGCATATGCTATCGAACACAATAAATAGTTCTTACCAATTGCAAATAGAAATAGAGAGGTAAATGTCATGCTGCAAGGCAAAATCATCCCCAAGTTATGCATTCCCACTAGACTCCGAAGAGGAATCGAACGAACAATGAAGCCAATCAATTAGCAATCTCACATCCTCCCCCGAATTGTCCCCCACATGATAAATCCAAGCTTCAGGAGATATTAAATTAACTGGAACATCAACAAAGGAGCCAGGAAATATAACAGCATGCGTCGCAAGGGAAGAGACAGCGGGGGCAATACTCTTTGATATCGAAACAGAGGAATCAGATTTCTCAGCAAGCACACAAGGAACCTCAGCCGAAACCAAGTCACACAGGACAGGCACAGAAGTAGCACACGACATAATAGGTTGCAGATTAACGTCTCAATTACCACCCCCAGGTAATTCTAACGTGACAATTACCACCCCCATAATAACATGGTTTGTTGAGGCGGAGGAGCTTGGAGCAACTTTGTATGACGTGCTTCAAGTGACAGCAACGATGAAATGGAGAAGGCAAAAAATAAACCTACAAGATGCATGTCTAGTCAGTTTTGATAGAATAGATCGATGTTGCAGTCCTGATTTATTTACAAGTTTACCCTAAATATTGATAATGATATTTTAAAAATTGACATTGATTTTTTAATTTGCATCAATTAATCTTACTTTTTCTTCTATATATACCCATGATACTGCACCAGAAATAGAATATAAATTTCCTTAGAAAAAAATTATTAAAATAAGATGCCTCATTTTAAGAAATTCACAATTTTTTTCAGGTAATTTATTTTAAAATAAAATAGCTTTGTTCATAATATACCTATTTTTAAAATGAAATATCTTAGTGAATCAGACGCACACAAAAATGAAACCATTAATTTGATTGATTTAAAAAAATAATCCTTCAATTATTATATAAATAATTGACGCGACATGAATTAAAAATAAAATAAATTTAATTATAAAATTCCTAATGAATAGCTAAACTATTTCTTCTCATATGAAGAAAATTCCTAAATTATTTTAATTCGCTTATTTGTCACTATCGGAGATATGTCTCACGTAAAGTTCTTACGTGATGAACTGAGTCTTTATATAATAATTATTGTAGAATATGTCGAGTGCTGTGCGTTGATAATTTATGATTCAGGAATGCCAACGTAACAAGACAACACATACATAATAATTGGAGAAAAGTTGTTTGATTTTTAGATATTTATTTTTACGCTATTATTACTTTGTTTATCTTCCCCTTTCCAGTTACAAAAATTCAAGCAGGGTGTCAAAATAGATTTTCGGATCAAATTCAGGTCATATTCGAAACTGAATTGTCTTCAACTAATCCAACCTGAATATGATTTGATTAGACATGGATCATAAATCTAAAACCGGACCCGACCAATCCCTAAGCTGAGTTGAGCTGACCTAACATGCTAACCCGGATGAGCGTGGTTGTGTCGGTGAATACGTACGAAATTGCGAGCGAGCAAACAGGCACAACTGCTTGAACAAGAGAACAGGTGCATGGAGGCAAGCGGGTTTGAGCGGGCCAGAAGGCATGTGTGGGCATTAAGTATCTTACAATCATTTTACCATCTTTATAGCACATACAAAAATAAAAAGCTACCAACAATGAACACTATGTTAGGATTTTCCTTTAATTCTCTCTGAAATCTTTGCTTCTTTTAGTCTTTTTTTTTTTTAATCTCATGAGCTCTGTGTCTCACAGGACACCTAGAGCTTAAAAAGAGAGGGAGTTTCTATACACAATGACAATTTATTTATACCACATTCATTTTCTATCAAAAGATATTTTCACCTAGCCATCCTACTTGCCATGTTCTTCTTACACATTAAAAAAAAAAAAAAAATTGTTCTTCTTACACATTATCTTTTTTTATTCTTTTAATATATTTTTTAATTTTTTTATAATTTTTTTGAAGTTGAGTTTTTAATTTTCTATCTTTAGAAGTTGAGTTTTTCTTTTTAAATTATTCCATTACTTTATTAACTTTAAAAAATTTTATTTTTAAAAAACTTTATTGCTTATTTTTTTATTCTAAATACTTGCTATATATTGTCTCTTTCTCAGTCATAACATATCCATCACTTTGCCTTCATTCTTTTTATTTTTGGTTAATTGCTGTCGTAACTTTTATGTTTATATTAATATATTAGTTTTGTTTAAAATAAAAAAAATAAAAAAAAGCAGATGCAACAAAAACAAAAATAACTTTTTTTTAAGCCAAGAAATAAATAAATATATTGCACAAATGTGGACTTAGGTTTCATTTGGGAGATCTTTTTGCACACTTTTTTTCGTTATTTTTTTTTATTATTTGAACTAAAAAGTTGCTTTAAAAAATAGTAAAAAAACTGCCCAAATAAACTCTAAAATTTTATTTAGAACAGTTTTCTTATTACTTTCTAAAAAAATGCCAGAGAGTTATTAGTATTTTTGTAATTGCAGTATTCTTTTATGTAAAACAAATTCCCACATTATTTTTAATTATATCAATCATGCTCATAAATTTTTAAGCATTCTAAACAAAGTTAACTGATATTTATAGCAACGGTGTTTCATTAAGCATTCAAATAATATCTATCAACCAACCTTAAGTTAATCTGTTTGGGTCAGTTATGTTTTTAATCTCTCTTGAATAAGGCTTCGTTTGGGACGGTTTTCTTACTGCTTCTTAAAGCACCTTTTTAGTATGAAAATTTTAATTTTTAAACTAGAAAGATGTTTTAAGAAGCAATAAAAAAGTTATCCTGAACGAAGCCTAAGGCTTCGTTTGGGGCGGCTTTCTTACTACTTCGTTTGGTGTCATTGGGTTCGTATTTCCAAGAAGATCAGTTTGACTGTAAGTTTGCCGAAATCAGAGATCAGATGAACCCAGAATTAATTTTTGAAGTTTCCAACTTGATTTTTGCCTCGAGATTCGCGCCCGATCAAGATATTTGATAGTTTTCTTATCAACTCAAGTTCATGGCAGTGTTTAACAAATAGGTTGAATGGTTAATTACAAAGTGAGAACATAATATCTAACAAGTTCAAAGTGCAACTATTTTAAATTTAACCAATCATTCATCTGATTCTCATCCTGTTTCTTTATGCAAGTGTGGTTCTCATAAACAATGGCGAAGCCAAGAATTCTTTTTAGTAGGGGCATAAATAGTTTTTTTTTCAAATATTCTCGACATTTACTTTATACAAATTTGAGGTCAACATTAATTTATCATGATGATATTATGATTATAAATAAATAATTGATGCGACATGAATTAAAATTAAATTTAATTTAATTGTAACATTCCTAATGGATAGCTAAACAATTCCTTCTCATATGAAGAAAATTCCTTGAGGGAAGCACAATTTGACCTATTCATTAGTTTTAATTACTTGATTAGTATTCGTCTAAGTTATTTTAATTCGCATATTTGTCACTATTATTATTTTATTTATCTTCTGCTTTCCACTTGCTAAAAATTCAAATAGGGTGTCAAAATAAATTTTCGGATCAAGTTCGGGTCCAATTCTAAATTGTTCTTCTTTCAACTAATTCGCCCCGAACCCAATCCAATTAGATAAACAGGTTACAAGTTAAGACGGGACCCGCCCCGCCCCTAAAAGGAGTTGAATTGGCTTGACCTGCTGGCACGGTCGAGTGTGGTTGCGCTGGTGAGTGTGAAACTGCGAGCAAGCGAGTAAGAGCAGCTGCTTGAGCAAGCAAGCTAGCGCGTGCGGGTCAGCGAGTGTGAGGGGGCTAGCAAGCAGGTGTGGGTGAGGGGGCTTGAGTAGGCGAGCAACCGAATGGGAGTAAAACCATGACAAATGGACCAACGGACGTGCGGCAATGGACAGATTGTGACCTGAGGACGATCATTATGGTTGAGCAGGACTATGCGACGAGCGGGTCAGATCTTAGTTGATTTTGGTTTTCGAATTGACCGAACCCTACACTAATTTGCAATCGGGTCAATATTTGAAACCCGTCCCAGACCTATTTTCCCAAGGGTTGAGCCGAACCTGAAATTTTTGGTTGGGTTCAAATTGAATTTTCGGGTCATGTCAAATATTGATGCCACTAAATTCATAAATCTTTTAATTTTAGAATATCATTATAATATTATATATTCAGCAATGAATTCTATGTAAATTAGAAATTCAACTAATTTATTGACTTTTTTCTCTTATCCTAATATTTCATCCACTATGTTCCATTTAATTAATTTTAATTTTTTATTCAAAATCTTGTTTCTCTTGCCGAACAATATTTCATCCACTATTTATCATTTAATTAAAATTTTAATCAAAAACTATTATAGGAAAATACGGTTATTGATATGACAATACTATTTTGAATATTATGACATTTATTAATCATATAATATAAATTTGCGTCTGCTTTCAACATTCATCAAAAATCACAGAGGGTCATTTGATTGTCTGAAAGCTGAATACATAGTAAATGAAATATAGTGTAAATGTGTAATATAATTGTAGTATATTATAAATACTTAGAATTTGTTTGGTTGTCTATAATGCAAAATCAAGGGAAATACCGAAATATTGTTTCTTCTTGATTAAGTATATACATAGTAAAATTAAAGTTACCATATATCATATCAATCTCAAAAGGAGAAAGGCTCAAAAGGTATATGCATTTAAAATCTTAAAAGGCATAGCCTCATAAGCGATAAGGTTATCCAGAAATCGTAGAAGGCATCAATCTCAAAGGTATGCAACAACAACAACAACAACAAGCCTTTGTCCCACTACGTGGGGTCGGTTACATGAATCCTTTTTCGCCATTATGTCCGGTTAAAAGTTAAATTCTCATTTAAATCTAATAAAGAAATATCATTTCTAATATTTTCTAAACAAGTCTTTTTAGGTCTACCTCTACCTTTCTTAACATAAGTCAAATCTAATACCTCAACTTTCCTAACCGGGTCATCGGAAGGCCTTCGTTTAATGTGACCAAACCATCTAAGGCGACTTTTTCTAATCTTATCTTCCACTGGAGCTACTCCAACCGTTTCACGTATATGCTCATTTCATATCCTATCTCTAAGGGTCAAACCACTCATCCACCTAAGCATCCTCATCTCTGCAACACTTAACTTAGTATTATGCTTCTCTTTTAATGTCCAACATTCGGCGTCATAAAACATTGCAGGTCTCACCTCCATCTTATAGAATTTTCCCTTAAGTTTGAGGGGGACTTTTCTATCGCACAATAAGCCCAATGCATTCCTCCACTTCAACCATCCAACTTGAATTCTGCTGATAATATCTCCATCAATTTCACCATCACTCTGAACAATAGATCCAAGATATCTAAAACTTGTACTCTTATTAATGTCTTGATCGCCCAAATTCAAAATCCCATCACTAGATCTATTGCTACTAAAATTACACTCCATATATTCATTTTTAGATCTACTCAAGTGAAAACCTTTAGACTCTAAAGTTGACCTCCATAATCCGAGTTTACCTTCAACTACATCTCTAGTCTTATCAACAAGAAGAATATCATAAGCAAAAAGCATACAAAAAGGTACATCCTCATGCAAATGTCTAGTGAGAACATCCATGACTAAAGCAAAAAGATATGGACTTAAGGCTGATCCTTGATGTAATCCAACTGAAATAGGAAAATACTTGGTTAAACCACCTTATGTTTGAACACAAGTAATAGCTCCTGCATACATATCTTTAATTATTTGAATATAAACATTATTAACTCCTTTCTTTTCAAGAACTCTCTATAGCACTTCTCTTGGAGCATCAATTTCAAAGGCATAGATAAATAAAAAATCTTAGAAGGCTAGAAGTCTCTAAACGTATAGGTATATATAAAATCTCATAATGTTAAAAGCCTCAAAAGATATATATCAACTATGCTTATATAAATATCTCAAAGCCATATGTAAGATTGTTATATTTACATGATATCAACATAATAAATTTTAAAATTCTACTTCATATTCAAACAAATAGTAATTTTTATTTAAAAGATTAATGCAATGAGCCAAAGATAAAAATACTTTAATTGAAGTACTTTCATCAATTTCATTACTACATCCAGAACTAGAAAAATATTTTGCAATGATTACCTCCCTATCAAGAGAAAATTTGGAGCTTCAAAATATGATAAAAAGTTTATTAAAATGGAGTCAGTCAACTTTCTTTCAGGATAAAGATTAAAGCTTTGTAGTCAGGATAAAAATTATGAGTAGCACTGATTACTTCAAGTGAAGAATAACTCATTCCCTATGGAGAGGAGAATTAGAGCTTAATAGGGAATACCGCCACTTCAAGATAGAGGAATGTCTCTCTTGAGAGAAGAAATGGAGAGAAGAATGGGGTAAAAAAAAAAAACTCATTCTCTACAGAGAGGGGTATTGGAGCTTAAAAGAGGATACCTGCTATTTAAGATAGTGAAATATCTCTTTTGAGAGAAGAAGTGGAGAAGAGAAAGGGGTAAGAGCAACTTATTCTCTATATAGAGGGACACTATAGCTTGAAAGGGGACACCGCCTATTTGAGCATTAAAATGCCTCTATTATGAGAAGAAAAGGATAAGAGAAGGGGGCAAGAGCAACTTATTCTTTATAGAGAGGAACACTAGAGCTTGAAAGAGGATACCTCTTATTCATGATAGTAGAATATCTCTTTCGAGAGAAGTAGTACAGAAGAGAAGGGGACAAGAGCAACTAATTTTCTATATAAACATGCACTAGAGCTTAAAAGGGGATACTGCCCATTCAAGATAACAAAATGCCTCTCTCAATATAGGAAATTTGCTATTTACCAGTGGTCAAATGACCACCAAAATATCTGATGATTCGACCACAGAGAATTCCGGCGGTAAACTGACTGCCGGATATCACAAATTTTTTCTTTAGGCGTCGAGTATTATTGATCGTTTGGCCGCAAGTTTTAAGTGTTTTTTTAGTGGTTTGGACCATTGGGAAAACACCGAAAACTGCCCTGAATTTGGTTTCCCCAACCCTTCCTCCTCATTTCTTTGCGTTATTGATTTTCATCTAGATGCTGCTCTCGCCCTCACCTCTGACCTGTGTCCACAAGACTCTGTCCATCAATGCCCTAACTATAGCTATTGGCACCCTAACTCAGGCTTACGAATGCCTCGATGGTGATCTCCTTCATGCATTTACTTTCTTTCTTTAGTTATGGATGTTCTCAGTCGACATTTACAAGGGATGTACCTTAATTTTTTATTTTTGTTGTTGATAATTCTAGAGAGGGAGTTTAAGGTAAACTTGAATTATTAAGATCAACCTTTGAATTTAAAGGTTGATTTGAGAAAACTTATATCATTTTGCTTTAGTCATGGATGTTCTCAGTAGACATTTGAAAGTGGTTATACCCTAATTATTTTTTTCTTTTTTTTTTGCTTATAATATTATTCTTGTTGATAAGACTAGAGAGGGAGTTGAAGAAAAACTTGAATTATGGATGTCTATCTTCATCTATCTTAGAGTGTAAAGGTTCTCACTTGAGTTGATCTAAAACATAAATATATAGAGTATAATTTTATTAGTAATAAACTTAGTGAGGGATTATAAATTTGGGTGATAAAGTCAATAATAAGAGTACACATTTTATTTATATTAGATATCTTGTTTAGAGTGAAGGTGAAATAGATGGGAATATTATCATCACAAATCAATTTGGATGGTTGAAGTGGAGGAATGCATCAGGGCTATTGTGTGATAGAAAAGACCCCTCAAACTTAAGAGAAAATTCTATATGATGGTGGTGAGACATACAACGCTTTATTAAAAGAGAAACACAATACTAAGTTATGTTTTGTAGAGATAAGTCACCTTAGATGTGTTGAGATTCGTTCACTATAAATTAGGTTGTTAAACCTAAGCTTATGTCCCAAGGCTATCCAAGAGGGGGGGGGTGAATTGGTATTTAAAAATTTAAATTTTAACCCTCTTGATCTTGAGTATGTTGAACCGAAAATAAACTTTAATGAATTTTTAGAAAAAGTTTTTCAACCACAATTTTTGGAACAAAAATAAAACGCGGAAAATAAAAAGCAATAAAAATAAAAGACACGAGATTTATAGTGGTTCGGTCTAAATCTGACCTGCATCCACTCCCTAGAGGCACCCTCTGAGTATTGCACTAATACCAATAGTGACTCTCCTTTAGCACCCACAGCAAGGCGGAGAAGCTTTTACAAAAACTCTTTCCACGACTAACCGGTGTGGCAGAGACTGTCTTCTTTCACATTATCACCAAGTATTGCAGAGAACATTTCTTTTTCACTCTCTGAGATGCGGGAAGAGACCTTCTTCCTTTTCACTCTCCTGTGTGGGTAGATAATCCTTTGTTCCTTTCACACTCTCTAGTGTGGGCAGGAGAACACGGCTGAATCATTACTCTCAAGGTGTCGGCAGAGCACCGGATCTCCTAGACAGATCTTCTCACAGATTACTATGAGGAAGAAGAAAAGAAGTGAAGATAATCCCAAATTTCACAAGTAGAGGATTCTTACCTTTGAACAAGTGATCCTTCATGCTTTCAAGTGCAGGAATCCTCCTTTGATGCTCTCTTCACTATCTCTCATGACTCTACTTCAATGGACGGAAGATAAAATGGCAAAAAGATTGGGGCTCGGCTTGGTGCGTCTAATTGGGACTATTATATAGGGAGGACAAGAAACCGTCCAAACTGTAAATTCTTCAAGTCAACACGAAATGAATCGTCCCGTACGATCTTGGATCATCCTGGATGATTTTACTTAAAGTGTTGAAATGATCCTTATGTATATTGGTACGAACTATGTTCGTACACGATCATCATCCTGTACGAACTAGGTTCGTCCGGTACGATCCGTTATACATAGGTCGGTTCTCAAATAATTGCATGGACGTAATCAGTTTTGGTAAGTCGGTTCACATCGTCCTGGGACGAACAGGACTTCATCCAGATGAAAGTTTTGCGTAGAGCAACTCGTCCTGACATGATAATGAACTTCGTCTAAACAAGATTTTTACATAGAAGAATTCGTCCTAGGACAATTTGGATTTCGTCTGGACGAAATTTTTACAGAGAAGAAATCGTCCTGGGACGTTTTGGATTTCGTCTGGATGAAATTTTTACAAAGAAGAAATCGTCCTAGGACTTTAGATTTTGTGTAGACGAAATTTTTATAGAGAAGAAATCGTTCAGGGACGAAAACAAATTCGTCCTCGACAATCAGGACTTAGAAAAATTTCCTCCAACTCCTGATCGTTTCATTGCTCTTACGGGGAGAAAACTGACCTGATCGTCCCGTACGATTAGTAAAAATTTTGTAAGATCTCCTTAAGTGTGTGTTTTTATTCACTCAATTACAATCACTCCCTCTCAATTCAAAGAATAATTTAGAGCTCCAATTTGCAAAGTATTGTATGCTGAATTTGATTTGAAGTCTTCATAGTTTGGAGTTCAATTTTTCTGAAATGTTAGTACACACAAGAGCAAAAAATAATTCTTCCAAAAAGTGTTAGGAAATAATTGCATATAAAATAATAATATTTGAAATCATCAAAAGTATACAAGTTGCAAGAATGTAACATATACAAATAACAACTTTCTTAGTAATCTCCCTTTTTTTTATGTTGGCAAAATAATTATTGTTTGTCGAATTTCAAATTCTAAGAATCTCCTAAAATCCCCCTGAATTAATGAGCATGTGAAAATAAGGGGTCAATAAACACAAAAACAAATTTTTAATTTTTTATTGTCAAAAATTTCAAAAACACCCAATAACAAACAAACAACGAACAAAACACAAAACAAGACAAAACAGACAAAACCCAATGACACGATCACAACAAACAATTATTTCTTCCACTTTTTGACAACAGAAAAAAGTCAAGAAGAAAAAAAAAGGACTTGAAATGCAAGCAGACATATGAAAATCATTTGATAATTCATTCTTAAAAGTGATTGTAATAAAGTTATGCAAATAAAATTAGTACATTAGACAAATCATAATAATTCATAGAATTCAAGAAGAGACATAACTTAGATAATAAAAAAAAATTATCAAACAACATGATTCAATTTAGACATTTAGATAGAGACATCATTGCAAAGAGGATGAAAAAAAAATTGTATATTTTAAAATTCAATATAAATGAATGAACACAAGATCAATTTGAATGAGAAGATTAAAAGAGTTTGGAAAGAAATAACTACCACAAGTGACGCTTTGCGCATCTTTTTCAAATTTTTTGACACATTTTTATGCAAATTTGCATTTATTGGGCTTATTTTGTGCCTCTGTTTCACATTGCGAACCATTGCGCATTTCTTTTGATTTTTGTACATTTGTATATTTGTCAAGAGTAATTGTATTCTTTCCAAAGTCATTAATCAAAATTTTCAAATTAATCTAGGTGCATAAATATTAATTGAAGAGTGAAATACAAAATAAGGAAAATATCACAATTGCAATAATAAATTAATGTAGTCTAAACAAGAGACATGAAATTTGATAATCTTAATTATTATCAAGTTATAAGCTAAACTTAAATTTAGAAAAAATAGATTTTTCTAATGAGTATGATTTTTAATAAGCATTTTAAGAATTATAGCACTGATAAGAAAATAAAAACTAAAGATTTTCATAGTTAAACACACATTTCAGAAATAAGATAAAGACAAGACATGTTTACTTATATTGATATCAAAAAGATATTACAGTCATTGTAATCGATATCAATACTCACAATCTAGAGAAAAACAAAAAATACATTTAAAAATCCATCCAAAGAAATACAACAAAACAACAATAAATACATGAACCATAACAACTCAAACACAAAATAGAAAGTGCAACAATCACTCGGACGGTCCCTGATTTGGAGGAGGAGAAGGTTGAGCATTGAAGAAGGTAAAGTAACTGCTTACCATAAGCATGTTACTGTTCAAATCATTCATTTGATCTCTTATGAAGCCCATATTCTGATTGTAACGATTTTTAAATTGATCAAAATGAGTCTCTAGCTGATCAAATCTTTGAACCAAATTTTGATAATTTGTATCATTGGTTGGTGCTAGTTCGGCTTCAGGTTCCTCCTCGGTGTCACTGATGACGTGTGCCTTATTAGTGTCATCATTTTTGAAGATTGCTCTGAATGATGCATCATTGTAATAGAGCAAATCTTCAAACTCCTAATCAGGATGAGTCAAACCATACTTCTTCTCCAAAATAAAGGCAACTAGATGTCCTAAAGCAATATTCCTTTTTCTTTTCTGATCAGCATGACCTATTTCGGAAAGCCCAAAAAGATAGTCAAGAATTAACTGGGCTTCATTTATAGGTTTTTTAGTCATGATCATAAAAGTGACCATAGAAAGAAGTTGAGTTATGTTCACTCTATCACCAGCCTTAGGAATAATGGAAGTTCTAAAGACATGCTGGATGATTCATGTAGTTTTCACAAGACCGGATACTCTAGCCACATGTTCATTCACATTATTCCCTCTAATAACTTGATTGATTTCAGATCACGAATAGTCATCGGTAGTGATCAAAAAATTTGCTCTTTCCCCTTCAGTTCTTAAGTTTAGAAATGCTCCTAAGTCATGCTTAGTAATTTCTACTTTTTGTTTAAAGACAAAAGAGTGGACTACAAACTAACGAGGGCCAAAGGACATATTGGCCAGGAAATAGTGAAAAGTCTCTATGTTGTAAGGGAGGACCAGAGTAAGAATAAAACCAAATTGGGTTAAGGCGAACATTACCTGGAAAGTAAGAATTTCGTGAAGTAGGATCCTAGAGGGTTTGATTTTGGCAGAGGCAAATCGAGGAAAATATTCCTCATTTTCCTTAGACAGAAAATTCTCTGAAGGATTCCTATGTGGTTTCTTTGCTATGACCTTCTACCTCTTACTTGAACTAGTTATCTAAAAAGGACTGATCTAAAGAACGAAAGAGATTGAAAGTGATGTTTAGAGTGTGACAGTTAAGTTCGAAACCCTACCAATTAATTGAAAAACGACATGTTCGTACTGGACAAAAAAAATTCTTCCCAGACGAATAAAAAATTCGTCCCTTACAAAATATTTTCGTACATACGATTCAATGCGTCAAAACTTTTCATAATCAACACAACTTACGATGCATCCTTTCGTACAGACTTTTGACTAGTCTGATCGTACAAACAAATACGTGTTTGTCCCGAGATGATCAGAACATATATCTTTTTAATGGCAGTTGAAATCGTCCCCTACATCGAACCGACATGTGTTCGTCCAGACGAACCAAAGGTTTGTACAGATGAAGTTCATATTAAAAATTATCTTATACATTCAACTGCTTAATTCATTCGTCCTTTCGTACAAACGAAGTACATTAAAACTGCACTTAAAATGGTTCAAAATCTCACAGTTTGTCATTCTACACAAATCGTCCCGTAGGAAACGATTTCATCCTGGACGATGATGAAAAAAAAATTTTGCACTAAAAAAAACTACAATTCAAAAACAAAACAAAATGAAATTATTCACACAAAATAAAACTAAGAAACACAACAACAACAACAAAATAACAAACACAAAAATATTAACTCGAAAAACAAATATCAATGTTGCAGTAAATATTTTATTTAAGCATTCAAATCAATCACACCAATTCTTGTTCTTAATGCACTGAAAGTATCAAAGGCTAATGGTTTTGTAAAAAAGTCTGTAAGTTGATTTTCAGTAGAAACATGAGTGAGTTCAATTTTTCCTTTGGACACATGATCCCTTATGAAATGATGTCTTATGTCTATATGTTTGGTTCTTGAATGTTGAATAGGATTTTAGAAATGCAAATAGCACTAATGTTATCACAATAAATTGGAATAGTGCTTATAGACAATCCTAAATCAATCAACTGTTGTTTCAACCAAAGTACTTGTGCCACACAACTTCCTAATGCAATGTATTCAGCTTCTGCAGTAGATAAGGCTACTAAATTTTGTTTTCTACTGGACCAAGAAACTAAAGAATTTCC
>NW_021318745.1:129153-141032 GCF_001605985.2 Dendrobium catenatum
AAATTCTCCTCCATGATCACTTTGTATAGAAATTATTTCACATCCTAGTTTTCTTTGAATCCAAGTTGAAAAATTTCTAAATTCCTCAAATAATTCACTCTTATGCAAAATAAATATAACCCATGTAAATCTTGAGAAATCATCCACAATTACAAAACCGTATACCTTCCCTCCTAGAATCACAGTTCCAACTGGTCCAAAAAGATCCATATATAAAATCTCCAATGGTTTATTTGTTCTAAGATCCTTATTGGACTAAAAAGAGGACTTCACCTATTTTCCTAATTGACATGCATCACAGAGGTGGTCCCTAGTAAAGTCTAGTTTTGGTATACCTCTCATTAAGTTCTTTAGAATCACAAAGTCTCCTATGCCAAAGTCATGACTCATTAGATACAGTTTTCAAACAAAAAGTAGTAGGAGTTTGAATGCAATTTAAATCTAACATATAAACATTGTTTACCCTTTTTCTATTCAAAGCATCTTTACTATTTAGACTTAATATACAACTAGTAGAAAAAAATTTTACACAGTAACCTTTATCGCATAGCTGACTTATACTTAACAAATTATGTTCTAAGCCTTCAACCAATAATACATTGTCTATAAAAAAATTCTTTAAATTTTCAATCATACCTGTCCCAACCACCTTCCTTGTGGTGTTATCTCCAAGTGTAACCTTACCTCCACTCCTAGCTTCCAGCATTATGAATTGAGCAGTATCTCCAGTCATGTGCTTTGAACATCCGCTGTCCAGGTACCATATGCTCTTATGAGGTCTTGTGTGAGAGCGTCCCTGCATAATTATCAAACGTTAGACCTGGGAACCCAAACAAGTTTGGGTTTACCTTTTAGCAATTTATAATCAGATACATGTATAATATGTCTAGGTTTATGCATCTTAGGTTTCCACACAAAATTAGTTTTTATCTTCAAAGTACATGAGTGAGCTATATGTCCATACAATCCATAATTATTACATTTCACTTTAGGAAATGGATTCCTAAGTCTTCTAACATTCCTCTGTCTTTTCAGGGATTGCATAAATTTAGGATATATAATAGGATTAGTAAAATCTTCAAGTTTAGGTGGTATCTTATTATCCTCGAGAGCTTTTATTGTTAATTTGTAAAATGAATTCATATCTTCCAAAATTCAATTTGTATAATTGATTCTATAAAGTTTGCTCTCAAATTCATCCTTAGAATTCTTAAAATCTTTCTCGAGTTCTGCATAGGATGATTTTAAATTCTCATGATTTTTATTCAAGTCATCAAACTCATCAAGTAATTTCATGTGGTTGTTATCAATCAAAGCATGATATTTCCTAAGGATTTCATGTTCTTTTTTAAGTTCTTCAAATTCTAGACTTAGACTAGCATGCAGTTTCTTTATTTTTCTATATGCTTCATGCATGTGTTCAGAAACTTCAAAAAATTTATCATAAGTTAAGTCACAGACCTCTTCTTGATCTGAGTGATCAAGATTGTCAGCTACTAAGCACAAATTAGTGACTTCATCTTCTTTTTCAGTCTCTGATGAATCTGAAGCTGAGCCCGCCCAAAAAGCTTTTTGAAACTTCTTTCTGTCCTTATTTAAAGTAGGTTTCTCCTCTACCTTCTCCTTGCTAGGATTGGCTTTGAGTTTAGGGCAATCTGTCTTTATAAGTCCAGGTTTCCTACACTCATAGCAAATAACTTCATTTGAAACCTTATTATTTCTATTGAATTTACCTCTATTCCATTGCTGACGTTTCTTCTGCTTCCTTTTCAGAAAGCATCTGAATTTTCTAGTCATCAAAGTGATGTCTTCTTCATCCTCAGGTTGTGAGTGTTCACTCTCAGACTCTTCCACATTCAGTTCTATGTTCTTTTCCCTTCGTGGTTCACCTGCATCAATCTTTCTTTGGCTAACTCCTTGCTCGTAAGCAATAAGCGAGCCAAGAAGATTGCCAATAGAATAAATGTTTAAATCCTTAGACTCTGTAATTGCAGTAATTTAAGCATCATAAGCAGTAGGTAAACAATAAAGAATCTTATGTTCCCTACCAAGTGTATGCAAAGAGGTAACAATTTATGAGAATCTTATGTACATGTCAGAAATGGATTCATTAGGTTTCATGCGAAACAATTCATAATCATGCAACAAGATATTGAGTCTAGATTGTTTAACCTCATTAGTCCCCTCATATGTTATGCAAAGTCTATCCCATATGTCCTTTCTACTTTTACAAGTGAAAACCCGCATGTAGTCTTCCGATTTTAAAGCACAAAAGAAACTATTTAAGTATTTGACGTTTAGCTATGCTAAGTCATGTTCTTCTACTATCTAGTCTGCAAAAGGTGTTTCAACTCTAACTCTATCAACTAATATAGTTGGTTTTGTATATCCTTCCTGGACTAAGATCCACATACGATAATAAAGTGACTGTAAGAAAGTAGACATGCGTGTTTTCCAAAAATCAAAAGGTATATTGTCAAACAGTGGATGTCTACTAATAGAGTAACCCTCATGTGTGTTTCGGTTTCCAAATGTAGTCATTTACATTAATCAAAAAGTAGTTTAAACTTATGATTTTGAAACAAAGCTCTGATACCACTTGTTGAGATTCGTTAACTATGAATTAGGTTGTTAAACCTAAGCTTATGTCCCAAGGCTATCTAATAGGGGGGGTGAATTGGTATTTAAAAATTTAAATTTTAACCCTCTTGATCTTGAGTATGTTGAACCGAAAATAAACTTTAATGAATTTTTAGAAAAAGTTATTCAACCACAATTTTTGGAACAAAAATAAAACGTGGAAAATAAATAAAATAATAAAAATAAAAGACACAAGATCTATAGTGGTTCGATCTAAACCAGACCTACATTCACTCCCTGGAGGCACTCTCCGAGTATTGCACTAATACTAATAGTGACTCTCCTTTAGCACCCACAACAAGGGGGAGAAGCCTTTACAAAAACTCTTTTCACCACTACCCGATGCGGCAGAGAACCATCTTCCTTTTACATTTATCCCCAGTGTTGGTAGAGAATCATCCATCCTTTCACACTCTCCTAGTGTGGGCAGAGAACCCTTCTTCCTTTTAAACTCTCCTAGTGTGGGCAGAGAACCCTTCATCCTTTCACACTCTCCTAGTGTGGGCAGAGAACCCGCGGCTATTCACACTCTCCAAGTGTCGGCAGAGAACTGGATCTCCTTAACAGAGCTTCTCACAAGAATTTTAGAAGGAAGAAAGAAAAGAGTGAAGTAATCTCAAATCACAAGTAGAGATTCTTACCTTTGAACACCAAGCGAAGCCTTCACGCTTCAGTGGCAGGAATCCTCATTTGAATGCTCTCTCACACTCTCTCCTTGACTCTTCTTTCAATAGGGACGAAGATCAAATGGCAAAAAGATTGAGTGACAGTCTAAATTGGACTATATATAGGAGAGACAAGAAAATACATCCAAAACTGAAAATTCTTCAAGTCAACACGAAATGAATTGTCCCGTACGATCGTGGTTCATCTTGGACGATTTTACTTAAAATGTCGGAAATGATCCTTATGTATATTGGTACAAACTATGTTCGTACATGATCATCGTCCTGTATGAACTAGGTTTGTCCGGTACGATCCGTTATAAATAGGTCGGTTATCATATAACTGCATAGACATAATCAGTTTTGGTAAGTCGGTTCACATCGTCCTGGGACGAACAGGACTTCGTCCGGATGAAAGTTTTACAAAGAGCAACTCGTCCTGACACGATAATGAACTTCGTTTGAACAAAATTTTTATAGAGAAGAATTCGTCTTGGGACGATTGGATTTCATCTGTACGAAATTTTTACAGAGAAGAAATTGTCCTGGGACGATTTAGATTTTGTCTTGACAAAATTTTTATAGAGAAGAAATCTTCCTGGGAAGATTTAGATTTCGTTTGGACGAAATTTTTATAGAGAAGAAATCGTCCTGGGACGAAAATAAATTTGTCCTGGACGATCAGGACTTAGAAAAATTTCCTCCAACTCCTGTTCGTTCCATTGCTCTTATGGGGAGAAAACTGACCTGATCGTACCGTACGAACTAGGTTCGTCCCGTACGATCAGTACAAATTTTGTAAGATCTCCTTAAGTGTATGTGTGTGTGTTTTTATTCACTCAATTACAATCACTCCCTCTCAATTCAAAGAACAATTTAGAGCTCCAATTTGCAAAGTATTGTATGCTGAATTTGATTTGAAGTCTTCATAGTTTGGAGTTTAATTTTACTGAAATGTTAGTACACACAAGAGAAAAAAACAATTCTTCCAAAAAATGTTAGGAAATAATTGCACATAAAACAATAATATTTGAAATCATCAAAACTATATAAGTTGCAAGAATGTAGCATATGAAAATAGCAACTTTCTTAATAAGATGGTTTGGTTGCTTAAAACGATAGCCTTCTGATGAACTTGTTAGGAAAGTAGAGGTATAAGATTTTACTTCTATTAAGAAAGGTAGATGTAGACCTAAGAAGACTTGGTTAAAAAAATATCGTAAATGATATTTTTATATTAATTTAAATGAGATTTAAGGCTACATCTTTTTTAATAATTCATTTCACAACTATGTTGTGAATATTTCCTTTAACATCTAAATGCTTATTAAATAAAAAAAAAGATAGCTAGTTAATTTATAACAGATTGTTACTGGGTTAAAGAGGATTGATAGATGAATTTATGCATGGAGTTGATACTTTTATTCAAGTTGCATCTCAACTACCTTCATTTAAATTTGATGAAATGTTTAGATACCCATGTTTGAAAAACAAAAATCAAGCATTCCTTAAGCTTGATGGTGTAAAGGTTGATTTATATTGTATGAGATTTGTTCCATACTACTGGATTTGGACCTTACATGGCGAGTATGAGCCACATAGAGATACTCATGTCGATCCATCCATAACTTTTTAAATAATCGATAAAGATCAAATGAGTAGACCATATGAAGAACTTATTTTTGATGTAGTATATCCTAATTTAAGAGCTAGTATGGAAGAGCCAACAAACGTAGAAACCAAAAAATAAATTTGAGTTACTTCATACTGCTCAAAAACTAATTTAGGATGGTTGCAAAAGTCATTTAAAAATATTGATTGCTATGAAGATGCTAAGTATAAAAATTGAAAATAATATTCCTCATGATTATTTTAATGACTTCATTGATCTTCTCAAGGAAATAAATTTAACGGATAATTTAATCCCCACATATTTGTATCGAACAAAGAAATTAGTATTCAAGTTTAGTCTTAATGCTATGAAAATTGATTATTATATAAATGGATGTATATTATAATACAAAGTCATAACTATCACACAATTATAGAGGTTCTCCTTCTGATCATAGTATGTTTGTTACCATATTACATATTAAATTTGTTGACAAAGCTTAGTATTTTCTTCAAAGACCTATGTTCATCTAAACTAAGCGAATATGCTTTACAAAGGAGTAAAGAGAACACAATAATCATCCTATACAAGTTAGAAAAAAAAATTCCACTAGTGATACCATCACCACCACCTGGGAGTCAGTAGCAGTCCACCATTAAGCAGGGTTAGGGATAGTTAAATTCTCCTATGATTGGAGTACCACCCTTTCTTAAATGCTTTTCTCCTCCTAAGTTTATGAGTCCTCAATTTTCCTCTTTAGATCAAACAAATTCAACTCCATTTTATTCATATTATCCCTTATAACATCACAAACTATTCCATCCACCTACCCTTACCCTCCTTACTCCCACCCCTATTATTACCCACCTCTTATGTAGTCAGAATATGGTGGACCATTAACATAAGCAGAGATCATGCAAATATAATAGATAAGCATGTATACATTGAGCTTAAGGGCAATATATAAGTTCAATTTATTTTGTAAAATTATTGTAATTTAATCTATTATATGTTATTGATAAAAATTTTAACCTACAGCTTCAGTCTCTCAAGGCAGCCTACCCACAAGATTCAAGATATCATACTGAGCAAATATGATGCTCTTTACTTATCATGAAAGAAGATACCAAATGAATTTAGGGATGTATAGTTTAGAAAATTTTAGATACATTTAATTGACATTACATAAAATATTTGATTTTATTTTTATTAATATTATTTTATTATGCCTATATTTTAAAGAAAGATTTTAGGTGGTTGTATAAGCATGGCATGAGGATCAAAATAAATTTTGAGAGGAGTGGATCGAATTATCTTAGAAATATGTTTACAGACATTAGAAAGTTCATGCACCATCCATTATGGGTTAGTGAGAGTGTATGGAAAAACTTGAACAGAGCTTAGGTGAGCTCTGAATTCATCAAATTGACAAAGTAGAATAAATAAAATAGAGCATCTAATTATGGGGGTTTAGAAAGCTCTCTTTATACTGGTGGATTAGTGCCTTATATTGAATATAGATGATGACTGGTAAAAGCTTTCAATTAATTTGATAAATATATGTATATTATTTTTACTATATTTTTTAAGAAAGTCAGTACTCTAATAGTGAGGCGTCATCTTTAGGATCTATCTATTATTCTGAGTATCACATGTGGTTAAATGTTGTTGGAGGAAGATAGAGGGGGAGTGTTTATGGATTAGGTTCACAGGGATATGCTTATGAGGGCAGTTCATATATTTTAATATTTTATGATGTTAGTGGAGTTGAAAAAATTGTTAGGTTGATGGTTGCTACCCTGCCAAAAGAGATAGAGGAGGTGAAAAGTTTCAAAATGACATGCAGGCGGAGCTGCAATCATTTCACGATGAAGTTCAGAATAAGAAAGAGCAAGAGCCGACACCTGAATCATAGGGCAGCGAGGACATGGAGGATGATTAGTGTTATTATTTGTTTGAAGAACTTTTTGGTGTATTTGGAACATCTGACTGTGAATTTAATATATTATGTTGATGGTAAAATATATGCATTCTTCTTTGTTTAAAGAATTACTTCTGCTTATTGTGGATTGTACAAATATATTTGTTGATTGTATTTTGTTAATTCATAAAAAAAAATATTCTGTTGATTTTGGACTCAGTTTCTGTGGGTTGCATATTGTGGCTTGTTTCCCTTAAAGTTCTGTTCTATATATATTTTTAATTATGTACAAGTATTGTGAAAATTGGTGTAAATAAAAGACTGTCATTTTTTTTATTTTATAAATGCTACAGGTTTTTAGCAGTTTAGCCACCAGAAACTTTGATACCATGCTTCTCATTTAGTCGCTATTTTTTAATATAGCCTCCAGATCTACTAGCATTTCTATGGTCGGTATGTCGCCGGTAATTAACTGACAGTCACCAGTAATTAATTGATAGTCACCGGTGACTTTACCGATGAAATTTGTCAGCTATTTTAGCCACCAAAAAACCATTGGAACGATTAGCCACTAAAAAATAGGCATTGGACTTCCTTTCCTATGCAATTTTTTTCGGCGATTTGTAAAATACCGAAAAATAGCCATAAAATTTATAAACTACCAAAAAACCTATATCAACCGCTAGAAATTACCACCGGTAATTGAATATTTTCCTGTAGTGTCTTATAAGATAAAATAGAGATGAGAAAGGGGCAAGAGCATTCCATTCTCTTTAGAGAGTGGCACTAGAGCTTAAAAGAGGATATCGCCTTTTTTATATCTATAGAGAGGGATACCACCTATTCAAGATAGTAAAATGCCTCTATTTTGGGAAGAAATAGAGAAGATAATAGATTAGAGCAAATTTTTGCGGAGAGCAAGAGAGAGAAAGTTTTCAGAGAGAGAAAGTTTGAATTTCGCGGGTGTTCTTGTCTCCGATCATGGCGGCGACTGGCCGTCCCCCATCGGACCCTCCGGATCTTCATCATTCTATCGACAATCATCTTCAGATTGATCGTCCAGTATCTCCTTCTTCCGTGATTTCTTCTAATCAGCAGAATTCGGCTCTGCTGAATCCAAGATCTGAAAAGCATCTTTTGCTCATCAACGAAAATTTCGGTTCCATTGCTCAACAAGATTCACTGATTCCTTCTCCTGATGTAAAGGGTAAGAAGGTGAGAGATTTTCCAACCTCTTCCGATGATGGTCTTCAAGAAATCGGTCAAATTTCTAATGGGTTAAATTTTGGCTCGTTGGATCAAGGAATTCTCTGTTCTCTGAATTCTCCTTCTATTAAAAAACATGAAGTTTTGAATGAGACATTACCTCCTGATGAAATTCTTGGTTTAAGGGGCATTGCTGTTTCATCTGATGAAATACCTGCAAAGGAGATTGATAAACCGAAAGAATCTTTTATTAATGCCTGGAAGAAACCCCAACGAATCAAAATTAATTTTGATGCTAGCATCGTTGATCTGTCTTCTGATGGTAAGTCAATTAAGTTGAACTCTGAGAAAGAGCAGGCCAATACAAAAATTCTTACTAATTCAATAGTTCTGAAGGTTTTGGGGAAAAGTATTCCTTTTTCGATATGCAGCTTAGAATTACGAAAACAATGGGGCAGATTTGACAATTTTCATCTAACTTCATTAGGATTAAACTGGATCCTTTGTTCGTTCAAATCCTCTGCTGCTATGGAAGAAGTCCTCAGCGGTGGGCCTTGGTATATCGGTGGACATATCATCGGTCTCGATAAATGGTCTCCGTCTTTCTCTCCTTCATCTCTAAAAGGCCTTACCGCCCCGGTATGGATTAGATTCCCTCAATTTCCTTTGCATTATTGGGATGAGATCAATATGGCTTTGATTGCATCCAGAATTGGCACACCTCTTTTCTTTGATGGAAATTCCTTTAATTGGAGTAAGAAGGAATATGCGCGAATCTGTGTACGCATAAATTTAGAATCAAAACTACCCACAGGTGTTTGGGTTGATGGTTTGTATGGCAGATTCTTTCAGAAAGTCGAATACGAGAAGCTCACATCTTTCTGCTACGGCTATGCAAAAATTGGACATCTAAAAACTTCTTGTTCTGAATCTGGTATGAATGTCCCGGTTACTCACAGCTTTGATTTATATGTCAATACCTCTCAGGAGGTTTCTCATCAACAGGAGGATTATGGGCCATGGATTCATGTCAACTTCAAAAATAGACCAAATCAATCTAGAAACCGCCAGGGACCTTGGAAAAAAGAAGCAAATATTGAAAAAATTCCAGCTCCAAAGTTGCCAGTCTTGAATTCAACTGAAGAAATTTTGAAAGAAGATTGCCAGCCAAAAAAATTTCAAAACTCTGATTCATTACTAGCTAATGAGATCAATTTGTCGAATAGCTTCAACGCTTTAGAGGAACTTTCTAACACACCAGAGGAGGTTGATGCTAATATTGGAAAATCTTTTATTGAAAATGCCACGATTGAGATGAATGAAGGTGATAAAGATTTAGCCAATGCTAAATCAGGGGATGCTATTGAGACACTTGTTACTCCTGTTGAAGATCATTTCGAAATCAAAGCTTCCAGTTCAGCTTCTGTATCACAAGCTCAAGAAGATTCTTCAAAACAAACTGAGAAACTTGATTCTGATCACACTTTCCCAGAGATTCCTGTCTCAACTAAATCCAAAATCAAGCCTCAATTGAAATTTTTGGGTTCGATTAAACCATGGTCTAGAAAAAGGAAAGCTGAAGGTAAAGGCAAGAAAAAAGGCGGGGACTTTTCCCCTTCTGTTCAATAAATGTCTTCTTTAATATTTTGGAATTGTAGAGGGATCAAGAAAAAGGAGTCATCCCTCTACTTAAAAGAAGTTGTTAAAGACAACTCTGTTTTTTTTATTGGTCTTGCTGAGACTAAATTGGCCTCGATTGCTAGAGAAGATGTAAATATAATCATTGGTGCAGATTGGAATTTTTTTCACCACCCAGCGGATGGTATTGCTGGAGGTATTTTGATTTTGTGGAAAAGTTGCTTGGCTGATTTTACAGTCATTACTCATTCTCCTCAACTTATTTTAGGTTCTTTGAAAACTCCTAACAAGGGCATTTGGAATGTGACAATGGTATATGGACATAAAAATCATCAAGGCAGAAGGGAGCTTTGGAGCTGTTTGGAAGATTTTATGACTGAAGATACTCCTACCTTAGTAGGTGGTGATTTTAATTGTCTTCTTTCTAAAGAAGATAAAAGAGGAGGTAAAAGATTCTATATGTCTAATGGAACTAAGGAGATGAAGTTCTTCATGGCCAAGCATGATCTTCATGATCTCGGTGTGATTAGTCCTAAATTTACATGGTGTAATAATAAGCAAGGGCTGCCAGGATTTGGGAACGCTTAGACCGTTGCTTGCTGAATTCCTGTGCTCTTCAGCTTGTTCCGTCTGCTTCCATTCGGCACCTTGCCAGGATCTCTTCAGATCACTGCCCCATTGCTTTTTATATTGATAATTTTATGCGGGTTTCAACCAAATTTTTCAGATTTGAAGACACCTGGAAATCTTATCCAGCCACAAAAAATATTGTTGCAAAGGCCTGGGGTAAGAATGATTATGGGGATGAAGCTGATATCCTTAATAGAAAAATTAAGAGATCCTTGAAAGCTCTCTTCTTCTGGAATAAAAACACCTGCAAAAACTTGAACCAATTAAAAGAAGAATTAAAGAGTGACATTCTTAGCCTGCAACAACAAGAAGAGGAGGAAGGTGGTCTAAGTTCAGACAATCTTGCTCTTTTGAGAAGTAAGGTGCGTGAGCTTAACGTCACTTTGCTTAGAATATCTACAAGGTGGAACCAAAGAGCCAAGACCACCTGGAATGAAGAGGGAGATTCTAATACTCGATTTTTTCATGCCCATGCTACTGCCAAAAGAAATGGTAATCTAATTAGACAAATTAAAGATGACAATAACAAGTTGGTGGAAGATATTGAAGAAATTGAGAAAATCTTCTTAAATTACTTTAAAGATAAGTGGAAACTTCGGCATTGCAATTTTCTAGACTGGCCTTATGCTGATCCGAATCAGATTTTAAATGAAGATGATAGAACTTTTTTGGAGGCGAAATTCACTCAATTTGAGTTCTACACTGCAGTTTTTCAGCAAGGATCTAATAAATCCCCTGGAATTGATGGTTCTACAGCTTCTTTCTTTAAATTTTACTCGGAAATAATAAAAGAAGTTGCTTGGAATGCTATAAACAAGTTTTTCACAACTTGCCGAATGAATGGTGCTTGGAAAGACACTTTGGTTGTTCTCATCCCCAAGATCACTTCACCTATCTTACCTTCTAATTTTCGTCCAATCAGTTTATGTCAAACTATATACAAAATTGCCTCAACTATGATTGTTAACAGGTTGAAGTGCTGTACTTCCAAGATAATTTCAGAGGAGCAGGTTGCCTTCATTCCAGGTAGATCCATGTCAGATCATTATCTTCTTGCTCTTGAAATTTTCAACAAGTTCAAAATTTCAAAAAATAAGAAAGGTCTTATGGCTGTTAAACTTGACATGGCTCAAGCTTTTGATAGCATGTGTTGGAAAACTTTGGCACATGTTCTTGATTGGTTCGGATTCCCGGAGAAATATTCATCACTCATCATGGAATGTGTAACTAAAGTTAGATTTTCCATTCTTTTAAATGGCAAAGCCACTAGTTGGATTGATGCAAAAAGTGGTTTTAGACAAGGATGCCCTTTGTCACCTTATCTATTTATAATGTGCTCGCAACTTCTTTCAAGTATTATCAAACAAAGAGGTTCTCTTTTAGGCATTCAAATAACTCCAAAAGCGCCTAAAATCACTCATTTACTATACGCTGACGATGTGCTTTTGTTTGGCAATGCCTCCTCCTCCCATTTGAAAGCTATGATGAAGTTAATAAAAGTTTACTGCAGCTGGACTGGACAGAGCTTGAATCATTCCAAATCACAAATTTTCTTTGGAAAATTTGT
>NW_021318745.1:142969-345289 GCF_001605985.2 Dendrobium catenatum
TTTCTAAAAAAAACTAATAATAATAATAATAATAGTAATAATAATATAATAACAATAATAAATAAATTGGCTTGAAAAAAGAGATAAAAGAAATATTTTTTTTTTAGAAAATCTAGAAAAAAAATGTTTTCGCAAAAAAATTGAAAACTTGATTAAAGAAATAAACCACATAAAATAGAACACTTCTTCAAAAAAAATGATAGAAATCTAAAAAATGATAAAAAATTGTAAATGTAATCTCTAAAATAATAGAAAAATAGAAAAATAAAATTGAAAAACTTCTCTTAAAATGTATCAATAATAAAAAAGGTTTGTAAGAAAAAAAAAACAATCTCTTAAAAAAAATACTCTCAAAAAAAAATCTTTACAAAAAACAATTTCTCTAATACAAAAAATCTAAAAAACAGAGAAAAAAAGAGAACTTTTCTTCAAAATAATAATAATAGTAATAAAAATAAAAATAATAATAATATAAAAATCTAAAAATTTTGAAGATTTTAAATATATTTTTGACTTGATAAGCTTCGACGTGCAAAAATAGAGAGGTAAATGATAGAAGTCTAAAAAAAATCTTGTGATTAGCACAAATCTGGTGATAATATTTGAATTAAAATCTTTTGAAATGAAAATAATAACATGTAAACTCCAAATTAAACATTCTTTTTGTTGAATCAAGCGGCTTGAAGAGACAAATCCAACAAGTCAATGATCACTCAATTCTGACATCATTAAGGCTCCTAAATGCTATTAAAATACTTCCTGATCAAGGGAATCGATATGGACTGGATGGAGTGTTATGGATTCTAGTTTAAATTATTAAAATACCATCCAAAAAAATATATAAATAGAGCTCCATTCTCCACATGAAATGGGAGGAAAGATAGAGATAACTTGATAGCTCTCTTGCATTTTCCAGTCATCGCCGCTGACGACCACAGCCACCTATTTCCACTGATAACCACCATCTCAACCGATGATCACCATTAGTAATCCCAATCATCTCCAGACTCTTGTCAAGATTTAATCCTATTGTTGGGTTTCATCTATCCACTTGTGGACACCATACTTTCATAATGTCTATAAAGAAAAGCAAGCACTATTGATGGGTGTTAACTATCAATCTATGGACACTAGATTTTTATGATCTCCCTAAAAAAAAATAGATATTTATTTTTAAATAATCCCATATTCTTTAGCCTGTGTGGGTAAGATCCTATAATTTTTTTCACTTTTGGGTTTTCTATGTTTTTTTTTTTTTTTTTTTTGCAGTCTTACTACGTTTATTTTGCATGATGAACTTTTGTACAACATTGAGATGTAGAACACACAATACTCTTCCGACTCAAATTTTCTAGTATGTAACAATTCTTATCAAAGTATATATAAAATTTTAATTATAATGAAAAAACATTTTATAATGTTCCTCCCGGCCCATAAATTTGTTGCATACCCAAAAACATGCAAAGACAATGTTGTTATTATGAATACTTTGTTCCTACCATTCTCCCAAAAAAATGTAAGAGCAGAAGTAAACGTCCAAAATATGTTACTAATAATGAGTAATCCGCAGGAGATTCCACATGGCATTTACGATTTCATTTCTTTTATCCAACCTGCGTCAAGTGTCATTAAAAAAAAAATTTTGGACTCTCCAACTATAGTTACTTCTTCTAACCCACCATCTAATCATCATCATCATCACATTTTGTAACTATCTAATTATATAACATATAACAATTAAACACAATGTCAAATTTGGTTTTAATGGCACTTATAGAACACATTTTATGATTGCAAAATGATTCTTTTAAGAACCAAAATCGTGCTCCATGGTGGTGACTAATGACTAAAATCCTCCGAGTGATACACCGTGTCATGATTTAGAGATACAATCCTTTTCAAGTACATTAACTATCATAAGCTAAATAATATTTAAAAAAAAAACTAAATAATAATTTAAACAATATTAATTTCAATTTTCCTTATTATGAAGTATCATAACTGATTACAAAACTCAAAGTAAGAGTAAGTCTTTTGGCATTTTAGAACGTATAAACTATCGGTTCTTTCTAAAGCATTTCTAAGGAAGATTACATTATATGTTGAAACTTCCTAACCATCTACAACATACTTGAACCAAAAGTCAATATCTACTGTTGCTAACAAATTGAGCTAGATATGGTTGTCATACTCGCAATGTGAATATATTCTTCTTATGTACCCTAACTTTGATTTGTGTTTCATTTATAACACCAATATAATCCTATTTTTATGTAAACTATAGTAGCAAGAACATTAAAAAATAGAGTACTTTGACATAGAAAAATAGGTTATATCTAAAAAAAAGGGATGAACCTATTATTTGATTGAATCATGTATGGAGTTTGGAGTAGTGGAGGCTTAGTAATGGCATAAGTATCCTACAACAAACAATCTATCATTAAATTACCTACTTATAGTTTCCCTAGATCATTAAAGTTAGATCAAATGATAAGGTTACAAACACTATGCCTAAGTATATACAGTAATATACAAACTGGTTCTTCATTCCATACAATATTGAATGCGTATGTATGAAATCTTCATGTGTTAATTAAGTTATGTAATCTTAAGAAAGTGTCTCTCCTTATTTTTTTTATCCTAAATACTTGTTATATATTGTCTCTTTCTTAGGGAAAATTATTGCGTCCGGTGTCCGGATTCGTCCGGACACCAATCCGGTGTCACCACGTCACCAAACCGGGACCCAGTGTATTTGAGAGACGTGGCGTCACCGGATTGGATGTCCGGACATCCAGTGACCGGACGCAATAATTCGCCCTTTCTCAGTCATAACATATCCATCATTTGTGAGGGGCCTCAAGGCTATGTGGCTACTTCAAAATAGGATAAGAATCCACTTATATAGCTAATTTAATTATTTGATTAATTATATAATGAAAATCATTGGTTGAATATGGCTAATTTGGGTTTAGTTTTTTTTCTCCTTTAAATAATGCATTCAGTGGACCATATGGTGAAATTTGCAAAGCAGATGCAACCAAAACAAAAATAACTTGGTTTTTTAAGCCAAGAAATAAATAAGTATATTGCACAAAGGTGGACTTAGGTTTCATTTTGGAGATCTTTTGGCCACTATTTTTTTTCTATTTTCAAATAAATTTTTAAATTAAAAACTACTTTAAAAAGCAGAAAAAAATTACCCCAAACGTTGCATAAACTACTTTTTAAATTAGGTTTTTAGCATAAATATTTTAATTTTTATACTAAAAAATTATTTTAAGAAATAGTAAGAAAGACGCCTCAAACGAAGCCTAAGGCTTCTTTTAGAACTGCTTTCTTACTGTTTTCGAAAGAAGTTTTTAGTATAAAAAATTGAAAATGATGGTTGGTACTACGGGTGTCAATATTTGAAACAACACGAAAACCTGACTTGGACTTACCTACCCGTCTCGGGTCCGGGTTCAAATTTCTGACCCGTTTGAACCCGGATTAGTTTCTGAACCCTATTCGTGACCTGAAATTTACACCCCTAGTTGGTACTTCGCTTTTATTGAAGCCATGTATGAAAACCTTAACTGCCTCGACATCATAACCCTCAAATACTTTCTTTGCCCTCAATTCCACATCTTTTCTGGAAAAAAAAAAGTAAATTATTAAAAATTTAATTTTGCAGAAACCATGGGTAAAAAGAATCTACTAATTTCTTCTGATACTGCTTAGTTAAATTGAATTAACATAAATTTCTAATACTCGGTAATAGAAAGGACCTTAACATAATTTTTTTAAAAGGAAAGATTTGTTTGCTTGAAATGAAAATTTTATATTTAAAAAATAAATAAAATTTGTAACATCCATTGTTTCAATGGATATGGTTAAAAGTCAATATGAAATATAAATCATATAAATCCATTTTATTTAATACACAATATAAATACATTTTATTTGAACAGGCGATTGATAAGACCAACTATTTTAAGATATTTTTAAATAGTTTGTACTTTGAAAGTGTCTTTTTTATTTTTATTTTTGTTTCTTGATACTTGAAAGCCTAATTCTTTTATGCTGACTAAATCCTTGAAACCTTTTGGTTTAGGAATCACGCCTTTGAATTTTAGTGATCTAAAAACATCAATTAAATGATGCAATGTTGAGGAAACCCATATTGGTCTGTTAGTTGAGAGATTTGACTATCAATTAAGAGGTCTTATGTTCGAGTCATGCATATACGATGTGTATATGAGTTTGTCTTAATTGACCTAAATGTCTCAAAAAAGATAAAATGATGCAACGTGGAATATTGAAAGACAAATTAATATGCTTGCAGATACAATAATAGATAAATGAAAAATAAATGTAACGAACATCGTACAAGATATTCATAGTCATCATAAGTATTGAGCAACATTTATTATTCTGATATTTTACATCACATACGTAAGCTTCAATCTCAAGACCTCTTGATGAGTAGCCAAAGCCCCTAACCAACAGACCAATATGAGCTGCATCTGAGCAACATTTTGTTAAGATTGCTTTGGTTGCTATTGGTATTCTACAAGGGCCCATTTGGTTGCTTGTAAAGATAATATATCTTTTGAAACAATTTGTGCAATTTAACACGTAAGTGCATGCTCCAACATAATTTATATAATAATGAGAAAATACATTCCCATAGAGATTAAACACTTCCTAATTTGTTAACTACAAATTTCTACAAATGTCTAAGAAAATAAAAGTTAATGAAGCAAAGATTAAAAATCAAACAAACTAACTAAACACTATTTGTAAGTTGATTATGCTAATGATGAATAAGCTTATGATTTATCAAAACAATTTGAGAAGTTAACTAATATGGATTAGGCACATGATAGAAAAATTAGGCAATCACATGTATAGACCAAATAATGAAATATAAGAAGAGGACATCGTTGAAGTTTCATATTGGAGTTCCACTACAAACCTAAAAAAGAAAAGGTAATTCGTGACTAAAGAAATTGAAATCATCTTGATTATATTCAATAATAGAAGGAAAAAAGTAAGAAGAAACCAATTATGTATGTCTTCATCACCCTTTTTAGATTGAGACATTTGTCTTTCCTTGATTTTTTCACTTATCTCTTCTACGATTTTCTTTTTTCTGAAAGAATGCCGATTAGCCCTTTGAAATCATAAATAGTTTTCTATTATAATCTCTGCATAAAATCATCAACATAGACAAGCCTACCTCCCTATATTTGTGCATTTTTTGAACTTCTAATCCTAGATCACAACGTAGTAATCTAAAAGCAATGCCCAAGTGCTAACCTTATTGTCTCAATCCTGAAAAAATAGGAGTCAAGCATTTGGTCTATTTTCTACATGTTGCGTTCTTTTCAACTTTTTCATTCATGTGCTCAAATTTTGAATCCAAATAGCCCCAAATCAGCCCATATATCGCTGATCATGTTATCACCTAGTAAAGATTCAATCACAACTAAAATACGTAAAAATAACAAATCATTTGAGAACAGACCAAATATCAAGAGAGAATATATTAAAATCATTTGGCCAAAATCAAATACCCCAAAGCTTAACCTTTGTGAGTACTTGAGCAAAGCAACACAACCTTAAAAAAAGTGTGAAAATAGTTAAACTAGAAATACATAGAATACAACCATGGTTGAGTATTTGAGCCTATTCAAAATTTTAAAGTGGCCATAAGAATTACACCAAAATTTCAAGCTTTAAGAAGAATTTAAATATTTTATCCTATTCCACATTTGACTTGAAATCCATTAAGCATCTAGAAGAAGAAGTAAGAAAGCTATCCCAAACGAAGCCTAAGTCGCACCACAAGGAGGTTGATACAAGAAATCTCCAAATTCCATTGGCTTGTTTTTTTCTTACTGCTCTCCACTAAAATAGAGAAAAAATCATCAATAATTATTAGGACTTCAAAAGCCTAAAATAGATGAGATGGTTTAGGATAAAAGGAAGTTATGAATGAATCCAACTTTACCTAAACACAAAGAATTTTTTTTAAAAAAAGAATGACAGCATATTGGGCTACGATAATTTATAAGATTGAACAAGATAATGAGTACCATAATGCTCATTGTGGGAAACAAGAGCAAAAATGCTCATAGAAGTAACAAAAAAGATCAAATTGGCCTAAATCATTTTCTTGAGTAAAAAATACCAACATTTCACCTCAAGTAGTAATCAAATAAGTACTAAAGTCTACCGAAATCTTAGGAAACACTCAATCGGTATAAATTTTTTTGTAGTCTACAAAATAGTTAAATGATATGGACATTTGCTCAAAATTTACAAGGATGATAAAACATCAACAAAACTTAGTTACATAGCTAATCATCTAAGCAATAAATATTACTATAATCTTCTAAATTTTTTGTTAAATAATGTATTATATCATATGCAAATCAAAATTGAATCCATACTTAACAACATGCATTTCATTCATTTCAATTTAGAAGAATTTAGCATAAAAAATAGGGTAGCAGCAGGGTATCAATAAGATCTTTAAATTATGAGAGAATGCAATCCTAGAATATTACGTAATATAATTATTTAAAATTGTAACTCTAAAACATCGAAATCATCTTAGATTTTTAAAGATGCATCAATCAATTTTTGACCTGTGATTACTAAATAAACATGATGTAATACAAATACTAACATCAACACAAAACAAGATAAAGCAAAGTGTCTATATTAGTATGACTAAACAAAAAAGAAAAAATATATATGCAAAAAAATAGAAAATAGCTCGAAAAGTTGGATACAAAACTATATTTAAATGCTCCTAAACATAAAATAACATTTTTCTTAATATAAAATTTAAAAAAAACACACACAAAAGAAAAAGAGGATTTCACTAAATGAAGAGATCCACTTATTGTTGGAATCATCTTCCTAGTTAGGATATATTGGTCAATGTATTGCATAGTAAGTGAAAAATTTGGCAATTAAGGAAATGCCATACCACCAGGGCAAAAATTCAATATGTTGTTACAAAATATTGAAATAAAGTTAAATTGCATCACATAGTCATAATCGGCCACAAATTGATCAAACTATTAATTCATAGATGTATGCCACCTACTTAGCTTATGAACAACATGTAGTAAATGAGATACATGCAACCTCAATTCATAAAATGACTTAGATATTTTTATGAAGAATTGGGCCTTCAAGGTGCTTGACAATGTTGTTGTGATATCCTTTCTTCTTGCTAACCAAAAATAGATTTAACATAGCAACCTTGGGTGATACACCTCTTTAGATGAACTAATCATATATCTATAATGAAAGAACAAATCATATATCAAAGATGAGTGCCTTCGCCAATGGTAAATTTTTGTTTGTGGTACTCAAAATACATTTCTTAATGATGCTCCTAATTTCACCACTGCATTTAGCTCATATAGTTGAGAATAGAAAAGTCTTTGTTATGCTCACTTAGGAAAATGATGGGGAGTAGTTTAATAAAAATCAAGTAGTGCCACACCTTGTCCTCCATCTCAAGCTAAATGCATGGAAGTTTATAATTATATTTTATAGGATTTTTCATCATGTTCTAGGGATTTCTAAATATGAATAATATCATCATAATCATGATTAAAAAAACATTGGGAATAAATTTTCATGAATAAAATGCTTTTGAAGAATATGGTTGTCCCTTATATCACTTCAGAGCAATACTAATCCCTGACTTTGTAATGGAACTCTAGAAAAAGTGTTATCACTAGCTTTCCCTCAAACACGTATCAAGTAACACAATATTAGCTTCATTGTACATAAAGAACTGAAATATGAAAGATAACACCAATTGTATGATTAAAAAATGCTTTCTACACTTGCATTTCAACTAAAAGCAATAGAACAAATAACTTGTATGCATGTTAATAAAAAAGGATTATTTAAGTAATCATAACTATTTTTTTCTCAACACACATCTAATTTTTCATAACTCTTTGGATTCACAATTAATAATCTCAAAATAACCTCCAAAGTTGGAGGGAATCAATAAACTTTAGTTTCTTCTAGGGTATGATCAATCCAATGAATTTATAGCCATGGACTGGACATTCATTCATATGAGCTTTTATTATGTACGGACACCGGACAGAGAATCGTCCGGTTAAGCACTGAGTATCCAGTGGTACTGAGTTCGGGTACCGAGCTGGGTCCCTAGCAATGAGGTGACATGGCACATTTTTATTTGTCACCGGATGCCCTCCGCACTCCGCACAGAATAATAATCCCATTCATAGGGCATTAGGAGACTAGGGAAGAACATTGATCGATTGCTCTCTCAGTTTAGAAGCTCAAGGAATCAAACTTCAGAACCAAGGGCCTCAAGATTTAAGGGTAATTATAGATGTAGGGAAATGCATGTTGTAGGAATTTTGTCCATAGCCAACCATACCAAGCCATTAGGCTGATATTGGATAGATCGAGGAGGTGTAGGAAGGAGGAGGTGTAGGAAGGTGGCAGGGAGAAATTGGAGTTCTAGGGTGAGCTAGCTAATCAGTTATAATTGAACCAAGCTTATTAGGCTCAGGTTCAAGCCAATTTTGGCCAACATAAATCAATCCAATGGCTCACATGGCCAGGAATAAGTTTAGGAAGTTCAAGGCAAGCTTTATTTAGTCAAGGTGAGCTTAATTTGTAATTTGACAGATTTTGGATAACTTGGGTAAGCCTAATTGGTTTGACTCAAGTTAGCCCAATACTAGGGCTAGCAAGGGGGGTTAATTAGGATGTTATATGGAAAAAAAATTATTTAATATCCATTCATGTTATATGTTAATTGTGTATTTAAGAGAAATAAAGTTGAATTTTTAAAATCTGGAAGGGAGAAATTATATTTAAAAATTTATTATGATCATGATGGGATCCTCAAAACCTTTCAAATGAACCCATATACATCCAAATCGAGCTTTGTTTGATATATGTCTAATATTTTAGTGAATTATTCTTTTAATATTATATAATTAGAATTAGAAATCTGGAACATTCACGCAGTAGAGAGATAAAGAGCATAATGTCTTAGCTTTGAACAAAAATAGAGCGCACACATATTAGAGAGAGGGTTGTGAAAGTAATAAGAGACACCAATATTTTTAAGTGAAAAATCTTGAAAAGGGAAAAGCCACAGGGCTTGGCCTAGTTAAAAATAATTTCACTAATGTTTGTAGTTGATTACAAATGATATCCTTCCTCGTGGGGAGGGACTGATCTCAATGTAGCAAGTATACATCACATAAAGTGTATTACATTGTTAGAGTTGGAAAAAATCTAATGATATGAAAATTATTTTTAAGTAAATGTTGGCATGTCCGTTTGGTTAGTTGAACTATAGTCGGCAGGTGACGTAGGTCGAAAGAACTGTAGTCGGGCGATAGTGGTCGGGAAGGATCATAGTCGGGCGATAATGGTCAAAAGGATCATAGTCGAGCAACGGTGGTTGGAAGAATAGTAGTCGATGACCGACGATGATCGGAAAGACCATAATTGGTGATGGTGGTTGAGAAGACCATAGTTAAATGATGGTGATTATAAGGAGCGTAGTCGGGCGAAAGTGGTCCGAATGATAGTAGTCAACATGCAACGGTGGTCGAAAAGATCAGAGTTGGGTGACTGAGGTCGAAAAGATTGTAGTTTGGTGACAGTGGTCAAAGGACCATAACCAGACGACGATGGTCAGAAGAATTGTAGTCAACGAGCGATAATGGTAGGAATGATCGTAGTTGGGTGATGGTGATTAAAAGGACCATAGTCGCCAGGCGATGAGGCCAAAAAGACCATAGTTGGGCGATGGTGCTTAGAAGGATTGTAGTCAGCGGACGATGGAGGTTAAAAGGACCGTAGTTGGGAAATAGTGTTTGGAAAAACTATAGTCGAGTAATGGTGGTCTGAAGGACCATAGTCGGTGGATGACGATGGTCAAAATGATTGTAATTAGGTGAAGACAATCAAAAGGACCATAGAAGACGGGTGGTAGAGGTTGAAAAGACCGTAGTTTGGTGATAGTGATCAGAAGGATCGTAGTTGGGCGAATGTGGTCGGAAAGACCGTAATCGAGTGATGATGGTTGAAAGAACCATAGTTGGTGGGCAACAGAGATTAAAAGGACCATAGTTGGCAATGGTGGTTGGAAAGATAGTAGTCAGACGACAGTGTTTAGAAGGATCGTAGTTGGTGAATAACAATGATCAGAAAGACCGTAGTTGATGGGTGACAGAGATCGAAATATTGTATTTAGGTAAAGGTGGTCAGAAGGATCATAGTCAGTGGGCAAAAGATGTTAAAAAAATCTTTGTTAGGCGATGGTGGTTGAAAGGCCATAATCAGGCAATAGTGGTCGGAATGACCATTGTCAATGGGTGAAGGTTATCAGAAGGACTGTAGTTGGGTGAATGTAATTTGAAAGGATCGTAGTCAGACGATGGTGGTTAGAGGGATCGTAGTCAGGCGACGATTGTTGGAAGGACCATAGTCTGGGGAAGGTGGACTGAAGACTTGTAGTTAGACAATGGAGTTGGTAAAGACTATAGTCAGGTAACAGTGGTCGAAAGGATCGAAGTAGTGTGATGGTGGTTGGAAGGACCTTAATCGGTAGGCGATGGACGTTGAAAGGACCGTAGTTGAGCAACAATGGTTAAAAAGATCATAGTCGGGCGAAAATGGTCAGAAAGACCATAGTTGTAAGGTGTCCGTGGTTAGAACGACTGTGGTCTAGTAATGATGATCAGAATGACCATAGTTGACGAACAACCTCAGGTGCGCACAGGCGGGAGAGGGCAACTTCGGGCGGGCGCGCGAGCTGGCGTGCACATGCACGGGTAGGCGCACGAGCAGGCGCATACAGTTTTGAAATCGGCTTGGTTCTAATCCAAAATTTTTAGGTCGGGCTCGAGCTTTCGTGTCGTGTCAAATATTGACACCCCTGCATATAATTCAAGTTCTGAGTTAGGTCATTGTTTTTGTTTACATCTCTTACTATATCGCCTATAGAGCTAGATTGTAATTTTCTTTTTTATGCTGTATTTACCTATCATAGTTAATGAAATTGGGCTTAGGCCCTTTAATTAAAAAAAAAAAAAACAAAACTTTAAAAGGATATTATAAATCTTATAATTTGGGATTTAATAAATTCTGAATGTGTAACATTTTGAAAATAATTTGGTAAAATAAGTGTTAAATTTTATTAAATCCTCTTAAACTATTTGTCAAAGTAATTCAAGATTTTAGACGATTAGTTCATTAAATATTCAAATATAATTTATATTTAATATTTAATTTACATTTTAAATATTAGTTACTTATTAATTAAAAATTAATGAATTATTAAACAATTTAATAAATTATTTAAGTATAATTGAAATAATTTTTAAATATCTAATTAATTATTTATGTATTTTATCAGTACTTAATTAAATAATACTTAATTAGTTATTCCTTTAATTATTATTTAATATTTAATTACTTACTATATAATTACTTTTGCAATTATTTACATTCTTAAGTCAGCGTTTGATTTACATTCTTAAAAAAAATTCTTTAAAATGCATATAGCCAAATACTTAAATAAAAAATTATTGTCTTTTACACCACAAAGGAGCTAAAAAGTTGGGTCAAATCGGTCCTTAAATTATTTTAAAACTGCTTATGATAATCTCATTTAATTGTCTAGAAATGAAATATAAAATTATATTTGAAGTTTTGGAATATAAGGGTCTTACTCAGGATTTTATTTAAGTAAGATTTCATAAATCCTTTTCAAAGATCTGGAATTTGATGAAATCTTAGGTGGTAAACATTCATGATCAAATTTTGTTAAAGTCTTTGTGACTGGTTTTTGACTGTTCACCATTTAGGATTTAAGGTGTTAAAAGAGTTGGACAGTATATTGTTAGGTATATTAAAGTACGACACAAAAATATAAAAAACATATATTTTTTTATTAATACTAATTATATTCTAATACTAATTAATTATTTTAATTATTATGTAATAGATATTTTATAATAATATTTTTATTTAGAAGTCATATTTCAATCTCTACTAGTTATTTTTTGAAAAGTAATTAAATATTTACTAATACTTTATTATAATTTTAAATGTTATTAGTTTTAACTTAAATATCAATATTTTAAATTTATTAAATAAATATCCAAACATTAGAGAGTCTAGGTTTTATTTTTCGCTTCTCTGTTTCGTTCGGCCTTCGTTCTTTCGCAGAGTGTAGAGTTGCAGCGAGTTCTTTTGCTGCTCGCTTTGCTCGATTCGACGACGTTTCCCTTGCTGTTTGGATCGGAAGTTACGAGTCATTTTTTTGATTGGAATCAACAACGGGAGCTCTCTTCTGTGAAGGAACTTTCTCCTTTCACGGGCTTCTCGACCACATCCGTAAATCCGCCGAAGCAAAGGATTTCGTAAATTCCGGTTACCACGAAAGGAGGGAATTTTCCGTCAACCGCGGCTTTGATTTACCGTGAGATTTGGTTTTGCATTTTTGGCCGTTTGGCTGGATTTAGCTCAAATCCGGCCTAAATCCTGCATCCAAACAGCCCCTGAAATTTTCATTATTTGCCTCATTCGCAATTGATTAAACATCTTAGTTATACATTTATTTGAAGAAATATGCCCCAAGTAAGTAAGTTATGAGCGAGATAAAGTATATATTTGTTGTATCTAATCAATTTTGATAATCATGTCGTCTAATCTTATATCCAGATTATGAGTAAAACGATCAAGTTTATGATTAAAATATTTCGTGCCCTAAGTAAATAAGTATTACAGTATTACTTATTTGAATATATGGGGATCTCATTTCAGTAAGATATTTTATGATTCTTTTTTCTAAACAATGAGCTATTAAATTATTAAATCAAAGATATTTTGTGATTATTTTAAAATATCTTTTAAAAATATAAATGCTTGTTAATTACATATTCAAATGGTTGACAAAATAATAGCTCCAAATTTCCAACTTGTTCTAATCATCCCGAAGTATAAGTTTTAATAATAATCAACTCGTACAATCAAACTATTAAGATGACTGATAAGTTGTGCAGTCATTGATTTTGAATAAATAGTTTTGGGTGCTGAAGAATTTTACAAGCAACTTTTAGAATTTACAAATCACTGGGTGTTTAGCGGCATTGGCCCTTACTCCAAAATATATATCTAATTCCAATGAATAAAAGGCTAGTAGAGATTACAAAAAGGCTATCCATTATATTTAAAAAAAGTTCTGAGAGAATGATATTTTCTTATAGTATCATGGGATATATGATGGATGGTGGACGATCTGAACTCTAGGATTTATTGTAGATGGCTTTACACATAACTGTAAGCATCTTTTTCCCATTTAAATTTAATTTCCAATTGTAAAAATTTGAGTGTTGTTTTATGAAACTTTATAGATAAGTTTGTTATGGCCACAAATCACATCCCTTAAATTTAGGCATTAGCAAATATTTGAAATCTTATAAATGAAAAATCAATATTGAACACTTGGATCTTTGAGGAAAAGGATCTTTGAAGGAAAACCATCATGTAAAGAGCGATTTCTTATTGTGACATGAGGCATTAAGCTTGTTTTTGAAAGAAAAAAAAGCTGAGGAACATTTCAGTTTTATGCCTATATATTTCATTTGTATTTTTTATTTTTTCTTCAAATTTATTGTAAATGTCTTTATTATTTTTGAATTAGAAATAAACTAATCAATCTCATCAACAACAACAACAACGTCAAGCATTTATCCCACTACGTGGGATTGGCTACATGAATCATTTTTCTCCATTGTGTCATGCTAAGAGCCAAATTCTTATTTAAATTTAATAAAGAAATGTCATTTCTAATATTTTCTAACCAAGTCATTTTAGGTCTGCCTAAACCATTCTTAACATAGGCCAAATCTAATACATCTATTCTCCTTACAGGGTCATCGGAAGGCTGTCGTTTTACATGACCAAACCATCTAAGGCGACTCTCTCTAATCTTATCTCATTGGAACTACTCCAACCTTCTCACGGATATGCTCGTTGTGTATCCTATCTCTAAGAGTAAATCCACTCATCCACCTGAGCATCCTCATCTCAACAACACTGAACTTAATATTATGCTTCTCTTTTAATGGCCAACATCAGCCCCCAAATCAGCCCTCTTCAATTAGGAAATATCTCCAAATTAATCACATCCAATTCAACCCCCAAACCAGCCCCTAAATATGCCCTCTTTAATTAGGAAATATCTCCTAATTAATCCCTTTCAAATCAGGCCAAATCAGCCTGCTTTCCTTATTAAGTTTCATCTTCTATTTGAATTCAAATAGGAAATCTTTCACTCATTAATTATCTTCTTAATTTCTTTCTTAATTATCCTTCTTACATAATAAATTATTGCTTTAATGGGCCCCATAAGAGGAGCCAAAATCTCCCTAGATTTGGTTTCAAGGTCCGTCCCCTCCATTGTTGGTTTATCCTTGGCTTGCAACTGTAACAATTCCCCTCCCCCCAAAGACGAACCTTGCCCCAAGGTGGATGGTTGGGACATTGTTCATGATTTTCTCAGCTGCTCAGTTAGTAGTCATGCTATCGTCCACTAGAACCAAGTTAAAGTTTTTCTCTCCAGACATAGCCCTGCAATCGTAAACTTTTTCTCCTCATTCAACCCATTCACCATGAAATACATCTCTACCTGATATAAATACCCATACGCATCCTCCCCTTCAATGATTGGCATCCTTAACTTCCTCACCCTAAGATTTCTACCACCCAATAGCTTCTTCCTCCTCCAGTGTAGTGGTTTTCGTGATCCCTCCATGTTTCCCCCACGCATCGAGGCGGGATTCCCACCTTTCTTCCATCCATTCTTGCATGATATGATCTCATGATTCAGCTCGACCCTCTCCAATTCCGGTCGCGTACACCCCTTGCCTGAAATGCCTCTCATGTTTCCCCCATGCATCGAGGGACACCAGACGTATGTTTGAATCTTTCTTTTTTTAATTTCGAGTATAACATTGAAATCATTATTGGTTATAAAATTAACACCTAAATTTTTAAAATGATTTAACAAATTTGCTTGATCTGGTGTTATTGATGCGGACATTGAAGTGGAGGCTGACGGTTTTGGGGTTGGGAGACCCTAAGCCAGTGGCAAGGGGGAAGGGGAGGAGGAATGAAATGATAGAATAAAAAGAAAGCCACGAACCTGGACTCTTCTAAGGTTGGTGGGTGATCCGCTTCCCTCTCCAAGGGATTTCTCTCCAAAGATTCCATGCTCTTACAAGAACTCAATATGCAGATATTTCATTATAATTCATTCATTAATGATGCGGACATCCGACGGTGGACATTACTTAATGGAAGCCTCTTCCACTTTATCCATATCAACTGCCGGCCATAAACCCCTCCACCTCCATAGCCGGCTGACCTCTTCACCCCTAGCATCTTTTCTCCTTCATTCCCCTTCGTTTTTCTAAATTAAGTTGAAGATAATTTGAAAAGAATTTTGAATTCAAATCCAATTAGTTTGAAATTCAAAACCTTTCATAAATTACTAGATCTAGTTTTGGAAAGTTCTTCAAATCAAATTCCAATGAATTTGGAATTGTATTTGATTAAATCCTTTCTCCTTTAATTGAAGACTTGATTAATTTTCTTTTCCTTTCCTCTTATAACCGGCCCCTTCTCTCTTTACCCGCTGCCCCTTCCCCTTTTGCTCTTGATTGGAATCAATCTTGCTTGATAACCTTCTTTCCTATTGTGGATGTATTTTAATATGGAAGCATTTGAATTTAAATTAAATTGTATTTAAATTTCAAATCATTTCCCTAATTTAGTTATCTTATTTTAGGAAAGTATTCAAATCAAACATATTTCAAATTCAAATATGATTTGATTTAAATATTCCTCCCTAATTTAAGATTCCCCACTTGGCAAGCATTTAAATCTCTCTCCATAAACTCCCAAGCCCCTTTTAATGCCGCCAGCCCCTCCCCCCCTTAGTTATTTAATTCCTTAATTGGATATCCAATTATGGGATTTAATTAATCACGCCCTTTTTCTTATTTAATTGTAATTTCAATTTTCAAATTTTCCCCCATCCCATTCGTTCTACATCAATTATACAAGTGAATAATTCATTGAAATTGAAAATTTATAGTTTTGTTATGTTCTTCAAGATTGTGGCAATTTATTGCAAATTTATGCACTTGAATATTATTCTGTAAATATGCAAGATTTTGTTTGTTATACAATACCATATTGGGCGCTATGTCCTTATTTAATTCTGCGCCAAATTTAACATACCCAATTTTTTACGTGTTTGTGTGCATTCATGCCTTAAAGTTATTAGCAAAGTACCCGTCTTTAATACCAAGTTTTAAGATATTTTATTATTTTTAGTTGTGCTCTTGTTGAAGAAGATTGAATTCACTTGGCACTAAGAGACAGTTTTAGCCATTAGTTACCCCTTTATTTTCCAAAACTTTCAGAGCCCGACCCATATCATTAAAACCATCTTACACTTCCGGCAAGCTTAAGGATCTGCACTAGTCATCGTTTCCAAGATGACCTCTCTCCTGGTTCAGTTGGCACTAATTCTGAAATTTAGCAATTTTTCCTTTCTCGTTCTCTTTATTTAGATTGAGGAATGAGGACATTGATGAAGGCGAAACAGCAGTTGGTTCGTTGTTCCTTTGAGGTCCTGTCCATGGTTTTATATCTTAAGAAGTTTCTAAATTTTCTGTGAGGGACATAAATTAATAATCTTCTGCTGTTCCAATTCCTTATTTTTTAATCTCAAATAATTCCGTGCCTGTCTTTCCTGTAGCTTTATCAAGGGTACTGATTGAGTTGATAAGTCAACTGCATGGAAGCTTGTATTTGAACTTTTTTCCTCCTTTATTTGTTATCGAACCTTGTTTTATGCTTAAGATGGATTCTTTTTTATTTTAATTATTTCTTTTGTAGTTTTCATTTGATGTTTGCAAAGATGATGCTTTTACTGTGTTTAGTTCAATATATTGTAAACATTTTTTATTTATTTGCTAGCGATATTTCCTTTATATCATTTTTTTCTTAGATATTATCAACCACCTGTGAGGGTAAAATTAGTTTATTTCTTAACATGTTTTATAATTGAGTTATATGCAATGCTTGTTTGGAATATTTTTGTCCTTAGCTTTTTATCTCTTACAATTACTCTATGGATAAAGCGGCAGCAATAATCTTTTATTTCTTTTTTGTGCAATTTTTTTTTGGTTTAGATTAGATTAGAGAGAGTCGCCTTAGATGGTTTGGTCACATAAAACATCGGCCTTCTGATGATCTGGTTAGAAGAGTATATTTCTTACATTTGGACTATGTTAAGAAAAGTAACTGTAGACCTAAAAAGACTTGGTTAGAAAATATTAGGAATGATTTTTTTTATTAGATTTTAATGAGAATTTAACTATTAACAAGACACAATGGAGAAAAAATGATTCATGTAGCCGACCCCGCGTAGTGGGATAAAAGCTTGATGTTGTTGTTTTATTTTTTTGTGCAATTATAATAAAGGACTTGGTACTTAAAGGGTTGACCAATTCCAAGCGTGGATGACAATGATAAGTTGGAGGTTTCAGCCATTAACTAGAAGATAGCCTTTTCATTTATAAATTTATAAATTGATGTACGCATTCTGATTCGATTATTAATAATTGAGATATGCCTTTTTTCCTTCTGCATTTTTTGTCTTTTTTATTTTGATTTTTTTTATATGATATCTAAGTTATATTATTCAATTTTTGTTTCTATCATAAAGTAGAAATGTAATTTATTATTAATAGCATGCTAGATTTGATTTTGCAAATCCCAGTATGTACTTATTACCAAGGCTTTTAAAACCGGACCGGACCGGCCGGTTCAACCGTTTGAACCGCGAACCGGCTGCCCGGCCGGTTACGGTTCGCCAGAGAACCGTTTTCGCGTCGAACCGGTCTCGGACCGTTTGAACCGCCGGTTCGACCGTTGAACCGGAAAACCGGCTCCGATTTCTCATAACCGTTTTCGCGTCGAAGGGTTGGCTTCTTGATCGACGGCGGCTGTGCAGCATCTTCGCCGGTATCGGCGGAGGTAGGGGAGGGGATGCAGCATGGGGGCACGTTCCCCCACTGACTTTATTAATAATTTTTAATTAAGTATATTTATGAGTCATTAATTATCTATTAAATCAAAATAGTTTTATTATATAATAAAATATTTAGTACTAGCCGTATACTCACAACCACCGGCCAGAGCATACAACACAATTACTAACCTTTTCAAAAGGTTTTATTATATAAAGAAAAATATTTTTCTCTTTCACGGTGTGGGACTAAAAGGTTTTTTTTTTTCTTATGATTGGAAGGCTTAGGCGGGAACTGGGAAGGGTTTACATAGGCGGGACAAGGCATTTTTTTTTTTCAGGCTTAGTCACTTTTTTTTTTCTTCTAAGTTAATAATTCTAATTAATTCTCTAACCCCTCCTTCTTCCGGTTCATTGACCGGTCCGGTTTTAAAAGCCTTGCTTATTACTATCTTTTTGTTCATTAGAGGCCCATATTGATTTTGACCAGGCAATAATATCAAGCTGATGTTCTGTAAATATAAAATCAGGCGGTGAATGTGGCTACAAAAGGCATGAATGATAAATTGGTTGCTTTATAAATATGCAAGTCCATGCATAGCTGTCAGATTTTTAGCTCCATGTCTTACATTGATTTGTTCCTAGTTGTTTGTCTGTTTCATTAAGAAAGATGTGTGCAAATCTAATTAATATTCATAGGAGTTCACTTTGTTTCATTGTCAATAAATCAGGTTCCATAAGTCTGCCAAACTCTATTTTAGTTGGTTTTAATGGTGAATCCCTGCAGGTGTTATAATATTGAATTAATTAATACTAAAGTTTGATTCCTTTAAACACCATGCATGTTCAACCTCTTTGCTCGTTTGATGTACTCTTTAATTCTTTCTGTGTCTTATTAAAACTCTCTACCTTCTTCCTTACAATTGATCAAATTAATCTTTTGTCTATTAATTGCTAGCTTAACCCTTCAAAATATCAGTCTAGAAAATGACAAAGAGGACGCTATCCAACTTGGTTTCCCGAGGCATTGCTCATTCCTTTGAGTCAAGGGTAAGAACCTCCCAATCAGGGATTTTGTACTGCTTTCTCTTTTTTTTTTTACAAAGAACTTTTGTAATAGAGACACTTCTTTGTCTTTTTAAATGCAACTGTGCTGTATAAATCCAATGATCTAGTTCTTCTTTGACTATACTCTGGAGGAACAAGAGATTTATGTTGGTTGTTAGTTGCTTATTACATTTAAATAAGTTCATACTTAATACTACATGACAGGTTTTTGGATTTTTAGCATTTGTTTGAGGATAAATGCTATTCTTAAAATGCCCTACCCTTTACTTTGGGTCCTAGGTTTCTTCTTTTTGCTCTGTCTGTATGTTTTTTTTTTAATTTCTTAAATTGGATGTTTGAACAGCATGTCTTGCTTGCAAGTAGTCTACAATTTTCATTGTCTAGCTGTATTTGTTAATCCACCAGTACTATAATACTTCTTGCATGTCTTAACAGAAACTACATATATTATCATCCTTGATTTTATTTTAAACTGATGAATCTTTCAAAAGCCTACAACAACAACAAGCCTATCATGGACCTATTTTTTATCAAGGGAAGTTGAGTAATTGATTCATTTTATAGTCGAGCTGTTAATTCTCATGTAATTTTCTACTTTCTCCATTTTCCTGCTACGCCTAAGAAGCCACATTAATATTCAAATTTTAAATATTTCCTTCTCGTTTTTTAGTTGTAAAGATCAATTAACTAAATAGGTTTGATCGATTATATATAATTAGGAGGCTATAAATTTGAATATAACTTCTTATTTTTAAAAGTTGGATGGTTTATTCGATGGTAAGAATATATTATGGTGGTCTAATTAAATTTTTAAAAATATCATCTAAACCATTATTTTATATGGAACCTGTAGACTTAAAAGTGAAAACCAAGTTGAGTTTGAAGAATTGATAATGTTAAGATTCATGTGTGTTAAAACTATGGAAGGCAGATATAATTATATTAATGAGATGGTTGGAGAATTACCTATTGAAGATAATACAATGAAAAGTAGCTTTTAGGTGATTCAGGCATTTACTTTGCAGGGTAGAATATACTCTAAATTAGATGGCAAGTTGAACTAATTTTCAAAGATTTAGAAAGAAGAATAGCTTGTCAAAGACAACTAGGTGATATGTTCGGTGGTATTGTCCATTACCTTCAAAGAGGAGGTTTGGAGTTCAATTCCTGTAGAAGAAAAAAAAAAATCATGACACCTGATGTAGCAATTAAAAGAATGGATGGAGGAGAAAGATTTTTAAGTCTATTCAAAATAGTTCAGATAATTCTAATGATGATGATAAAATGTTTTAATAGGTTGTATCAATGCAACTCTTTGGGCAAAGTTTAAAGTATTCAACAAAGATAAGTGGTGATTCAGATACACATGAAGATTTTCGTTCGACCAATAAACTGGAAGGCTCTGGAATCTCCGTGCAAGATGTTGTTCAACAGGTGATTGAATCTTAAGCAATTTTAAGTACTCATGTTTAGGCTTGATCCTTTTAACTCTCCTACTATCTGCCAATGGCTATTGAATGAGTGTTTTTAACAGGATGTTAAGATAAACCCAGTGATGATTTATATGAAGGGTGTTCCTGATGCTCCTCGCTGTGGATTTAGTGCATTGGCTATCAAAGTTCTGCAGCAATACAGTAAACCTGCATTTAATTAATTTCAATTTACTTTGAGCGACTGAACTCATATATGAGTAACAATTAATTTCTAGCTCAGTTGCATATATTTGGGGTTATATTCTGTCTTTTTGCATGTTGTTGCAGGAGTTCCCATAAGTTCTAGAAATATTCTGGAAGATCCTGTTCTCAAAGAGGGTGTAAAAGCTTTTAGGTTAGTAATTATCAATCTACATTAATTTGAACATGTTAAATTCATCAATCCGAACTAATGTTATCATTTCAAAGTTTGAGAGGTGATATAGACTATTTCTTTGTGCAATCTACCCTTGATCAGCTTATTGTCACTCGGCTGCTAACATGTGCAGATTCCACATTGTTGTTCTTGTGTTGACCATTTTTCTGTATTTGCTCCTCTATGCTCTCTGAGATAAATGTAACTTTGTTTTGTTGACAGAAAATTGAACAAACCTTCACTTATCTAACTAGCCTCCATGATAAAGAGTTTTTCATATGAAAATGGTGAAGAAACATATCTCTGTTTGTATGACATGAAAAGTATATTGGTGATTGACTAACAGATAGGGTTTATATGTTTAAAGACCCATTAACAAACTATTTTTATATCTGGCTGTCTACATTCCTTAAAATTACGGATTAAATTGATTGATGAAAAAAAAAAACTTGTCAAGTTACTGTAAACTTATTGAAGTTCTTCTAATACTTAATTGTGACTTCCTTTTCATCCTTGAACACGTTTGTAATAGGTTTTTTTCAGATTGTCACTGCTATTGATGGTTTATAGGATAATCTCTTAAGCGTGGTATTTTACGTTAGATACATCATACATCTAAGAGAATGTACAGATGCATGCGGGTTCTATCGTGTACACATAAGTTTATCTAAAAGTACTTAGAATATATATTATTTTAGCATTTCACTTCATGAAAGGAAAAATGTGGTTCTTATAGAACCTTAAAGAGGAAGGGTTATAAAGAAGGTTGTCAAGCCAATTACCAATCCCTCATTAAGTTGTCCTCAAATATACAAAGGTGTAGCCTTAAGGTGAAGATAGTGAGTGGCTTCTCAAAAAAGCTACTTTAAGATAAGATTTGCGCCTCGGAAGATTCGGGTCTTATAGAAAATGCCATAAGGTGAACACTGGGATGTGACGTTTGGGTATTACATAATTAAAAGATCCATTGTTGGAAGCTCTCCATAGCAAGATTAGAGGCTTCGAGTACCAGCTACAAAGTCATTCACAATAAATAAAGAGGAAAGTACTCAAAAAAATGATTGGAAAGCTGGCCACAAATTTCCCAATTGATTGTACTCAAAAGATACAAGAAGGCCTCGAGATAAAAGATGACGAGTGGCTGCCTAGAGAAGCTTCTTCAATATAAGACTCGACTTTAAAAATTCGAGTTACACAATCGACTGAACAATAGGGTTAGCAGATAGGACATACATCTCCTAGGATATGTTGGTGGTATCTTAAAGAGGCAAATACTTCATCTATAAGGCCCTCTTCATCATTAAAAGAGGGTTGCTAGTTTCCACAAACCTTCTAGCAGAGCATACTTAAAGATGAATTAACAACCTCAGAGTAAAAACTTGGAATTGCTTATCAATTAACATGCTTCAGAATATTACCCATATTTAAAAGATTTGAGTCTAGTAAAAAAAATGTGATGTTGTTATGAGCATTGTGACTTGGCATCCAGGCAATGAAATTACCAAAGATCTCCACTAGAAGCTCCCAACATTGAGGTTAAGTCCCAAATATCAAAAGTTTTTCGACAATTCTTGGGCGTAACCTCGGGGCATTATAGTTCTTATTAGAGATTTCCTATCAAAGGCCCTCAATAGCCAACTTCAAGGTCGAGACCTATCCAAACCTATAGGCGAGCACTAAGGCGTGATATTTGAGCAATGGAATTCTCAGAGGTCTTTCGCCAAAACATCCCAACAAACAAACTCCAAGTTCAATGCCTTAAAAAGCAAACGTTCCACAGTTAATGCCATCTTGAAGATTCATTGCTAGAAGATTCTGACGGCCATCTCTAGGGTCAATGTCTCAAATACTCAAGCTCAAATGGCCATGAAGCAGAGACACCAACACGAGACATAGATGCATGAACAATATATAATTTTAAAGCTAGGAAATGATATGCTATGGACAATTTTCTTTTAATAAATTGTTTATATAAATTATAAAATGTACAATAAAAACACCTAATTTCTATATTTTCTATCAAAAAATATTATAAAATAAAATATAATAGCATTTATATCAGATAAAAAGCATAAGAATCAACAAAAAATTGTTTAATCACAATTTAATTCCAGTATTTTATCATGTATAATTGCCAACAACTCAACAAATTGATGTAACACTAATTGACCCACAAACTCAACATTATAGTCATCTTCATGTCTAAAACCAATGTCCTTTGATCGAATCTATTAAAATATAGTTTGTTGAGCTAGCTCTTAAAAAAATGCACTTCATCATCACTTGTCCCGAAAAATGTTAGGTATGCCTTGACAATGTCGGGGTGTGTTCTGACTTTGTATGGCTATTTTTGGAAAAGAAGAATCAAATATGATTTTTAGCTTGTTGTATGTGTCTGTGCTCGACGTGGGCATATGATATTTTTGTAGTATTTGTGTAGTTACATGGTCAGCATCTGGGCTTGATAATCTGGGCAATATAACTTACAGATTTATTGCTCGGTCTCAACAACCAACTCTAAGGTAAACCCCTCAACAAGCCATTATGAAAAAATGCAGGCATATACATACACGTTAATAAATTGGAGCACTATTTTATGGAGTTTATGTTCATTGTTTCTAGTCGTTGCTTTATTTGGTATGGCTAAAAAATTTATCTTGATATTTTATGAAGTTAAGAAATGGATGAGTTTCACTGAAATATCGAATGCTTCGCTTTGCTATTAGCCTTTGGAAGCGTTAGGAAAAGTACATCTTTTCTTCTCAATGTGCTTTCTAAACATTGGCTCTTTGTTGGGTAGTCAATATAAACTAAAAGTAATAATAAATCAAATTTAAGCATTTCTTAAGAGATTCTGTTTTGTTAGAAGCGAAGAACTTAAATTTTAGGATGATCTACTATTATAAGTTACTATAGGTGGTCGTATTTTATGTATACTTGAACATTCTGCTTCATTGCTATCAACAAATGAAGGTTACAACAGCCAAGAAACAAAACAAAATTCAGCCAATATAGGCACCAACGAAAGATCTAAACTAGACAAACAATCATCCTCAAGAATATTAACAAATTCTTGAGGCAAAGTATTTTATGTACACATGTACTGATAAATCCTTTTCATACTTTTTCAATTGTAAAGTTCCTCGTGCTCAAGCCTAATTCTACATTCTAGTGGACTGCTTGTGCTTTCACTGAGCGCTTTGAAAGTCGGAGTTTTCTTTCCTGTTTGTTTGAAAAAAGAAGTCAACATAGATAAGTTAGACAAATTTTACATTGCCTGCAGTTTACAAAGTGGGGGAGAAAGGTAAGGGAAAAGGTTTTACTGGAAAGATACAGCAAGACACTCGCTTCTGTTTAGTATTCTAATACCCTGTTACTAAAATCTGGCCAACAGCTGACAGGATTCTAATGGTGATTTGGGACACATTAGTTTGTTTCTAAAATATTCATTTTTTTTATTCTAGGTTGGGTGATCTTCATTTTTTATAATTTTTTGTACATTTTTGTTTTAAATAAATAAAAACTATATAATATCTAAAATAAGAATTGGAGGCCCATCAATCTTTTGTGGTGTATCATCTCCCCCGATTTTTGTTTCATGCTGGACTAGACCAATTATCTTTCTGTAATTCATTACTTGCTTTCAGAAGTGGTCCGGTTTTCTCTTTCTGTACATATGGCACATGGATAGGCTGACGCTTTTTCCTATCAAGCACGAGTGTCTACAGTTGATAAATAAGGCAATAGTAAGTAAATGGAGCTGATTTGCGTGTCTAAAGAAAAAAATACCAGTGCGATAGCGCTAGCCTAGCTATGTAGGGAAAAGGCAGTGGAAATAAGCTATAATGCTAACTTGGTTATGAGCTGCCTAGAATCATTTTACCAGATTCAATTAACAACACATTCAACACTAGGTTGGAAGGGGTGATGAAATAAATACTTAAACTTCACTTAAAATAGTTAGATGATTCTAAATTGAACAGCTAATCACTATTATGCTATGCTGGCTAAATTGTAATCTTCGTTTTAAATTTGCTTTCTCTGTAGCAATTGGCCAACTTTTCCACAAATTTTCGTGAAAGGAGAGTTCATTGGGGGATCTGATATTGTTCTGAGCATGCACCAGGTTCTAATTTTTTATATGATTGGATCATTTAATCTTTTCTACTGTGATGTGGCTTATCAGTATGGTAATCTTTCTGATTCTTGTTGCAGAACGGTCAACTAAAAGAGTTACTTTCGGATATCAACGGTGACAATTCTAAGCCCTCGGGTGAATAACTAGTTTTTTCTTTGTGCTGGATTTTGAGATAAGGCCCTGATTAGTTTTTGTTTATGAAAATATATTACACATGGAGTTTTTGGTTAATATTAGCGTGTAATCTTTGCTATACTTACATAATATGATATGGCAATCTATTTGCATTCAAGCCTAATGAAATTATGCCACGTCTATCATTTTTTTTCCCAGACTAGATTGTTGTTGTTGAAAAAGTGAGATTAAGGTTTCATTTGGGACGATTTTCTTCTGACTGCTTTTTAAAGCAGCTTTCTAGTACAATAATTAAAATTTTTGTACTAAAAAATTGTTTTAAGAAGCAGTAAAGATGAAATGAAGCCTAAGACTTCTTTTAAGACGACTTTCTTGCTGCTTTTTAAAACAGTTTTTTAGTAAATAAAAATTTTAGTTCAAAAAGATTTTGTATTAGAAATCTGTTTTAAAAAAGAGTAAGAAAGTTGTTGCAAACGAAGCCCAAGTATGCCTATGAGTGTATTATTTTCTCGTTGTTATCATGTATAATAATGCAGCATCTGTTGTCAATTACTAACTGATGTCATCTCATATCGGTGCACATTTTACCAATAGTGAATGCTTCTTCTTTGGCTTCTGGACACAGAAGCCCTGTTGTTAGTCTTCAGCAGCATGAAGACCAAAATGAGAATTTATTTGGACCATGCTGTCAATTGGTAGAGAAATTATTCCGTGCGGATGCCGAATGTCGTCCGGAGGTCAATCAAAATAAGTCACGTAGATACCGCAGCTCAGCACTGTGCTCGGTATTGCTGAGTGACTCATTCTGATTGGTCTTTGAATACAGAGCTACGTTTAGGATCCACATAGAATAATTTCTCCAATTGGTAATACTTACTTTTATGTTAGTTCTTTCACTGATGAAGATAATAGCAGGTTGGCTTTGTAGATTCCTGCCAATTTAGCTTAATAGTTTGGGGCTTAGATTATTATTGAAGTATTTCTGTAAGGCTTTGTTTGGTACAGTTTCTTTGCTATTTTTTAGTATAAATTTTTTTTTATTTTTACTAAAAACAATTTTATGCAGCAAAAAAGCTGCAAGTCAAAGGATGAGAACTTGGATATATTTAATTGAGCATGTTGAGCTCTGAAGCTCCTCCAGTATTGCTTCTTCCTGCTAATATTCGATGTGAAGATTTGATCTCCAAACAGAAAGGAAAACACAAATTTCTACCTTTCAATTGTTCTGCATTCTATTCAAATATTTTTGAACTTAACGGTAAAATTTAATCAATTAAAAATAAAAATTAGCTTGCAAGTGAGAAACGACTCACTCAAAGTTAATTTATCTTAATTTAACTCAATATATAATTTATATTTCGTGTGTGGAAATACATAGGTAATATGATCTCACAAAATAAATAATATAATGAACACAAAATGTGCTGCAAGTCCCTTTGAAATTGGCTCAAAATTAGCTAAAACTAAAATCTAATGGTATATTTGAGAAGATTATAGTGTTTTATAAAGTTGGTTGTGACATTACTATGGAGAAAAAATTTCATTATTATGATTGTTTAAAAAATTTTCACCATAAAATTTTTCAAGAGTGAAAAAATAAAAAGAAAGTAATTGACAAACAAAATTAGTATTGTTGTATTGTTTTTTGTAACACTAGTATCTATTGACTTTTGCCCCTCTTAGGAGGCACTTGACGGCATAAATAATTCCTCGGTGAGTCTACCGGTAATCAACCCTACAAGCATAAGATTCACAGTTATTTTCTCCCCACTTCAGAGATCATTCTACATGAGAAGAGAATCGAATATGAGCTGAGGGTTCATAACCATACTTGCCCACAAACCCAGTTAAACCAGTGGGATAGTATTAATGTCTCAAGTTTGATGTTTAAAAAATAAAACAATGCATAAACTATCCCAAACAAACTCTTAAATCTTCAAATTTGAATGAGGATATTCCCTTGAATTTTAACTCTTTATTGCCCCTAGTTCACAGTGAGATCAAAGCTCTACTTCAAATTATCAGAATTGCTGTAATATACCTTTGGCCTTTCCCTAGTCTTGAAAGTTCTTTGAGAAGGATGGCAACATTCTTCCAATGCATTCTACTACCTGCTACTGTCCACATACAGGCACACATACACTAAATGCAGCTTTTTAAGCATTGTAAGCACAAAGAAACCAGCATAGCATAGCACTGCATTGGTACCCATACCCACACTCACCCATGTACGGGTATGAGTACGTCCATGATCTCTTGGGTGAGTAAGGGTGAGTGGGGATAAATTGATTTACATTGCTAATCACCACATGACGTGTATTTCCACAACCCTCACTATACAATGTACATCACTAAACCGCATTATGACCCCAATAAATTCTGATTTGCTTTCAGACAACAACCCTCAAAGCCATTAGTTCGTGACGGACTACATTCAAAAAGAGTAGAAAGTGGGTGGGTATGGGTGGATAAGACATCCCAAATGTCACCATGAGTGGGCGTATGTGGGCAAAGCCCGTTGGCGTAGAGCTTGGGTAACCAACCAAGACCCTATGTAGGACTTTGCAGCATAGAAAAACATGTACAAGGGGATGGCTAGATTCAAATTAGGTTGGACCCTTACTCAGATCAAAATATGACCACTACATTAAAGCAAACAACAAACCTCCATAAGTTTATTAGAAATATACATCAACACCTGGTACGTTACAGATAGCAAAAACTATTAAACAAGGAGATGAAGCTTAAACAAAGCCAGTAAATCGAAATACTACACTAGAAAACATTATTACTCAAAGCTAGATCTAATCATAGCCGTATATTTTAGTCATAAAAATAGCTTTCCATTCCCACCCCAGCTATTATAAAAGCTAAAGGCTTCCTTTAAGGCTATTAACGGGTCCCATCGAGTCCCAACCTTGCAGTAAGCCACTTGCAAACTTCATCCATTTCTTCTGGGACAGTGTAGTGGCCAAGCCTGCAAGTAACAATTCATTCAAACATTTTTCCAGTCTTAGCTTGCAACAGAAAATGCAGGTGAAGTTTGAATACCCATTATAAGTTTTAAATGTAACATTTCGGAAAGCAGATGATCTTAGAACTTCAGCAGACTTCTCCCCATGCTTATAGAGCACAACATCATCAGCTGCAACAAAGATTTTAGTCAAGATGAACACTAACATTCTCATTAGATGAAACATTATAGGGAAATTTACATACATACTACTTTATAACATCCTATTTACATATATAACATCCAAACTTTTAATATTACATGCATACCACTCAATATTATTTTAATATAAAAAATATCACTTATATTTCTTTCCTATCACTCATATATTTCATTTCTACCACTCCTATTTGATATGAAAATGAACTATGGATGATATGTATGTAAGATTAAAGTTTTAGATGTTAAATATATAAATAGAATAATATTAGGTGGTATGTATGTAAATCTACCAAAATTTTATTGAAATAGTTTTACTTGTAACATAAGAGAGTCATAGAAGATGAAAAACTATGAATTAACATCATTTGCCTCTTTCTTAAAATGAAATTCATGCCATATTCTCCAGTATCAAAATATGCAGAGTTTCAGCTTTCTATGTTGCTATATCAAATTGCACTTCTTGCTCGAGGATAAGTAGAATTTGTTATGTGTGGATAAATTAAAAAAAGACAGAAACAAGCTAATTGTATCAGTAAGGAACATCACCCGAATATTAGAACAACATATTCTATCAACCACTGAAGCTAAACAAGAATTTATTGTCAACCCTCAGTAGGCTTATCAACGAAATTGTTTCATTGTTTTTCTTTTGGAAATATTGAAGGCCTAAGCATAAATTTAATGTAGGCAGCATTTGATCCAAAAATATCAGTAAGTTCCAAAATAAGTACACGAATTGATCTCATTTTATGGATGATAATTTACATGTTAGTCTCAGAAGTCAGAATCGTGGTTGAATGGATGTCTCATGTTCTTTAACTGAAAAACTTGATTATTTCAATGATAGTTCCTCTCTTTTATTAGTATTTCTCTAATCTAGTTTAGAGTTCCAGCTGTGAACAATACTCTTATGGGTGGCTTTTTATATTGCTTGGAAGACGAATTTTTATTTATCAATTATCATGTATTTTCTTTCGAGTTGGGTAGCCTTTTAATAAGAGTTCATGCAGCACTATTTTATGTGCTTTACATTCAATTCTTTTCCAAATAAAAAATAGAAATAAAATGGTGACTATAACATTATTTTCTTTTTAGTTGGGTAGCTTTTAAAATTTTAATCAGAGTTCATGCAGCACTATTTTACGTGCTTCACAATCAAAATTTTTTCCAAATAAAAAGTAAAAATAAAAGGGTGAATTTAACATTATTTTCTTCTGCAATGGCAAAGAAAAATATTTTTTCACTTTTATCATTCCATTAATCAAAGCATGCTTATTTTGCAATATTTTTAAGTCCATGCTTAAGTTCAAACTTATGACATTGACATTGAATATCAAACCGTTGCACTATTAGCGATCATTAACTCTGTCTAGGCATCCTCTCTTTAGCTCTAAATATTGATTGATAAAAGGATACAAAATTATAAAACTATAGATACATTGACATTAAATATTGATTGACTAACAAGTAACTTTTGCACTAATTTCAAATATTATATCTATCAGGGTCATCCTCTCTTTAGCTCTAAAATTGATGAGAGCACTGAAAGGTATAAAACTAGATTGGATGTAAAAAGGAATTACCCAAACTTATGGTATTGATTATAAAGAAACACTCAAGAGCAGGTTAATCACACCTTATTTTTAAGGAAATCACTTACCCGTCAAATCGCTATAATGATTATTTATGTTAATAATATTATCATAATTGGCAAAGATGAGGAAGACAAAAGGAATCTTAGCAAAAAATATTTTAAATTAAAGATATGAGAGTCCTTATAAATTTGAGTATGGAAATCACAAGATCAATGAAAAATATACCCTTCTCAATAAAAACATACTCTAAATCTTTTAAAAATAATTAGAATGATAGAATACAAACCAACCAATATTCCTATGAATCCTATCAACAAAATAGGATCAAATGGTGGCACTACAAGTTAATAAGATATCAACATCTAGTTAGATAGTTTATTTATCTCTATCATACTCGTCTTGACATTTGTTACTCCCTCAATCTGATTAGCTAATTTATGAATACACCTAATAAGAAAAACACTTGCCGTTCACTAGATATTAAGGTATTTAAAAATCCTAACTGAGGTCTATTTTCCAAAAAGAAAACATATAGGATAATAAAAATATTTATTGATGCTAATTCGGCTGGGGATCATAACTGGTCGAATATTCACATCTGACTATTGTTCATTCATATGGAAAATCTTGTCAATTGTAGTAAAAAATTGGCAGTGATTGCTAGAAGTGGCACTGAAGCTAAATTTAGGGTAATGACTCGTGAAATTTCTAAATAAGTGTGGCTTATAGGATTATTGGAAAACCTAAAAATCCACATTAGCGAACCAATGGTTATGATGTGACAACCAAGCTACAATCTACATTGCCAAAGATCTAGTACACCATGATAGAACTAATCATATGGAAATTAACAGATATTTCATAAAAGAAAAAAATTGAACAAGGGATTATTCAGATACGGTACACTCCAACAAGACTTCAGATAGCAAATATTGTGATCAAAGCTCTTGATCAATCATAATCTGATAATCTAACCTCCAAGTTATAAATGATCAACATTTATTCTCAATTAGAAATGAACAACATTATTTCCAACTTGAGATAGTGAAAATTTTATAAAAATACCATCATTTGTAGTTCACACAATCCGTATGCTCTAATTAAATCAATTGCAAGATAATTGTTCATCTCAATAATCCAGTAGTTCTCATCTTCCTTATTTATCTCCCATTAATTTTGCATTAATTCTTCTTTAACTTTAGGACCAGTAATTAAAATTATTTAGCACATATAAATATGTAGTTCTCTTATAATTTGAATCAAATAAATTCTTCTCTCCTATTTCCTATCTCCAGTTTTAACAAATATATCAAAACAAAAATATTATGCTTCAGATAAAATGATACCTTTTCCATGGCAAAGCAAAAGTGGCAAGGAAGCAGCCCTTCTAGTAGAATCTTGAGAACTTTCAACTTTATTCTTCAAGTTCCTAAAAAAATGTAGAGGTGCAAACTTGATTTAGAGCACATTTGATTGCTTGAAGCTAGAAAATATATTTTAAAAAATTATATATATTTTAGATTTGATCATTTGATTGGACGTAATTAGTAATCAATATGAATTTTAAAGTTGTCACACACCTTCAAAATCTCTTAAAGGTATGAATTTTAAATTTACACTAAAAATGTGTTAAAAACATCACAACTTTCTAAAATATATTTTCCATCTGTAAGCAACTAAATGAGCTCTTAGATGCATTAGGAGAAGGAAGAAAATCCATGGCATTAATAATTCTATTAGGCAGACCTGGAGCATGGAAGCCAACCACTTAGACCAACCACTACACTGAGGTTAATTGGGTATGGATTTCCACTTCCAAATCTCCCGTGAGCACAGCAGACTGCAGAGTAAAGGGCAGTTGAAGCTCCCATACTGAAACCACCAATACCAAGTTGAACTACATGAATGACAAAATAAATCCAGAAATTAGTTATCATTCTGAATGTTGGAGAAATCACAAAATGCATCGTAAAGGTAATATATTTTAGGAAAAAATCAATGCTTTCATAATTTTTTCTTCCTCAGAGAATTGCCTCTTAAGTTACTCTGACAGAGTTGTTTGATTTAGGCCCAAAACATATTAACTTGGCTTGGAAAGCTAAAAGCTTAAGAGCTTTAATTAATCAAGGATATGTACCCATTTTGTATGCCACAAAAATAATCTGTGGTACTACCTTAATCTGTTGTACTAATTAGTCAATAAATTGGATATTAATTTAACTTACAAAGTAGGAATGAATGATTACAAAATTAAATTATCCTAACTAATTAAGTTAATTTGGAAATAATAATGTAAATTAGCTAAAAATAATGATGATTAAAACTAATTTAACAACTAATTGATTAATTAATTTAACTAATTAGGTGTTAATAATCCTTTATGTGGAAACCCTTGCCTATTTAACACTGCAAATTATCCTAACTAATTAAGTTAATCGAGAAATAATAATGTAAATTAGCTAAAAATAATGATGATTAAAACTAATTTAACAACTAATAGATTAATTAATTTAACTAATTAGGTGTTAATAATTGATCATGATATTAATCAGGAATATTAATTAGGTTTTTGTAACGGATAATTAAGCTAATTAAGGATTAAAATGAAAAAGATAATAAATTAGTTTAATTCACCATAGATTAACAAATATAAATAACCTTCTTTGTGGTAGCTAATAAGCTTGTCCTAGCCTACGCTCAAAGCTGAGATAAGCCAGACAAAAGTTAACCAGGCTTATCTAATGTGCATACAATTTGATGAGCTTAACCAAATTAAGCTATAGCTTAGCTTGAAGTTAAGCATCCAACAAATAATCCTAACGCGCGGAACCCAACCAAAACAAACATTAAATATCTAATTTAAAAGATCAAAAGTAACCAACAAGCATTATTTGCTTCTGTTTGAAACTTACTGCCGGCTGGCTCAGCTGACAGAAGGTTTGCAACATGTGTTGCTGAAGCATCCATTCCCTCTATATCATCAGGACCATTCTCCGAAAATTCTCCAACATCAAACCCTAATAATGGATACAACAAAATATGAATTAAGCTCAACATCCAAAAAAGCACTAGACTAGCTAAAAAATAGGGCTGAACTCAAAAATAGCTAATGCATTTCTAATACAAGCATTCAAATAAGTTGTTCAGAAGCAAAAAACATGAGGTAGAGGCATTAATAAGCGTGCTCACATGCAGTGCAAGGGAATCCTCCAAAAGCTGCAACAGGTCGGGTAGGTGCTGTTGGACATATCCATTTAATCTGCACATACATACAAATAAGACGAAAAATAGTTTCCTAGACAATTCAAAAAATGAATGCAAATTCAATTTACAGCAATATCGCTTACATTAGGAAGAGGAAGTGTTTCCAAGAGCTGGGACCAGCTGGAAAGAAAATACAACAAGAAGAATGTCAGCTTATAGTTATTTCAAAATCATTAAGAGCAGTCAACAGAGACATATATGAAGTATTACATAGATAGAGTTGAAATTTTTTCATAAAGAGCCTAAAAACAGGGTGTTAGTATGTTCTAAGAATGGTTACAAACCAAAATGGCTGAAGGCAACATTAAATTTACCACTAAAAGTTAAGAAACACAATTAGCTCTTTATAAAATAGTATGAGAATGTTTTATTTCATTTCAAGTAATCTAGTAATAATTTTGACAAGCTTACGAAAGAAGTATCAAATTTGTTCACACTTAGAAATATGGCAACTACACTGCAAGCAACTATGGTTGGTCCTCTTTTCATGTTCTTGGTACTACAGAATAGTAGTCCTGCTATGCTCATGTTAAAGACAAAGCAATTAAAACATGGAAAAAGGCTATTAGGTTAAATATCCATCAAATTTATCAAAATTCAAAGGCATATAAATTACTGAATATCAATCACGCTAGTTCAATCAGAAATGTAAAACTTCTATCACAAAAGGGAAAACATTATATATAAATATTTTTATTATAGTTGATGAAAATAAACAAATTGAATAGTAAGGGTTTCTTTTGAAGAAAAAACTAACCACCATAGCCAAATTTTGCATGACAAATGATGACACCATACGTAGTATTATCTAATAGTCTGCATGGTTACGAAAAATAAATGACTTCATTGTGAACATAAAAGAAAAGTTTTTTAAGATCTAAATGTACATTATATATAAATATATGCCTCGAGCAAACAAACAAAAAATGCAGAATGTTAAACTTATACGTGAAAAGGTTGGAGTAGCTCCAGTAGAAGATAAGATTAAAGAGAGTTGCCTTAGATGGTTTGGTCACATAAAACGGCGGCCTTCCGATGACCCGGTTAGGAGAGTAGAGATATTAGATTTGACTTATGTTAAGAAAGGTAGGGGTAGACCTAAAAAAACTTGGTTAGAAAATATTAGGAATGACCTTTCTTTATTAGATTTAAACGAGAATTTGACTTTTAATAGGACACAATGGAGAAAAAGGATTCATGTAGCTGACCCCACGTAGTGGGATAAAGGCTTGATGTTGATGTTGTTGTTGTTAAACTTATTGATGTAGGGAATCATGTTTGATTATATCAAGAAAGCTAAAAATAATTGGAAAAAAGACAATAGTAGACAACTAAAAATTATTTTATGTTGATTACTACTCTTACTCTGTTGTAAAAACCTAGGAAAAGTACAAAGAAAGTAAAATGAATATATTGCCAGACCAACATAGTAAGCAGTAGTCCCAAATAAGACTTTAGGCATGCTCATTATTCTTGAAAGTCCTAGACAAAGCCATCTACTAAAGGACAAGGCCGAGTGAAAGCAACATTAACTTTATTCTATTATGTTCGGCGGTTAGGAAGTTCTCTCAAATAACATCAAGAAGAATGAAATGTCTAATGGACAGAAAAATGATCCGTAAATAGAATAACATGGCTAATCATCAACTTATACAATAGCACTGCCATTCTCCACTTTATTCAGTTATTCCATTCACTGATTTACAATAGAAAGGAATCTTCCCCTATTAACATGCAAACAAACAAGCCAAGGAAAAACAAATATAATAAGCTCTTAATCAATTTAAGAAAAGTAATACTAGGAATACCTAAAAGAACAAAAACATGGCAATCATTTTGGAAAAAGTAGAGAATAAAGTAGTAAGCACAGTCATATAAAAGACAATCTCCTATACTCTCATAGACACCATATGGTGACTACGTTTTTTACATGCATGTGATGACAAAACTCATGCCATTAGCCATTTTAAATAGTTAATAGTTTGGAACGTTAATAAAGACAACAAGCACTCCTGTAATAATTTTTTTTCCATCTTATGAAGTACAATCACTAATATTTCTAAGAATAAGTAAGCTTAAAATTCCTGCAAAATGAAATATAAAGTATGCACTCCACTACAAATTCAAGAAGAGAGGCCTTCGTGCAAGACATTTAAATGTTTCTCAAACTCATCTATAATTATCAGCAATCAAGACAACAAAGAGAGTAAGGCATTGTTCGGGACGGCTTTTTTAATGCTTCTTAAAATAGATTTTTAGTACAAAAGTTGAAATTTTTGTACTTGAAAGCTGCTTTAAGAAGCAGCAAAAAAGCCATCCCAAATGAAGCCTAAGACTACTACTTTAGGAAATTCCAACCAATTAAACAACCATTAAGTGTAAACTATACCTTCCCCCGTTATCCCCAAGACCATGGAGCCAGACAATAGTGGCCTGGTGTCTCCCCTTGGGTTTGACAACATGTGTCCTCCCGAATTCAAAAGCCCTCCTATTAGTCCTACTCCCTGCATTCCCACTCAATAACTTCAACAACAGAACATTAACAGGAACTATAAACCATTAAATGCATAATAATAAATTGACACAACACATGAAACACAAGAAGTTATCAAATGATGCAAACCAGAACCAAGTGAGCTGCTTCCATAACTCATCTTCAACTGTTAATAGCAGCAGCTATATCTCAAAACTTCACCTTGTTCAGCCGCTGGCTCTCCTGCAACAAACAGCAACCAAGAGGCCTCCATTTATACAAAAACAGGGATGCTGGAATACGAATAAAAACTCATGAATTCGAATCCTACCAGCACTCACCACGTACAGGTTGTAGCTAGAAAAGGCTTGGTAATATAAACAACGGGGTAAAAAGGAGAAAGGGACAACCCCAATAAGGTAAGACAAAGATGGGAGGAAAGCAAAGGAGCTTTATTTTTTCGATCAGGGAATCTCTCAGCATTACAGAGACGCAACCATGCATGAGCCATGTAGCTGATAATAAAACAGAAAAGGAAGAACTGAGGGAAAGGCGAGATGGTGCGCTTATGCTGGAGTTTACATACAGGAATCAATGCTTTTCGGCAGTGGAGAAGGAACAAATAGACAAAGACCTAGAATATTTTTAACGGTGAACCATGAAAGATTCACCCTTTATTGACATTTTCAGCGTTAGGGGTTTCCCTAAGGCCGAGATATTAGTAATGTAATGGAGAGTTCAGATCTGTAGAACAGAAACTTGCCATTGGACAATTGAGTTCAGGATGCCGGATCAGCTCAGTGGTTGCCGGTCACATTTCCGATTGCTGGTGGCGAATGCTCTATCTTGAGCTCCGGCGATGAGATCGCACTGCTCGTACGTGCGCTCTGAATTGGCCTAGTGAACCTCATCTCTTCACAGTCCGTTAGGCCAGTCTAAATTATTTTAGAACAACTAGTGCATTTGTTTCATAATGCGAATCCTATTTAATAAATCATTTATATATGTTATATTTAAAATGATAAAATTTATGAAATAAAGACTTAAATATAAAATTAAATGATCTTCTAAACAAAATATTCAATTTTATTATTTTTTTAAGGGAATATTCAATTTTATTAAAAATCCAAACTTAGTCAATAAGTCGAGCTAAGTCAAGACAGAAAAACCATCATAAACATGTAAATCAACTTTTATAGAGATATAACAAATGCAACTCCTATCGAGATTCCGATCCCATAAATAATACAACATAACTAGAGGGCTTTGATTCATAGTGATATGGAGTCAATCCATGAGCATTGAAATAAAGAGAGCATAAAACAACAACACACTTAAAACCGTTACATGATTTATCCAATAAAATCGGTGTATGTGAGCTTGCGGGGGATAAATTTGGAAAGTTTTGTGCATAATATTTTTGAATATATATGGGCTACAATTAGCGATTACATCAACTAAGTATATGGTACAAAGAATGCATAAATATGTAATTCTAAAATAAACATTATACAAGCATGAATGAGAATAAACTATCTTTTATTGAATACATTAATAGAGGTAAACAAGTAATACTTCATATCCACCCGTTCATATAGGGACTTCATGCGAAGCATACCATGCATTACTTTTTTTTTTCATTTAGCGATCATTAATAGTCATATTGGATTGTTAATCATTGTTGGTCCCATGAGCTTTAACTCATTTCAGATGTTTTGATGACTTGATTTAATCAATAATATATTAATTTTTGAACTAATATACTTGCTATAGAAATTAGAACTAACAAGTACAATTGCAAATAATGAATAAATTGAAAAGGAGTGTATGAACCTATAAAGCAATAATGTGGATAAATAACTTGAGGATAAGATTAAAAATTTGAGGCCAAAGCTAAAAGTCTAACGAGGGAGGCAGCTGGTCAATCTAATATTCCATAAAGGAGAGGCTGACCATGGTAGTTAGCTAAATTAGTTACCATGGGGCTAACCACCTTAATTACTCATCTCTTTATGTTTTGAATAGTGTTCTTTATAAACAATTATAAAAGATGTTATTCTCTATGACTTAAAAGTTAGAACGATTGAAGAGTGGTTTTAGATTGAATTTTGAAGTGACTTAGGCCTGGTTGTTGATCAAGGTAAATATTTGGTGATCTTTCTAAGCATTAACATTGGTGACTAAATGCTCATTTTTTTTGTTTTTTTTTTTTTTTTTTTTGAATGTGATAGATTATGTTGTTTTTTTCATGAAAAATCATAATTGCATTTTTTCCCCCAACAATTCCCATGAAGAATCCCATCTTGAGTGGTTATCCATGCTTGGTGACCTTAAACCTTACCAAGAATATTGGAAAAATTTATAGTTGTTCTTAACAAATCCATGTACCACATATAACTATTTTCCTAAATTTTCATCAATCTTTATTGTGTTTACATTGTATAAACTCTAACCTTTAAAAATTAGATAGACCATGATTTGATTTTGTACCTAGTCACTTCTAAATACCCAAAAAAAAAAAAACATAGCATGATTGTAATTAAATCAAAATTTATAGCACTCGAGCCCCAAAGTGGCGGTAAAGTAACTCTTACTGACAATGTGGCGAGGAAGATAATTGGGATTGATAAGTTTAATAAGATTGATTTCATTATTGCTGAAAAATTCCTCTTAGTTGATGGTCTTATTTATAAGTTTATCTACTAAATGATAAAGGGTTTGATATAAAATTTCTCTCAAACACATGCTCATTGTTTTTGAATATGAAAACTATATTATAAGGTTTTAGGATGAATAATATTTATATGCTTAAACATTAATTGTTTAAGTGAGTTTATGGAAGTTTGTTGTTTGAAAAAAAATCTATACGAGTCTTAGTTGTGGTATAGGAGATTATGTCACATTAAGATGAGAAAACTTAGGAATTATCTCTTAGATTAAGTTAGAGGTATACCTAATCTATAATTCACTAATGATCATTTATATGATGTTTGTTAGCTAGGAAAATCGGTTTGGACCTCATTTTAATTGATTAAAAAAATTCTCATTTAGACCATTAGAAATCTTACACATGAATTTATTTTTCCCTAGTTAGTATAAAAAGTAGAGGTAAATCTTATTGTATTATAATTGTACATGAGTAAGATTCTTATCATATAAGAGTAACTCCTTCATTGAGTTTCAAATATTTGCTATATGGAATAAAAAAAAAAACTAATTGTCTACTATTTACAATCCACAATGATTATGGAGAAAAAACTAAGAATAGAAATTTAAAAGTATTTATAAGGGTTAGGAATAGGGCACAACTTCTTTACAACAAAACACCTCAATAGAATGGAGTGATAGAAAAAATGAATAGAATATTGATTGAAGCCTCTTATTATATACACAACAAACATAAACTTAAAAGAATAGAACATTGATAGAAGCCTCTCATTCTATGCTCAACAAATATAAACTGCTTGAGTATTTTTACATGGAATATCATTATTACATGTTATGTACTGAATAACATTTGTTCAAATCTAAATAAAAATTCATATGAAATGCTTATGGGTAGAACCTTGAAACACACACACACACACACACACACACACATATATATATATATATATATACACACACACACCCCCCAAAGTAAGTTTGACGCCACATCATTAGCGGTTATATTTTTGTCATATTCATTAGTAAAAAAGTCGTATAGGTGTTTAATTAAAAAACTATAATATATGAGGAATCTACATATATATAACTTTTAATGAATTTGATAACTTTAATCAGCTTGATATAGTACAACTATAAGATGATGAGTTATTCAACCTTGAAAAAGCTAGATATGCTTGAAAAGGGACCTAAAATAGAAACTAGAGAATGAAAGTATTCATTGAGTAACCCCCTGAAGAACAAAAAATGGTTAATACTTCTATCAATGTCAGAATTAGAAATGCACTTAGACAAGAAGTTAGCCACATAGCCTTTGTATCCCCTATTAAACCCACTAAAGTTGAAGATGCTTTTGTAGATAAATTTGGGTCATGATAATTAAAAACTAACTAATGGATTTATGAACCCTGGCTCTCTTGGTCAACTATGAGTTATTACTAAATCTATGCAAGTGCACATGTTGCATCAAGTAATAAAGTAATAAGTTAAGAATCATTCCCATGAGGATAGATGCAATCTCTAGTTCAGTCTAGTACTACTCATATGAATTGCTTATTTATCTTATTGATAAAATCAAAGGGCGTGTTAATGAATGTAATCAGCTAAATTCTCAAGAAGAAAATTTTGTGTCTTTGAACCTATGATAGTTTAGAACTTATGAATGCAAAAGATACAAATCCTATATTAATGTTTTGAATTAGAGCATAAATACTACTTATTTATGTCGACCTAGACGGAGTTTATAACCAAGATTTCACTTAACTACAGTTATTATATCTCCTTTATGATTCGAAGACTCTAGCCATCATATGTCCATGCATGGAAGAATTCCATTCCAAATCCCTTATTCGTTCCACTACTCCTCCATCATGGATAATGATCACACTAAATTTTAAGTTCATGTAAAGCTTATACATAAACTAAATGTAACATGAGGGATTTAAAAATAGCATATTATCACTACAAGAAAATCACTCCGTATCGGCGCCTTATTCCGACGATTATCATAAGCTTTCTGGCGGTTTTTTAAAATTCCGGCGGCTTTGCGGCGGTTTAAAATCTGCTGGTAAAAAACATTATTCTATTTATCTCATATATGATTTATAAAAAAAAAAGTTAATAAATTATACAAAAGTTATTCTAAACATATCATAAGCCTAGAGAATTGATTTAGCCAACCATGAAAATTAGAATAAATAAAACATTTTTTGTTTAAATGTTAAATAAAAGTACAAGAATAAAGGAAGTGATAGATATTACCAGGAAGTTCTTGCAATCATAATTACAAACTCTATTTTTCATTGAACTTGACTTATTTTACTTGCACTCACTCTCTCCCTCACTCTAAACTCCACTTAAACTTTATTCACATGAACAAATGGCCAGGCCCCATTAAAAATTTGGCCAAATTTTTAATTTTCATTACACATAATTAACTCAAGCACCATGATGCTGCTAGTGGTAGTGTTGTGGTGCTAATGAAATGAACTAATGCCATGACACTCATGAAGTCCACAACTTTGGTGCTCTGATTGAATCGATTTGTCACTTCCTTGTTATAATTGAATTAACTATTGTTCTATGGTGCTCAGGTGATTTGGTACTACGCTGCCTTATCAGTGCTACGATATTGATGCAAACTGGCATTACAGTGCCTTGCTCTTTATCTTTTAGTCTAATTTAAGGTTGAATGTTGCGACACTTTGAAGTTCGGTGTTACAATTCTAGGCAATTTTATTCAATGTTTTGTGGATTTTAGGTAACTTTCCTTACACAAAATAATCAATTGAGGTATTTTCAAAATAAAAGAGGATAATAACTACAAAATTTTTACTAAAAAATTCTCCCTAACTTAAACCATTACTTATCCTCAAGTAATCTTCAAGCACTTTCAAATAGGTGATCTAACTTTTGCTAAACTATAACTCTGAATTTTTTTTTAAATTAAGAAAATAATGAATTAATAATGTTAATTATAATATTTGAGGGTTAATGAATTTAATTAATAAAACCAATAAAAGGCATCCTAATAATTCATCTTAACTAATATTCCAAATAAATTAGCTCCTAAATGTGTAAGTAAAAATTTTTGTTTGACTTACTTAGAGTCATGATCTTAGATTTAACAAAAACATATTTATTTAATCTTCTAGTCCAATTACAAGCATCATTATGTATTACAATTCCTAAAATTCCCCTTAGCTTAACTTTCCCTTAGATTCCTCCGGTGGAGTTTAGATTTTCAGGTACCAATTTTTTATATTTCAATACTTAGCTTTTTCTTTGTTTATCCTTTCCTTTCTTCATGTTCTTTTTTTCTTCCTTTTACTTTCTTTACATTTCTTCTTTGTTTTCTTGTCTTTTTATACATTTGCTAGTACTTGTTAAAAATATTGATTATCTATTTATCTCTCCCCTTAATGTAACGACCGTAGAAGTCCGTCGTGTCTTTTTGTGATCAGAAGATATAGTTCCCATAATTTTTTGCTCGCATCAAAAAAATGGATCAGTTTTTTGAATGGAAAGAAATTCCGGATAATCGAAAAGTTAAATTTGCAAGTTTGAAACTAACGGGACATGCATTAACTTGGTGGAAAAACTTACAAAACAACAGATTAAGAAGAGGCAAAGAAAAAGTCCAAAATTGGGAAAGAATGAAGGAGAAAATGAAAGGAAAATTCTTGCCAACTGATCATGCTCGAACAATATTCCAAGATCAACTCAATTTGCATCATATCATTAAAACTGATAAGGCTTATCGTATGGCTTTAAAATTGGAAAAGCAACATCAAAGGGAAAATGGTCACAATAAAATCGTGGAAACGTATAAACGTCGTTCAACTGGCGGGATTAAATCTCAATCTCAAACATTTGGGGGAACATCTGGTCTGAAGATTAAAGCTTTTGAAAGTCAAAATCATCAAAAAGGAAAAGGAGTCGCAGGAAATAAACCGTCTGAACAATCTAAGAAAATTGGACCTTGTTACAAATTTGGGTTATATGATCACTTGTCAGCTACTTACAGAAAGAATAATTCTCCACGAACTAATTTCATAGAAGGTGAAAATGAGATTGAAGAAGAGTAGGAGAATGAAACAGAATCTGAAAATGAAGCTGAATTAGAAAAATTTGATTTAGAAGGCAGTTGAATGTGATATGTGATTTTTGGAAAAAAATCTGTTAACCTGCGGGTTGCTTGGAAATCCTGCGGGCTCTTTCCACCCTTCTTTCTCATCCCCTCCAGAAATCCTGCGGGCTCTTTCCACCCTTTCTTCTCGAGCTTCTAACCTCTTTCGTCTCTCCGCAAGTGCCACTCCACCTGTATCTTTCTTCTCCAAGTGCAGCAACTTTAAGGTGTCGTCATTTTGTTTGCAAGAGTCGTTTGTATTATTGTAAGTTTTCTTTTGTTTAGTTTAAATTGAAATGTAAGAGTTTGTTCGTCCATTTTCTCGTCTTTAGTCATTTCGTCGGTAAAAGTTCGTCGTTTCTTATTGTGATCAAGAAATATAGGGTCCCCTGTATTTTTTGCTCGCATCATTTGGTATCAGAGCAAGTTAGGAAGTCCTAGATTGTTTGTCAATTTGTAGTTTGTCAAATTTATTTTGGTTGTCAAGTTTGTTAAAGTTTAGTTGAATTTGTCAAGTCAGAGTTTGTCGAGTTTGTCAAAGCGTTTATTTGTGAGTCTAAGTTTAGGTTGAGTCTTTCTGTGAGTCTGAGTTTTTTTGTAAGTTTTGTATTTTTTGGGTCTAAAAAAAAAAAAAAAAAAAAAAGATAAAAAGACAGAAGAAAGCAAACCTGAAGAAATTGAAGATTCTATGGATAGGTGGATTCCATCAAAGTCAACACATCCTCTGGAGTATGAATTATACAAGCTTCAATCGTGGATGCACATATGGACATAAAGGTACTTCAAGAAAAAGCAGCTCTTACAAAACAAATTCTTAAAAGAGCGAGACGAGATCATGCAGAAATATGAAGATCTGATTAGTGAAATGGAAGCGTCGTCTTCACCTCCTCGATACAAATCTAAAGCGAACTCATCAGGAGCTAAGTTTTTTAAGAAGGGGAGAATTTGATGTAGACAAAGGGGGGGTCAACACAAGTCCAAAATAAATCAAATTTTGGCTTCCCTTGAGTCTAGTAGTTTAACATATTTAAGCTAAACTTTTAGCTCATTTATGAGCTGGATTTAGTTCAATTATTGAACTAAGGGTTAGCTCATTATGAGCTAACATTTTAGTTCATTTATTATCTTAATGTCTTTTATAATTTTTATGTTTTTAATTATGTAGATCTCTTGGAATTTCAAACCGGCCTTTGGAATTCCAAGAATTTGCTTTTCCCATGAGGCGACTCCTTGGTTTCCTCCATGGCTTTTTGTTTTTTTGTGTTTGCCTCTTGGAATTCTGTCCGGCCGCTGGTTTTCCCGTGCCTGGGCTCTTTTCCCGTGGCCGTGCCCCTTGGTTCCCACGCGGCCTCCTTGGCTTCCGCGGCTGCTCTTCGGCTCCTGGTTTGGGGCTGAATTCCGTGAGAAAGGGGGGAGGATTTAGGTGTTTTAATGCTTGTGATGTTTAGGTTATTGTGATAATTAATGTAATATGTCTTTTGGTCTTCTCCTTTCATACCTATATATATGGGGGGTATTGTAATATTTTAAAAAGTTGAATGTGATATGTGTTTTTTGGAAAAAAATCTGTTAACCTGCGGGTTGCTTGGAAATCCTGCAGGCTCTTTCCACCCTTCTTTCTCATCCCCTCCGGAAATCCTGCGGGCTCTTTTCACCCTTTCTTCCCGGGCTTCTAACCTCTTTCGTCTCTCCGCAAGTGCCACTCCACCTGTATCTTTCTTCTCCAAGTGCAACAACTTTAGGGTGTCGTCATTTTGTTTGCAAGAGTCGTTTGTATTGTTGTAAGTTTTCTTTTGTTTAGCTTAAATTGAAATATAAGAGTTTGTTCGTCCCACTTCTCTCCTATTTTGCCAATTTCGATCGTAGAAGTCCGTCGTGTCTTTTGTGATCAAGAGATCTAGTCTCCCTATATTTTTTGCTCGCATCATTAATGACTTTAATTATTAAAACCAATAAAAGGCATCCTAATAATTCATCTTAACTAATATTCCAAATAAATTAGCTCCTAAATGTGTAAGTAAAAATTTTTGATTGACTTAGAGTTCATGATCCTAGATTTAACAAAATTATATTTATTTAATCTTCTAGTCCAATTACAAGCATCATTATGTATTACAATCCCTAAAATTCCCCTTAGCTTAACTTTCCGTTAGATTCCTCATGTTCAATAATTTTTACAAGTGGAGTTTAGATTTTCAGGTACAAATTTTTTATATTTCAATAATTAGCTTTTTCTTTGTTTATCCTTTCCTTTATTCATGTTCTTTTTTCTTCCTTTTCCTTTCTTTACATTTCTTCTTTGTTTTCTTGTCTTTTTATACATTTGCTAGTACTTGTTAAAAATATTGATTATCTATTTATCTCTCCCCTTAATGTAACATATGTGATTTTTAGCTAAGGTTTATTGCAAGGGTTACAATTCCATAACATTCTAAATAATATGAATATTACATTTTCACTAAATATTTAATAAATCAATCATAAAATAAGTAGTCAATTGCTTAAGTGTGGTATAGGAGTTTTTCTTCATTAGGAATGATTTAGTTACTCTAAAGTTGCATTAATTTCCATTATTTTCTATCTTATATTTGATTAACCACCTTAAGATTTATATTTTTCATATTTTTAATTAATTCCATAGCTTACAATTTTAGCAGTTATAAGATAAAACTAGAAATATCATCAGCTACATTTAATATTAGATGAAAGGCAAGTAATAAAATTTAAATTTACACAAGGAAATAACAATATTTTCATTACCATAACTAAACATGAAATCACTTATATTTTAAAACATAATAGAACAAAATAAATAGGAAATATAAAAAATAAAACTCAAATAATACAATTACAATTAAAAAAGAAACACACACACACATGATCTTTTACTCCTCATCCTCCACTCCCTCTTCTCCTATTGCCTCTACTACTTCAGCTATTGCTATCATTGCTACTGCCACTAAGTAGAATTGATAGGTAGGTGCCTCTGAGCAGAATGTCTTATTAGAGCCAGAGTTTAGTTGGCAATTCCCAAACATTCCAACCTAATGATGGGTTAAAATAAACCATATATTGGAACCATCTACCTTATTGCTCCATTGAATAATCAATCATATGGTAGACCCCCTAATGATGGGTTAAAATAAACCATAAAGACTTATTGCATTTGGGTATTGAGATTACTTAGCTAATCTCTTGAAACTAAAGAGTTCTCACTCTAGGTTGATTGGGCTAGGTAGGCTGGATTGAACTCTCCCGATATTCCCTAGAAGAAATCTTAAATGATTGGATTTTATTCTTGGTGAGAGTAGTAATAGAAAAAAGTTGCTTATCCCCAAGATTTTCTAAGACTCCAACTTGCATGCATAAGGTGTAAATAAGAGCGGGGTGGCCATAACCTACATATGTTATTCCTTAGGTCATATAGAAGATGGAGTGGTGGACAATTTTGAGAGTTTAAATAGGTTATTAGACCTATATATTTATCCCATGGCTAATAAAGAGCGGGGGGGGGGGGTGAATTGGTAATTTAAAAATTCTTGCCATGTACGATCATGGCCACCTGTATAATGCTTAGTGACAACCAGATCATTCCTAACCTAAGAGTAAACTATTGTCCATCGCATCAATTTGCAGATTGCAGTTAAAGTAGGTAAACACTCACATCAATTAACTTTTAATCATAACGTGCAATGAAAACTTGAAAAACCTAGCACACAATAGTAAAAAGTAAACACTTGTCTAGCTTAGACTAGAGTTTGTTGACATATCAAATCATCTAAAGTGTGTGAGGTAGGTTGTGTGGCTTTGGTATGTCCTAAACTAGGCAATTTGTTGATGTTATCCAGTGCTTGGGTTTATTAAAGGTCAGAAGGGAAATTTATGTTGGAGTGTAAATATTTGTGTATTAAAGATTTCTTTAGGTATGTTATAATTGTTAATTATTATTGCCTTTGTTGCTCACTTAGGCCATGAAGTTTATTTCAAATTTCTTGGGGCTAAGCTAATATCCTCGTAGACCCGTGTTACATAGTAGTAATCAGTGTTAATTAAGTTGATTTAATTGATTGAGGATTAAAGGTTGATAAATTTTTGTTAAGTCTATTAATTACTAATTTGGATGATTAAATTAAAATTTTCTAGAATTTTAAATGAATTATTGAATTTAGAGATTTTAGAATTATTAGAATTACATTAATTTAAGAGATAAAAGTTAACTTTTAAAATTGAAATTATTTTGGGAATTGAAGTAATTTTTCATAAATATTAAACCTTAAGAAGAGTAATTAGACTCTAAGTTTGTTGAATTTAGAATTTTCTACATTAAGTTCACATTTTTGACCTTATTTTGAACTATAGTTCACCAGAAAGTTGACCTTTTGATTTGACTTAATTTTGGAGGTTTAATATTTAAAAAAATACTAGATTTTAATTGGAATTGAATGACATTAAGTTTGATTAAGTTAGATATTTCTAGATTTAATGGTGATTTTTCAAAGTTTGGATATTTTTGGGATTTTTAAAATTTCTTAATTAAAAGGGATTTTTTGATTTTAATCCAAATCATTCCCAAACTACTTGAAATTACCCCCAAAGGTCAAAAATGACCTAAGGGGATTTTTTCAAGTGTTTTGAAACTTTTTTGGAATTTTAAAATAATTTTAATTAATTAATTTAATTAATTATTAATTTTTTATTAAATTAAATTAATATTAAATTAAAGGTCTGATCATGGGGTTTTGTTTTTTCATGGATTAAGGGTTCATTTATAAGAAATTAGAGACATTATGTGAATTTTGAGCCTAAGAACTCTAAAATCAGCAAAGTGTGTGAGGAGATGTTAATTTTTAAAGTTTCAATGAGTTATGGAAATTTTAAACCCAAAATTACATAGTCAGCAGCGCTTTTACATGCTGGCACACTCTAACTGGGCAACCAATCATTGGCGCTGATTGTGTAACCATGGGATTAATCTCATCCATTGGATTATTGATCAGACAGATGCGATTAAGTAGGCTTCAAAACTATGGGATCAAATAAGGGCCAATGATCCTGATCAATGGTCACGATTACATCTTCAACCTCCCACTATTTCCTGAAGATATTGAGCTTCACATGTGTGATTTGAGAAATCATGCTAGTGTCAAGCTTCATGGGAAGGATCAGGACACCACAAACTATAAATCCAACGGTTAGATTCTAGTGAGTTGATGGTTTGTTTCATGCTTGAATGACACTACCTAACTAAGAGCATGGGAAGACAATCTCATATTATAGAATGCCCCAATGAATGGTTTTTCTATCAAGAAGATTGAGGGGATGAAGACAAAGACTTCTTCTTCAGACGTCTCGGCTGAAGGTAGGAGTTCAAGCAGAGGGCGAAAAGCTCTCATCAGAGTTTGCTCAAGATGATTGTTAGAGATGGTTAGGAAGCTAGGGAATGCTATAGAATTGCAAAGAGAGCTCTAGGGATTGATTTTGAAACACAAGGAATGAATGAGGCTAGCTAGATTGAGCTGCCCTATTCAAATGACCCCTACGACCTTAGATGGCTGGAATAAATCAGGAAGGCCGTTGGATGGCTGCCAACTATAAGGGGAGACATCACCAAGATCTTGTGAACTCAAGGCAAGAGAACCTAGGCTTTAGAAGGATTTGGATAAGGTCCAAGATGAAGGGGACCACAAGAGCTCCAATATGCTTACTCCTACTACTTAAAGCTGCTGATTGGGTCAGGCATAGGTGGAAAGCATACTGGAGGTCTGGCAAACTCAATGGGAGATCTAGTTGGGCAGGGTGAGCCCAATTACTAGAAATGGCTCAGGTTGACACAAACCTGTATAGTTCGGGTTAACTTGGGTGTGACTTGGGTCAAGCTAGGTGGTGGGGTTAATGGGGAAGATATATTAGGTCAAAGGGAATCTAATGTAAGTGTTAATTGGGTATAGTTGGGTTTGATGTGAAAGATGGCACAGTTTAAAGTGGCATTGGCCACTTTGAGCTAGCTTAAGGGTTGACATAACTTGGCTAGCTAGAGTAGGTGTGTTAACCCTAGGGCTAGACAATGGGAGTATTGGATTGTCTTGGTAGAGCCTAGGTTGAGAAATGGCTCAACCCATAGTGGTTTTCACCTCATTGAGTTAGCCAAATTTCCAAGCTGAGTTGATCCAAGGGGTGGGACAACTAGGGTAGATGTATTGGGTTAAGGGGGACCCAATGCAACCATTGGTTTGATTTTATTTGACTAGAGTTGAGATTTGGCTCAAAAGAGACCCTCTTTGGACACTTGGGTTAAGCCAAATGGATAACCCAAGTGGACCTAAAGTCTTAGGATCTCAAGGGGGCTTCCCTAAGGACCTAATGAGAGTCATCCCATAGGTTGGAGTGGGTTTGGAAAAGCTTTGATCAAGGGGTTTAAAAGAGATGAAGGTATATGTATGTTTGGTCAAATTTAGTTGACTTGGTCAACCAAGTTGACCTAGAGTCAAGGGTTAGGCTCATTGAGTTCAAATTGATCATATGAACTCAATAGAAGTGGTCTCAAGTCAAAGGGAGTTCATTTAGTTTGAAATGGGTATTTAAACCCTTAAGGGACACTTTGATCAACCATGGTTGACTTAGTCAACTAGATCAAACTAAAGGGTGGGTTTAGGTCCAATGTGTTCCCAATGTGTTTAGGATTCATTGGAATAGGTTTTGAGGTTTGATATGGCTAGGCCACATTGAATTTTAGGGAAAAGACAAAAAATCCCCTTAAAGGGTATTTTTGTCATTTTAACTCCTAGTCAACTTTGGGCCAAGCTGGGTCCAACAAAGTGTGGATTATTAATCAACAAGTCATAACAAAGGTCATTGATGTGGTTAGAAACTTTTGAGAGAGTTCTAAGATCAAATTCGACAATGTGGCATGTGGAGTGGCACAGGCTATAAATATTTGAAAGTTTTATAGCATTTGGAAACTAATTATGTTTCTAGGGCTAGGGATTTTAGAATGAGCTCAAATTTGGTGAGTTGGTCTTAGACCCTAAATTAGGGGTCTTTTGACTAGGTTTCAAGGTGGTACAAAAACCACCCATAAAGGGTTTCAAAAGTTGGGTTCATAACCTTGGGACATGGTTTGGAATCTTGGATTTGGTTTGGATTTTTAACTTGAATGGTTTAGTTTGAATTATCCACATCAATTAAAATTAAATGAATGATTGAGAAACATTAGATATGATTTGAAGGTTGATTCAAAGTTGTTTAAAAGTGGGACTAGGGATTGAATTGAAAATTGGAGTTGGATTTGATTTTGACTGGGACCTACATGATTGACAAGTGAACATCTTCCAATCAGTAAGTCACCAGGAAAAAACCTAAGTAGGTTCTAGTGACCTCATACATAAATGAGGTCAGCACAATCTTGTCTTTATCCAGTGAGAAGATGAGTTTTCCAACCATTTATTTTTTTTTATAATCAAAAGAGAGATTATTTGAATTAATTGAATATTGAAAAACAATTTTGAAGCCACTAATGATTTTGATCATTATCATATTTGTTAAGTCATGCAAAACATAACTTAACATTTAGTGATAAGGTATGAAAATCATTTGTGATTTTGCGAACTTAGGATTTTATTGTGTATGTTAAGCTACAAGAACATGTGGCATAACATTTAACAATAAAGTCTAAGAGCTGTTTCATCTTCTTTATTATTTTTTAATAGAATTAAAATTTTTGGATTTTAATGATTTTACTTCAAATTTTAGAACTTAATATGTTGGACCTTCACCCAACACAAGGTTTATGAAATTGACATGGAATAGGGGAATTGGCTTAACTCTCTTATTCCACCAATTAACTTGGGGTGAGATGTTAAAGCCTCATTTCTAATGAATATTCTCCCACTAACCTCTCTTAATTATTATTTTTCTTTTTTTTTGGATGTTGGTTTTGCTCACCCAAGAATGAAATAGATAGAGGGACCAATAGAAGGAATGTAGTTTTAATTATAGATGTAATAAAATTTCTACCATTTTTAAAGATGGAGAGAGAGTTAAATCCCTAGTGGAGTCACTAGAAAATTCTTGTGGAAAAATAAAATTTAAAAAATGCCCACATAGATTCGGGGTGTCTTTATTTTTGTGATCGAATATGGTATTGAAAATAGCATACTATCTCAAGAGATAAAATTAATATCCAATATTGGATTAAGATATAAAATAAGATTTTGAAAATTGTTCACATTTATGATCAAATATAAATAGAAGAATAACATACTATCTCAAATGATATAAATATTGTTCTAGGATAATATTTGAAAGAAAAAAGTGCAGTTTGAATTTTTTTATTTTTATTATCAAATGTATTAATGATTATGTCATATCACCTTAAAAGGTGATACTAATATTATGCGAAGGTATTTGAATATAAAAATGGGTTTTGAAAAATTGGCTACTTTCCTAGTGATTTTTTTCTACCATATGGGAATATTTTAATCTCGAATTACATATATCCCTTAAAGGAAAGCCTCTATGGTTAATTACATCCCAGAAATGATGAATCTTCCAAGTGAAAAGTATTTTCATAGATTTCAATGATTGAGATAAGGATGAGAGATTTCAAATTTTGATCTTCGTTTTGGACAATCAACCTCATATAAAAAGAAGGTCAATAGGACCCTGATCAAAATTTAAGTACAAGCACATGAAAAAAGAAACTTATGAAAAAATATTATTTCTACTAAAATAATATAAACATATCAATTTAAAATAATATGAGTATCAAAAGTCCATGTGATAAGTATCACTTAATTTACAACTATCTGTTAAAAGTAAAGGTGGTCATGCTCCACTAACAATAACATGGATTCTACACCTATAAAATGTTGCAAGTCTTTTAAAATAAGTTATTTTTATTTCAGTCTTCATTTCTTTTTTTTCATCTTGGTTCTTTTTCTTGGGCTCATTGTGCATTCACCCCTTAGAGTTTTTAAATGAAAAAACTCTCAATTAAATGATGTTATGTCTTATTTAGACCTCTAATCTTTTGGAAAAATACCTTATTTTATAGACTTTTATAACTCTTATTTAAAAAAAAAAATACATTTTTAAAAATTAAAATGACTTAAACTCCCTGTATAATAATGAAGCATTTGAATATGCAAATAGTAAAGAAAACATAATCATAATGACATTCAATTTTCTCATTTTTGAGCAACTTGTAGCTTGGCTATGCTTTTAATGATTATGGGGTTAAGCTGTAAAAAAACACTTGCATTAAATTTTATTGTTTTCAAATTATGATTAATTTTAGCACTTTTTAATGACCCTACATAAGTATGACCACCTACAGAACATCTGATTAGCAATAAATATTTAGATTTTTCATATAATGAGAAAATCTAAATGCCCATCACAGATCACATCATAAGCAACATGGCATGAAGATAATAGCAAAATCATAACAAAATTTATCATATTAAACCATAACAACTAGCTCTCATTCACATACAAATCCACATCAATCCACATCACAGAGAAAAGCATATGTAGAAGATCAATGGCCTGCCCTTGAACTAGAATTGGTTACCTTACTAAGAAATCTATAGTGTTTGTGATAGGCCTTATCGTTTGGATATGTTCTTGGATTTATTATTATTTGAAATTTTCTAATGGTTAAATTTATTTGTTGAAAGCTAAAAAAAATTAGTTTAGTTTTAAAGTTTTTAAATGTTTTGAGATTTATTTTAGGATAGATTTTAATTATTGAAATTGATTGTTGATTGGTTGTTTAAGATATTTTGGTTAGCCATTTGGGGCTTTCAGTCCTATACATATTTACTTTCGTAAAAGGAGTCAAGCAAGTTGTATGAAAGCCTTTAATGTCTATGTATTTTATTGGTTAGGCTAAGTTAATAGCCTCATAAGCCCAATTTATTCAACAATTATCTATTTATTTAAGTTTGATGGTTGGTTGATATTTTTTAAGTAATTTAATTTATATATTACTGATTTAAAATATTTATAACTCATTTATAGCTTTGTCATAACAAGCACGAGAACCAAGTCTTTAAGCAACATAGCCCCCCGGTAATGTGTGAGGGTTCTTTTAGTCTAAAAACCTTTTTGATAGAGTGTGAAGGGTGATTATTATTTATCTAACTTAATTCTTTGAGTTTATTTAAATTATAAGTTTTTAAATTTTATAGAGTTTATAATTTTTTAATTATTTAATAAAGGGTGTTTAACCAAATCTGAACTATTTGATTTACTTTAAATTATGGAGATTTTATATTTTTCATAAATATTAGACTTAGAAAGGAGACCAACACTTTTGAGTTTGTATCATTTGGATTTTTAACAATTAGTTATAATTTTTTACAAATTCAACACATTTTATAAATTAATTTAACAAATATTTTCTTTTTTATTTACAATATTTTTAAATTTTATATTTTTATGGAATAATTACCGGCATGGGTCCAATGCCTTTGAGTTTGTGTAATTTGGAGTTTTTTACAATTATTTATGATTTTTACAAGTTTGACAATTTTAATGAAGTATTTAATTAGAGAGGGTTTCTTTTTTTTTTTTTTACCAAATCAACTCTGACCCTAATGAACTCTTCCCTAAATATCAAAGTTTACTCCTAGGGAAGATTAAAAGTGGTTATAATTATTCTGAAAATTTAATTTTTTTTTCAATTAGTTAATTTAATTAATTATTAATTTTTGTTAATATTTAAATTACTTTTTATTTTGATTGAATATCAAGAGTCTTTTAATTTTCACTTGTTAATCTCTTAATTTTAAAAACTTGTCACTTAATTTATATTTCTAGATTTAATTTAGAATTATTTTGAATTTTAAAAATTTTTAGGTCAATTATATATGTCAATCTTGGGTTCACTAATTTGCTAACCAAATGAACTCCAATAAAATTTAAAACATATGTTTACTAGAACATGTACTTCAAACCCACCAAATTTGAACCCATCAAGATCTCCCTAGGTTTGAAAATTAATCCCTAAAGGTAAATAATTCTCTAGCTTTGGGGATTTAATTTCATGTGTGCTCATTCTAATTTTTATTTTCTGCATTTTACATTTATGTGATTTATTTTCCTAAAAATTGCATGTTGAAATATCTATGGTTGATGTTATATTGAATTGATTAAATTATCATCACCATTATTATAATTGCTGTTAAGTTTATTAGCTTCTGCATCGGTTGATCAAATTATTTATTTTTAGTTATTAGAAAATTTCAAAAATATTTATATGCTAAAGAAATTTTTAAATAACCAATTCACTCCACCCCGTCTTTTCACATTCATTCTGACAGTATTTAGACTATTTGATTCGGTTCTACACTTCAAAATTTTAAAAATGGCAGGAGGGAAAAATAAACAATAGAGAACCAAATTAGGAAATAGAGTGGACCTACTTTAATTTTAGTGCCCTTGATGGAGTGGTTTCCCCCTCCCCTTCCAAACTAAGCCAATTGCTAATTAAAAAAAAATGTAGAAATAGGATTAATAGGCCTCCCTAAAAGCTCAAAAATTCTATTTTTAAATTAAAAATTTTGAATTTTCCAACTTTGATCATCAATACAATTTTATTTATTTTTATAACAAGATTTTTTTTAATCATGTTTTGATGATGCTCTTTCATCCCTTGATTTGAACCTTTGATCTTGATCTTATGATGGGGCTATCATAACCTTTGGTCCCATCTTGGCCTCTCAATCTTGATCTAAATGCAGCATCACAATAATATAATTGATGTGCTACATAAAACGTTATGTATATTTTCTTCCCCGTTAGTCATGATGTCTCTGAGAAGACAGGCGAACTGATCTAAGTTTAAATTATATGAAATTCTCATCAAATTCTATGACAAAGTTTTTTTTTCAATATATCTATTATTTCTCCAAGTAATTATATCTTTAGCATGGAAGGTTAGAGTTCATTTGTACTTAGAAGTCATAAGTTTTGTAGAAGATTATTAAAAAAATGAAAAACAGATAGAAAATGTTCATTAATATAGAATTATTGTATATAAAGATATATTAGAATTTTAGGGGGACACTTGCACTTGCTCTCTCATGCATTCCTCTTAAATTTGATCTTGAAAGCATCTTGCTAGAAAGGAAAGAGAGAGAGGAAAAAAAAGGAACTCTCACTCCACACAAATGACTACCACATATAAATATGAAACTCTTGAAAGTTTAATACTTATAATAGTCATTAGTGTCTTCATTTATGCATTCAGTCAACATAGAACAACTAATTTTTTATTTTTTTAGTTGAAGCAAGCATATGAAATTTTTTATCAAGTTGATTTATGTTATGATTCAAAAAAGAATAAGCTTCTTTGAGTCATTTGCCTTATATAAATTCATAGGATTCTTTCCTCTATCTCTTTATGTTCTTTTACAAGTGATTGTTGTTTTCAAAATCCTAAACAATTAATCAAAGTCAATCTAGTATTCCCAATAAGAAAATAAATGAACCCCTTCCTTGAACCAACCATACTCATCAATGCCTTCAAAACATAATTTAAGGAACATGATAGGGAAACTTGTTCCTTTTAATAACAAGTTGCTACTTCCAAAAAGAATACCTTTTATTCCTTTGTTATTATATTAAAAAAATTTAACATGTTAAATAACAAAGTTAAGACATTTAAAATGATTATAAAAAAAGAGCTTTGGCTTCACTTGTAACAGCTTTTGGCCACTATTTTTCGTTGCTTTCAAAGAATTTAAGTATTAAAAATTATTTTAGGCTTCGTTTGGGACGGCTTTCTTACTGCTTCTTAAAGCAAGTTTCTAATACAAAATTTAAACTAGAAAGCCGCTTTAAGAAGCAGTAAGAAAGATGTCCGAAACTAAATCTTAACCTCTACTTTTTTTTTTAAACTATCCATTTAAAGTTCTTGCAAGTGCTATTCACACAACCTCACTATGACATCAATCAAAACTAGCTTATCTTATAAGCTTACCTTTTGTGATGATTATCTTTAAGAGTTATTTAGAATATCTTTAATGAACTATGATGCATGCTATTATCTTTGTGGTTAACTTTGTGCTATGTATTCCTTGGCGCATTGAATGGCTTTCTCCATTGATTTATATAATTCATGGAGATTTTTCCTCCCTAAAATTCTTTGTTTTGTTGTATTGTATTGATGGGTGATACTATTAATGAAACGATCTTCAGTAAAATGTTATGCTTTAATGTTAGAGTTTTGGTTGACCATTTGTTGCATCTAAGAGAAAATTTTCAAATAAATGCCAAATTATTAAGATTAAAAAAAATTTAATAGATTTTTTGTTATTATATTAAAGAAAATAGTTCGGTAATACCTTTTGTAAATATATAATATTTTGAAACTAAGATTTGTTTGGGACAGCTTTCTTACTATGTTTTTAGTCCACAACTATAATTTCTTTATGAAAACTAATTTTTTTTTTAAATTTGTATTAGAAAGCTCATTTCTAGTTAAATTTTAATAAATTACTTTATCTAAAATAACTTTTTAAAGTACTGAGAAAGATGTCTTAAATGAAGTCTAAGGCTTCGTTTATGATGGCTTTTGTACTACTTTTTAAAGTAGCATTTTAGCATAAAAATTCAAATTTTTATACTAAAAAGATGCTTTAAAAGCAATACGAAAGTCGTCTCAAACGAAGCATAAGGCTTTATTTGAGACAGCTTTTTATTACTTTTTAAAACAACTTTTTAGTAAAAAAACTACTGAACAAAAAATTTTTGTTCTAAGAAGTTATTTAGAAAGCAGTAAAAAAATTGTTCCAAATGAAATTATAAACTTTAAAAAAGATATTTATTACGTCCTATTCTTGCTATTGAATGAAAAATAATTACATCCTTTTATAATTTTAAAAATTTATTCCAGTTTAGAAAAATCCTGAAAAAAAAACTTTGAAATGTATTTTTCTGGTTAGTTCATTTTACTTCTGCTTTATGAGATTCAAATTCTTGTTTGAGTGCGACAGACCGAACTTTTGCATTATGTTGCATTCAAAATGACCTCATTTATTAGTTATAGAGAATCAATTTAATGACGGCTTGGGTTTTTTCTTTTTTTTTTTATATATTTTTTTTATTTATCTGATATAAAAATTGATTTATTTTTTTATTATTTATGATATTCATTTCAAAATAAATTCCATTGAGTAGAAAATTCGGTGTCATCAATATTTCTCCAATAGAATTATATTAAGCAGCGGCCAAAAGCCGCCCCACGAAGTAATATGCTTTGTTTGGGACAACTTTCGTACTGCTTTTTAAATATTTATTTTTTGTAGATTCTTGCTTCATTTTGTCAGCTTTTTTACTTTTTTATTTTCGAGACTACAATCACAATTTCTATTTGGACATCAAAATTATATTATTTATTTATGGAGTGCCTTCTCTATTTGTCACAATCAAATAATTGAGAATACGAAGAAAGCGAAAAATACAATTTATAATTTAAGTAATAGTTTAAATAAAATACAAATTACAATGCAACAAGTAATAATTTAAATAAAAGTAATCCGAGAGTACTAAATGATATTATTTTTATGCTATATTTACTGATCTCTCTCTCTCTTTCTTCCATCTTATTCAAGTTGATGGGTTGTTTGGTTTGAAGTAAAGTGGATGTCAAGTAAATGGTTTCTAAGAGTTTTAAAAATATTGGTATGCGACTAGATGAATTAAAAAAGAAAGTAAAATAAAATGAATGTAATGTAAAATATTTTAAACTAAGCTCCTCTAATTTTTAGTAAAAATAATCTTCCTTGCAAAAAGCATCGGCCACCCCTGCTAGCCCCCACTGCCAGTCACCGACTACATCTGTCAGCCACCCATGGCTTGCTACAACGTTTGTCAGCAGCCTCTGTCATCGTCGACTACCTCCAACCACTGGTCACTACCGTCGATGGCCACCACCCCGCCACCCGCCCTTGACCACCAAAGCCACTGCCAGCTAGCCACTGGTATAAGCCACCACCCGCCACAGCCACGTTTGATCACCATCTGCATCATCTTTAGACTTTACACTACACTCGTTTTACTTCAAACCAAATAAAAAAATTAGTTACATGCATGTATTTTACACTCATCCAAATAATACTAAAGTATTCCTTTTACTTGAAATTCCACCAACAAAAAGCTCATTAAAGAGAATTACATGTTTTATAATTTTGAAGAGTTAGCAGAGAATTTTATTTATTTTAGAAAGTCAGAAAAAATTCTATAAAAAAAAAAAAAAACTTCTAGCATTATTTTCACGTTACGTCATTTTAATCCTTTATGAGATTCAAATTCTTGTTTGAGTGCGACAGACCTAACTTTTGCACTAAGTGGGCACTCAAATTGACTTCATTTATCAATTACAGTGAATAAATGTCTTGCAATAGAATAAGCAGAAGCTTAGGTCAGCATATCTGATCTAAAAATGAAATTATTGAATTTATTATTATTATTATTATTATTTGAAATAATTGTGATATAAAAATTCATTCATTAGTAATATGATTTTTTTTTCTGAAATAATTGTGATACAAAAATTACTAATGTTTAAAGTTTTATTTGGGATAATTTTTTTGCTGCTTTCTAAAACAACTATTTAGTAAAAAAAATTTTTGAATTATAAAATTTTTACTAGAAATTCATTATAGAAAGCAGTAAGATAGCTGTCTCTAAGAAAGCCTAAATGTGAATACGTAGCCTAAAATAGTAAAATTTTGCATGCCATATGTGAGCTTCCAAGGGGTAGGAAATATGATATTATAGCGTGAATTCTATCATCGAAGATTTTCATGTTAGAACCACCTATTCATGCATTGCAAATTGAGCAAAGCCACCACCATTGCTATTGTTACTTAAATTTGGGTTACTCGAGAAAAAATATTACGTGGGACTGACTCCAAACCCTTTGCCTCATACTCTTCCAAGTGTTCAAGGCCCATATGATTAATTTATACTAGAAATTCATTATAGAAAGCAGTAAGATAGCTGTCTCTAAGAAAGCCCAAATGTGAATACGTAGCCTAAAATTTTGCATGCCATATGTGAGCTTCCAAGGGGTAGAAATATGATATTATAGCGTGAATTCTATCATCGAAGATTTTCAAGTTAGGACCACCTATTCATGCATTGCAAATTGAGCAAAGCCATCGCCATTGCTATTGTTACTTAAATTTGGGTTACTTGAGAAAAATATTACGTGGGACTGACTCCAAAATAAAAATTATTATTTTTATCATTAATAATAAGTTTTATAAAATAATCTCCTATTGGCTATTGCTACCTTTGAAAAGGGCTCATATGGACTTTTTTTTATCTCATAATCTCTCCATTTAACATCAAAGGATTGGAAAATCTAATGACATTAATTTATTCTCAAAAAATTCAAATTTAGACTTAAACAATAAAATATTTTCTTACCATTTAATACAAAATAAATATTAATATTATCATTAAGTTTATTACTCGACTTTGGCTATCATTTTCTTCTTGAAAAGCTCTATATCATGGTTGTGTGAATCGGAAAATGATATTTATACGCATGCTGCAATAAATAATCAATTGGATCAACAAAACCACATTAATTAGATTTAGGAACCATAATAAAATAAGATGCAACAACTCATGCTCAGCCTAACAACTTAGGATAGAGTATTTATTTATAAGTATGATCACTTACATTGTCTTAGTGCACTAGGTTGTGGTTGTATTGTTTCAGACCTGAATGTAAGTCCAGTTGAGTAGTTTTGATTGCCTATAATTAGACTATATCTTTTCTTTCTATTTGTTGGTAGAAATTTTTATATGTCCACCTCTTCAAATTCATTATTACTGATTATAAGGCTATCTATGGATGATGTAATTCAAGGTTATGATTAGAGTTTCTCATCTTTGTGTTGGTACAACAACAACCTTCATAGTTATATGATGTCAAGCTTGATAATCTTGGATAACTGTTCCATGTAATCATGATTAGGCTATTTATACTTTTTTCCTAAACTCTTTACCTCTATCTATCACCCCTTTGAGCCCTATCACATTTCCTTTCATTTTTTGTGATTGAAAATATTTTTTTATGCAGAGAGAAATACCTGAAGATTGGTTATATGGATTTATCGTTTACATAATAGACTAATTATATTCAAAGCATAGACTGACCAATTTGGATAATAGTCCCTGAATCATCCTACTTTTGATGTTAATTTGGACAAATCAAAGGCAAGTTTATTTTGTGGAGAGCATCTCTTGGAGGTGTTCTTAATTATGATTAATATTATGAAATCCATTCTGTTTGGATGACTGATCATTCATAAATTGTCTACTTGACTTTGACTTAGATGATATAACTTCTTGTGAGTATTTTATGTTCCGTAATATTACGTGGGACTGACTCCAAACCCTCTGCCTCATACTCTTCCAAGTGTCCTTGAATCATTCTACTTTTGATGTTAATTTGGACAAATCAAAGGCAAGTTTATTTTGTGGAGAGCATCTCTTGGAGGTGTTCTTAATTATGATTAATATTATGAAATCCATTCTGTTTGGATGACTGATCATTCATAAATTGTCTACTTGACTTTGACTTAGATGATATAACTTCTTGTGAGTATTTTATGTTCCGTGAAATAGGATTTGTTTGTCTTACCACATAGGACCTCTTCACTTATCTCTTCCTATGAATTTTTTTTATATGAGAAAATCAACCTCATATCATTATCATTTTTTTCCTTTAGACACACACAAAATATATTACAAGTCAAGAGAATCTTGCTTAGTCTAGAAGCTTCATAGGCCTAAAGCCCTTTTATATTGGACATATTATCAGAATATTTGAGTGTTAAGAGTCTAATGATTGATGAATATAATTTGTTAGAGCAGAAGTACCAAAGAGATAATGATAAAAAGCAGAAAGCATGTCAGATGCCAAGTTGTTTATCAAATCATTAAGTATAAAATACAAAGTACAAAGAATTTTTAAAAAATTAGGAGCCATCAGCTTTGCCTAGCTAATAGAATGGAAGAATAACTAATCCCATGACAGGATTCTTTGTGTTTGAGAAAGGGTGGACAAACTCAATTGGTTGCAGGCCACTCCTATATTCTTAGGTGAAAGGAGAATCCATTACAAAATTGTATTAGTTTTTTAATTTTTTGTGTAGGGTTCCACTTGATCACCCCCTTAGGAATGGAAGGTTTGAAAAGGGCTATGGCTTTCTTCTTCAACATTCTTTTTTGATAATGGCTGGAAATTTAGATTTTGTTTGGGATGACTTTTTTATTGATTCATAAAGCAGTTTTTTAGTATAAAAATTAAAATTTTGTACTAAAAAGATACTTTAAGAAGCAGTGAAAAAACCGTACCAAATGAAACCTTAATTTGTTCATCAAATTTAACAACTAAAAAAATATCTTAAGAATTTTTATGGATAGGACAACCGCAAATAATGAGAATATCGGAAGAACTAACGAAATAATGGAGAAAGATAAATATATTTTCAAACTTAAATAATAATCGAATGTTGGAAATTTGATAGTTATCCTCTATTGGGAAGATTTTCTCAAGAGATTTTTAATTGAGTGACCGTTTGATTTTAAGTAAAATGTGTAAAGTATTTCAAATATAAAGGTTTTGAGAAAATTGATGTTTGGTTTGAAGTAAGACAAGTACAGTGTAAAATTTTGGAGCATTTGAAATTCATAGTCAAGCTCATTTTTGTTGTATTTCGAATTTCTAAATTTTGGAGGAGTTTCAAATACTTCATAAATTTATTGCTTAGTTGTTATACACTGCCAACCACCACCGTTGTCGACCGCCATTGCTATCTACCGCTGCTACCGCCTCTTGCCACCACCTCCATTGCAGTTGTTGACAACCATCGTCGACCGCTATCGCTATCACTGGCCAATGACCATGGTCGTCACCATTGGTCACCGCGTACTCTACTGCCGCCCCCTACTGGTTTTCACCACCAATTGCTGGCCTCCAGTCGCCACTGCCATCACCAACCACAGTCGGCCAGCCAACGTTATCGCTGGCCACAGACTATTGAGGACATCACCGGCCACCACCCATCTTTCGTTGGCGTTGACCATGACCGCCACCATAGACTACCATCGTCAGCCCTTGCCTCCCACCACCATCGTTACCACCTAACTCTGCCGACCACAACTAACCACCACCCTCTTTGAACTTTATATTGCACTCATTTAAAAAAAAAAACTTAATAATTCATTTGAAACTTATCCAGACAACTCTAGTATATTTGTTTTATTCTACATTTTATCTACACTACATTCTTTTTATATTGCAGTCTTTTTTTTTTCAGAAAATAACTCCTAAATAAAAGATAAATAAGCCATGATTGAGCTCAAACTGGTGAAATAAACGTAAAGCATTCAGCATGAGCCTAAACGAATAACAATTTAGCTATCTATCCGTGTCGGTTATTTATTTAGAGAGCATTAAAAATATGGTGAAGAATCTTCGGGTGCTAAGTGGCAACACCTTTCAATCTGATATGAAAGGAATAAAAATGGAAAAAAAATTAAAAAAATTGCTAAGGTAAATGAACCATATTTGGAAATGATATTCTTGCATTAAATGCATTAGTGATCAGGCAATCAGTGTTTGATGATATAAAGTCCTATGTGGACAGGTCATGTAGAGATACATCATTTCAAATATGGTTCATTTACACAAATCTCAATTTTATGACCGGACACAAATCTCAACGAAATTTTAAATGGAGAACTTTCAAAATTAAATTTAGGATCATATTAAGTTTAATTTAAAGAAACTTATAGTCAAATTGAACGTCTTGAAAAGGTGAACTCAATCACACCAAATTCGACCCAATTCGAGCCCAAATGGGTTCAAATCAATGACCTGAAGCATATTTGAAAAATTCAAACAAAAAATTTGATGACCAAATGATCTCCGAATGTGTCAAGCTTATAGTCGAATCTTGCGGCTCGATGAGACAAATCCAAGGAGCCCAAGATCATAAAATTTTGACATCAATAAGGCATTTAAATATATGATTAATTGTCCATGATCAAAGGGTTTGATATTGGTCATCCATTCGAAACACTCCCAACATGATATTCACCCTATTTACCGGTCATGCTACTCCTAGAAAACTTTAAGAAGACCTCTCATTCTTCACTTAGGGGGAAGGAAGGGAAAAAAGAGATGAGAGGAAAAGAAATATGATATTTCTCTTACCACCAATTTCCTCCTCGACCACCGCCCGACTATTGATTGTCGGTGGACTTTCGTCAGACTTTCGCCCGGCTACCGTCTCCAGACTTTGCCCGGCCATCGATTATTGTCGAACTTGGTCCCTTCTGACTATGGTCTTTTTGACATCCGTCGCCCGCCAACTAGGATCCTTCCAACCACAGTCACCTAACTACAGTATTTCTGACCTTTATTGCCCACGACTACAATCTTTTCGACCTTAACTGCCCGCCGACCATGGGTCTTTCTGACCTATGTCACCCATAAACTATGGTCCCTTGACCACTGTCGCCTACTATGATCTTTCCGACCTCAATCACCTCATTGACTTTGGTCATTCGGCCATCGTCCCCTGACTTCAGTCTTTCTGACCTCCATCACTCGACTATGATCTTTTCGACATTTGTCATCCGCAAACTAAAGTCCTTCTTACCACCATCACACAATGATCTTTCTAACCTTCATCCTCCGATTATAATCCTTTTGACCATCGTCGCTTGACTACGTTCCTTCCAACTGACATCGTTTGCATGGTCATGCTGACCAAACGAAATATGTTTTTACTGATTATTACTACTTCCACAATGTAATGCACTATATATAAATATATTTGGTACATTCATGACAAGGTCCCCCCCCCCACACACCTTCAGAGAGGGCCTCATTTGTAATCGACAACAAACACTAGTGAAATTTAAATTGGATAATACCCCATGGTTTTTAACTTTTTCAAAGATTTCTACATAATAACTCTGGTATCTCTTATGAATGCTACAACCTTATTGTCTATCTATATGTGTGATGAATCTTCATACAAAGCTACAACGTTAAAATTTATATTTCTTTTTCGTCATGAATATTCTAAGATACAATAGTTTGATACTGTCTGTGAGAATGCCATTCCTGACTGGAGGATAACTTTTGCTCAAATCTTGAAAGATTATTCATGTCAACATCCTGATATCCGTCATTGCTACATCAATTTTATGGGAATTAGATGTGGACTGGGGGGCAACCTTAACTAAAATTATGGCTAAAAAAATTCATCCAAGAGTTTCAACATCTAAGGTAATATATTAAGAAACTATTTTTCATAATGCTTCTAACAAATGCAAGGATGCTTCCAATAAATTCTAAGAAATTATATATTATTATTGGACTTCTACTCCTTTGGCACTAATGGTCTAAAGATAGTTCAATTTTTACCTTTGATTTAGGATACAAGTGGCATTTGTCCCATCCTAGTCAAGGCATAATCGATCCCATGGGATTTGATTTGACCTCTTCCACACAAGTTAATATCATCGAACAACGCTCTGATAAATAACTTCTAATAGGCCATACATCATTGGTGGATTCTCTAGACCTCTTCTACACAAGTTAACATTATCGTGCAATGCTCCGATAAGTAATCTTGGATAGGTCATACATCCTTTGTATAGCTCTTTCACACTGGTTAACATCATCGTGTAATACTCTTATAAATAATCTCATATAGCTCATATATCAATGGTGGATTCTCTTAACCTCTTTCATATAGGTTAACATCATCGAGTAATGCTCTCACAAATAATCTTGGATAGATCATACATCCTTTTTGGGCTTTTTTAGCCTCTTACATAGAGGTTAACGTTATCAAATAATGTTTTAAAAAATTATTTGAATAGGTCATACATTCTTAGCGGATTCTCTGGACCTCTTTTATACTAGTTCATATCATCAAATAATGATTTAGCAAACAACTTTAGATATGTCAAACATCCTTTTTAGATTGCTCTCAACCTCTTAATGTCATTGAGAAATGCTCTAAATGTCTACCCTAGGAAGGCTCACCCATGAGGTAGCCTTGAAGGGAAGCTAGTAGTGGATATGGTTCTCACTAGAAAGACTCCATAAGAGAAAGTGGTTGACAGGGTCATCACTCATTAAGTAACCATAGGAGGTTAAAAACTTTAAAAGTCATAGGTATAAAAAATACCTTGAGTATAGGTATATCAAAATTTTAGAAGGATAAAGTTTCAAAAAATACACATTTCTTTAAAGACAAAAAGTTGTAAAAGGGATAAATTCCTCTATTTTATTTGCTCTAATTGGGGTGAGGGGAGAGAATTCACAAACAAAACATATTCTTACATGAATGTGGAGCCTTTATTACATTGAAAGCAAACAACAAAACCATATACAATGTCACTGGATTTAGATAGAAAAATTCTACATCAAGTTTGAGTAAACAGTCACTTTGATAAGAAGATGAAATTAAAATTACATCACATAATCTTATACATTGTAATAAATTAAGTTGATTAAAAAGAACTCCTTACAAACCACTAGCCTCCACTTAGTTGGAACATGAATTTGTCGTTAAACTATTGCAGTCAACACAGTGTTCGATCCCCTCCATCAAGATATGAGCCATCATTGGTTCCTCACTTGACTACTATTAGGAGCATACCATCCAATGGTTGGCATCAGCTCACCACCCGACCATCAATCTCCATTAAAATTACACCCAACCATCGATCACCATTGGACTTCCACCAGGACTTTTGCATGACCTTCGATCACCATTAAACTTCCATCCAAACATCGATCGCTGTCAGACTTCCACCCAATCGTCGATCGCTGTCAGACTTTTGTCCGATCTTTTATCACTACCAGACTTCCACTGCCCATTTATCACTATCACACTTCCACCCAATGGTCAATCACCATCAAACTTCTACTCTATTGTTAATCGTCACCAGAATTCTACTTGATCACAATTGATCGCCTCCAGACTTTTGTTCAATCGTCATCAAAATTCCTCCTGTGTGTTGACAATATATAGTTTTCTTCATAGATGTTAACACCACCAGATCTTTTCATACCATCCTCTCATATAGGAGACGACTGATCTTCTTCTATTATGAAAAGTTTAAAGGATAATATAATCTCTCATCAGGTCTTCTTCTACACAAAATGAGGCACTGAAACTTGATAGGGGATACTACCTTGAAGGCACTGTGTGATGACCCTTAGTTATAGCATAATCAATTTTTTAATGCTAATATGTGATGGTTGGTTTGGAAACTCTAGGATTTACTTATGTTTATAGTCACTAATTAGATTTCACAAAAAGTTATGGTTTTCTAATTTGTAAATCCTATTTAAAACAAATGTGCACATTATTGCATCAAGTAATATAGTGATGAATAAGGTGTTGATCCCATGAGAAAATACTATGAATATCTTATGATCATTTATTATTTCTTACTGGACTATTATGTTTAGCTAGTGAGCTACTAGAGGTGTTACAGTTGTAAAAATATGAGCTTCAAAATGTAAGAACAAAAGTTTTATAATTTTTATAAAGTTCTAAAAATATGAATCCTTAAAATGACATGATTATATTAGAGAGAGTTAATTCTTATGAAGGTTGTGGATCAGAGAAATTATATTCCTCATCTCAGTCTATCTTGTCACAACATTAGATAGAATCATCATAAACTCCAGTTAAACATCTCTTTAAGATCCCATATTCCTAACAACTATCTGTCTATGCATGGTAGTATTAAATTCTAAGTTCTTTAATTATTCTTTTAGATCATCTATCGAGGCTCAAGATCACACTATGTTCTGAATTTAAGCAAGGATTATACATAAATCAATCTAAGTTTGAAGAAAATAAAAATGGCATGGAAAAATTAATACAAAATCCTACTCTAGGAAATGCATGCTTTTTAGTTCATCAAAGATTCATAATAGTTGATTAGCTATATATAGAGACGTTAAAACTCATTATAAACATAATAAAAATCACAATTTTTTTTTATACTAATTTGTTTCACAAGTACAAACTTAAAGTACAAATCAAAACATAACAAGTAAAGTTTAGAAATGACTTGGAAGAAATGCTATAAGCCTTTGCTCCCTTCTTTCTATACTCCACTTCAATATAAGACTCATGTACAATAAAAACAAATGCTAATAAAAATTTATTTGCATTGAACTTAACCACCATGCATAAGTAAAGGAGGCAAATAGGAAAGTCTTTAGATATCGGCCCCATCAAAAAACTTAAATAACAAGTCTTACCTATCTTTCATAAGATCAGATTCATGATTTTAAAGTGCCTAGGTGGTTTAGCTAACTTTTCAACGCAGGCCAATGTAAGCCCAGAATTGTATTTTATTAGCTAGATTTTGGTCACTATTGTTTAGTGTCCAACTTAGATTTAGATTTTGGGCAGACTCAAAATCTTAAATCCCCAACATTAGAAATTTTATCCCAAATTTTTAATAAATTATCAATGCAAACTTAAAATTTCCTCTCCTCTAAAATTTAAAGCCCAAAATAGGATAGATTCAGATATTTCTGAATTATTTCAAAATCCCAAAATGCCTTCTACTTCTCATCCTTTGGGCATCAAAATTTGCGTAAAATTTGATCCAATCTTGATTGAAATTCAACATCATTCCTTTCATATCACTCCTAAAAAAATTCAAAATAAAATTTTTATCATTATTTTAATCATGAGTATTTGTAGGAAGCCTAAACTTCCTACAATGTAATTAACTAGAGAGGCTTTCCTTCATAGGAGATTTAAGCTCGTAGATAAAATAAACCTCATCCCATTTAGATCCTAAATAGAATGGGGAAAATTATTTCTTTTTGAAAAAATTAAAATCATAGACGATCATTATCGTCATATTCAAATGGTTAGTAATAAATGATATTTTCTTTCCTTGGAAAGATAAATCATCTATTATTATAACTTTGATTATGAGATTAATTATAAAACATCTTAGGTATCATACATGATTAAAAAATATTTTGACCACTTGGGATCATATATAGTTCTTCTTGAATTTGATTACAATAGTCCGGATGAAATTTATAATTCGATAATCTGAACCCATTAAGAAATGTTTTTTCACCTCCCAATATGATATATCATTTATAAGAACGTGTTTGATTTTAGGATTAAATATTTAAAAGTTTACCTTCAAATTTTCCCAAAAGATAATAAAAAAAGAAAAGCATCATACAGTAATGCTGACGCCCATGGACGATTGAGGTGAGATTTTATTATGCTGCCACCAATGGATGACTGAGGTTGGATTCTCTTACATCCACGCATGTGGACGATCGACGTGGGATTCTATTATGCTAACATAAGTGGATGACCGAGATGGGAATCTATTATGTCGGGGCTAATGGGAGGCCGATGTGGGATTCTATAACGCCGAAGCCAGTGGGCTACCTAGGAAGGATTTTGTTAACGAAGATATATGAAATTTAGGCTTGAAAGCCATTATGATAATTATTATTAATTTTTTTTTTTTTTTTATGATTCAAACGCTCTTAAATACTTATATGAAGATAAGTTTCAACTTTTATTTTTGTTTCAGTTTTTGTACTATATTTCAGTTTATTATTACAACACAGTATATTCCATCTTTTGGTTTAAATTATTAATTTCTATTTTAGGCTACAATAGCCTAGTGAACCATGTTAGCGCATTCCTTCTTTTTCTTCTATTTTGTAGGGAGCTGAGTAGTTTTGAATAGTAGGCTCCAATCTGTATTGTAGGAATGCATTTTGGTTTGGTTAGTTCATTTTTACATGCTTGACTTTTATTTTATTATTTCCTCTATTGTCAAGCTTTGTTATAGATAGACCTCAGATTATATATATATATATATATATATATATTGATATAATAGAAAATCATTTTTAAATTCAACAGTCTCCCACTTCATGTTGTATTCAGAGTGGCTCTGGTAGTATATAAATTATAAGTTTTGTTTTAGTACTTCAACTGGATGTTGGGTCTTACCACGATCGGACACGATGTGTCCCTTTTTATTATCGAGTCATATTGAGTCGGGTTGTGACAGGTCGCCTTCGAGATTATGTAACCATTTAACAATTCCATCCTCCATTAACTAAGAAAACCATTCATCATTAATTCTAAAGACTGACATCATAACTCAACATGTTGAAGTATTCAACATTTTTAGCCAGACTTAAGCAATAATTCAAATAGCCAAGTTTTTTTTTTCTTCAAGGTCCACTTTTAAAATATTACATCATTTTTATAAATTGCATTCCAATTCTTAGGATATAAATTACATGTCAACATGTGAGAACAAATGTTCTAAATCCCAGCACAATCCAATCTCAGTTCAAAATAGAATCAAACGTATATATAAGTTTACTCACTCATAAATCAAACTAATTCAATTTCAAATGACTTAACTGATAAGCCCAATTTCAAACTGAATCGACTTAGAACCTAGTTGAAAAAATTTAGTCGAGAAATATGTGAAGCAGGAAAAATCACCCTCCCCGAGAAAAAAAAACCATGTTTTATCATCATCGAAGGAGGCGAAAAACCATCTTGAAGAGATTATTATGTCCGGTCACCGGACCTATAGAAACCTAGTTGAAAAGATTTAGCCGAGAAATTATTACGTCCGGTCACCGGACCAAGAAAATAGGCCTGGATATCCACTAAAAAGTTACCACGTGGACCGAATTTTGACTGTCCGCTTTGACTGCGCTTTACCTGCGCTTTTGACATAAGTGTACATTCAACGCGTCAAATTTTTAGATGATATCCGGACCTATTTCTAGGTCCGATGATCGGACGTAATAATTTGCCCTTTGGAGAGACTCTTTCAATACTGTACTTCGCACAACACAAAGTGGAACCAGCATTGCCAAAATAGCGACCAGAAAAACTAAACCATTGCTTATGCATGACATAAATAAATGCACGCTATGTTGCGTAGTAGCACCGTACCAAACAAAAAACATCATTTTAAACCATTAAAATGTATGCTCGAAATTGAGTGAAAATAGGATCGAGTCAAAATTTTGACTCATAACATGACTCATTTTGATTCACTCAAAGCTTGATCAAAGGCAAAAGTCGATTCATTCTTTAAATGATTTTTTTTATTTTTAAGTTAAAATATTAACTATAATTTTGTATGAATTAGATTTCTAAAATTACTATCTGCATGCGCATCTCCTTATTATAGCAACTCATCTAATCCGAAAATGACATTTTTTTTTAATATTCTTCGACAAGATCAATATAAAATTATAAAATTACCATGTCTCCTATGAAAGAAACTTCATTACTTTCTCTAAGGGACTGTTTGGTTTGAACTAAATAGGATGCAAAGCATTTCAATTGCAGGAGTTTTGAAAATATTGATCTTTGATATGAAATAAAATAAATGAAAAAAAATAAAATATTAGAAATTCATCATACATCTAGTTCAATTTTGATGTATTTGAAAAGGTTATATTCGACAAATTTTTATATACATTGTAAATTCTCTACGATTGCAACCGCAAGCCACCACCTCCTGCCACCACCACCTGTTGACCGTCGTTGTCTACCACGATGTCCACCATCCACCTCCCCCATTGTCGCCATAGCCTGACACAGTCTCAGTCACTCCACTATTACTGCTGGGCTTTACACAGCATTCATTTTAATTCTAAGCTAAAAAAAAGTATATTGATCTACATTTTTTCGACAAACATCCAAACAACTCTAAGTATTTCAAATACACCGCATTCTTCTTATAATAAACCATTTTACTTGCACAGTTTTCAACCAAACAAACTGCCTCAAAATCATCATGAAAATCCCAATTCTATTCAGTATAACTCTTCATGGCTTATTTGCCATTGCCACTCCTAGCTTGAAAACATTAGAGCTGTTGATCAGATGCTTAATGAAAAGATCAGTAGGGCCTAAAACTAAACTTAGCACCGTAGATGGCCAACACAGCACAGTCATATTCTTAAATGCCTACTTATTCCAATAAATGTGAAAGCAAAGTTCTTTGTCTTCTGCAACAATGGAAAAGAAACATTTGTTAACTGCAACAATAACAAAAAATTTCAGCCTGTGAATTAGCCTTAGAAGATTAAAAAGCACAAACAGAAGTCTAAGAAGAGAATTATTCTTCGCTTTTTACCCAAAGTCAACTTCTTTTAATAGGGTGAATAACTTTCCAATGGTGTCCAGATTCAATAGAAGCACAGGAAAGAAAAGAAATCTGATTCTATAGCTAGAAGGAGAAGAAGTGCAGCATATTTGTGAAGAAGCCATAGAGCTTAGAAAAGTTTACTAGCTTGGCCTCTATATGTAGCATAATTGAAAGATAAAATGAAAGTCCAATTACTACTATCCTGCTTCGAAGTATCTGAAGCAACTGTTGGGGAAATGATGCAAGACATTGTAAGATATAGGGTTCCTAATGCCACTATTAAGAGATAATCACCGAAATCACGTAGACTAAGGCTTTGATCTTTCTTACTGCTTTATGAGGTAGTTTTTTAATTCAAAATTTTTAAAATAAAATTTTTGTACTAAAAAACTGCTTTAGAAAGTAATAAGAAAGCTGTGCGAAACGAAATCTAGTTAAAATAAAATTTACGGTTTACAAATCAACAATTCAAACAAATATTCATTTCTTTTGATGTGAACCAATAAACATGTAATGTTCGCTCGGAAGAAAGTTTAATGAACATCTAGTAGAAATACAGGTTCATAAACATATCATAAATTCGATTGAAAACTGGTAAATTATATGAAAATTAACAAAAACCATTAACACATTCAATCCATTAACTAAAATTATATAATCAATAGTAAATTGGATCCTGAAAATGTGTAAAATATCCAACAATTACGTGATCAAGCGTTTATCCTATTATGTGGGGTCAACTACATGAATCTTTTTTTTTTTTTTCAATGTATTCAATTAAGAGTCAAATTTTGATTAAAATATAATAAAAAAGGATATTTCTAATATTTTTTACCAAGTCTGCTAAAGTTTATCTCTACCTTTTTTAATATAATTCAATTTTAGGACATCTACTCTCCTTACCGAGTCATCATAAGGCAAACATTTCATATAACCAAACCACCTACGACAACTTTCTTTAATCTTATTTGCCACTAGAGCCGATCGAATCTTTTCATGTACATACACCCATGTGAAAAGGAGTAGCATAAGCATCAGACATATTTGAGTCCTTGAAATATTAGAGGAAGAAGTTCCATGTAAATTTATCCAATTTGAAGAAATCAACTATAAGGAATTGATGGATTAATATTTTTCAAATAGATCCGGGCATAATTTTACAACCTATAGAGAAATTTATGAAGCATCATTAATTGACTCCAACTTCCTAACATCTCTTTCATAACTATTGATAATACCTCCAATAGCTATACCATTCCAAGCGGTAATTTCTTAATGGCTCACATAGGAGGAAACTTCTCAGAAATAAGCTCATAGAAATACTGCGTGGATAACGAATTGAATAGATAAATTGACATACAAAGAAGAGGGCACAATTGGTCTAGGGAATCCATTACTACCACACATAGGAGTTGTAGAAATAATAATGGAAGGGCTCCCGCATCATGAAATACTTTATATTTGTGTGTGTGTGTGTGTGGAAGATTAAGATGTTTAGGTGGTTGAGTGACTTCACTATTGGAGACAATGAGAAAAGAGTATATATGTGTGAAAAGGTTGGAGTAGCTCTAGTAGCAGACACGATTAGAGAGTTGCCTTAGATGATTTTTTGGTCACATAAAAGCCGACTTTTTGATGACTCAGTTCGGGGAATAGATTTATTAAATTTGACCTATGTTAAAAAAGAAAGAGGAGGAGCTAGAAAGACTTGGATATAAATTATTAGAAATGACCTTTATGTATTAGATTTAAATGAGAATTTGACTTTTCACATGACACAGAAAAAAAAGATTCACGTAACCAAACCCACTTAGTAGGATAAATATTTGATGTTTTAAAATCTGCAGTTGTGATCTGAAAAATAAAACAGTAAGAAAACTATCTCAAATGAGCCTTAATTAGGAATAACATTCTCAAACAAATTTATCTATGCATCGCAAACAAGAAAAGCAAGAGGGGGTTGCTTTAGCATAAATAGTCAATGTGAAAAATCTAAACTCATCTTTCTTATGCTCTAGTGTTTTTTTGTTTTACGCCCCTTACTCCCCTTGTCCGCTTAGGTGCTGGCGGAGGGATCCCATAGATCCCTCCCTCTCCAACATTATTTTTTTGCCTCTCCCCTCCGTAAACCCCTCCTCTCAGCCCATGCACCCTGATCCATCTGTGGTACCTTTTCAAAACCCACTCCCTTGGACTCGCATCATTACTGATAACCCTAACCCTAGCAAGTTTGCTATCTCTGTTCTACTGACTCGTGAGGAGATTATTCCCTTCCTGCATGAGGAACTTATTGATGCATCTCTTGAATGGAACCAAGCACTGGTGGGATACTCGCTCGGTAAGAGACCGTATTATGGTTCTTTACTTGCTACGGTAAACAAGTTATGGAAGCTCAAAGGTAGTCTTAAAATGATATCCCTTAGCAATGGTTTCTTCATGTTTAAGTTTTCTTATGCTGAATATCTTGAATATGTTTGGAATAAAGGGGCTTGGTTTATTTTGGGTAAGCTGGTCATCTTGCAAAAATGGTCGCCCATGTTTAGCCCTAAGCGGGAGGAGTTCACCTCGGTCCCTATCTAGATCAAAATCCATGATTTATTCCTCTGTTGCTGGACTCCAATTGGAATATCTAAAATTGCAACAAAGATTGAAATTATGCTATATGTTGATGAGCTTTTACGGCTTCCAAGTCTCGCCTCACTTATGCTAGAGTATGTGTGCAGGTTGACTCAGCTACCAAATACCCAAAATTCGTTCCTATTCTGGTAGAAGGAAAAGTTTTCAATCTTAGAATCCAATATGAATGGAAACCTTCACCTTGTCAATGTTGTTCTTCGCTAATTTATTCAACTTATAAATGCCCTAAAAATCCCAACCCCAAATTCCTTACAACTCTTCTCGTGGGTGTAGCTCAAGACGCAAACCTAGAAAGGACCCCGTGGTTCAAAGGGGAATCCTAACCACTCTTGTTGATGCTCAAAGAAAACTACAAAACCCTCTTGAATCTACAGAAAATATAACACAGAATATTCCTAACATTCCTAGCCTCAACTCTCCCAATGAGGAATTCTCTTCTACGGAATCCTCTAACCCTCATTCTCCTCCCTCAAAAATAAAATCCCCCGAAGTCTAGGCTACTAATAAATTCTCTGTTTTGCTAGACATTCTTGACCTGGAAACAGTGACCTCTTCCAAGGGAAAAAGATCCTATTACTCATCTTGAGATAGCTTAACAGAGTCCTTCATCCTTTGATCCTCCTTCAACCTGCGAGCCTCCTCCCATAATTAAAAATCAAACAAAATCTTAAGCCCCCTCAGATAAGGGAGCTCAAAATAAAGTTAACATGAGAGGGAAAAGCTCCAAAAGGAGCAACCACTCCAAATCCTGATGTTTATTGCACCCTTTGTTGTGTGGAATATCAGAAGTTTTAACAACCCATAAAATTTAATGGTGTTAAAAAACTGGTTAAGGATCATATGCTGGATATAGTTTCTCTTTTAGAGAGTAGAATTATCCTTCCAAACTTAAATGACCCTTAGTTTTGTTCTCTTCATGAGATCTTTGCCAATGAACACAACTGTAATAATTTTCATCTCGCTAGTTCAGGAAGGATCTGGGTCAAGTGGAATCTTGATAAAATTAAGTTTGATCCTCTTTTCTTCTCCAACCAGATGATTTATGGCAAGCTCATTATGGTCTTTCATTAACCTGTTATTCTTACTATTATATACACCTCTAACTCTCACGATGAGAGAACTATCTTATGGGAAGATATTAGAACCCTTAATCCTCATAATGATCTTCCGTGGATTGTTATTGGGGACTTTATTCCAAGAGCTAGGCTGGGTCAATTCAATTTTTTAATTTTGATACTGAATTAATTGATCTTACTTCTACAGGCATCTTTTATACCTGGCATAATCAGAGAATTGACAATCCTATTAGTATCAAGCTTGACAGAGCCCTTTTCAATGAGAAATGGATTAGTACCTTCCCCAACTCCTCGTATAAAGTTCTCAATGCTTCTATTTCATATCACTCTCCCCTTATCATTTCTATTCGTGAGCAAAGGAAAAAAGCCCATTGTTTTATGTTTAAAAACAATTGGACTCATTATCATGAGTTATGGGACTTGCTCATTAATGTTTTATCCTCTCCGTCTATTGGAAATTCTATTTCTTGTTTTTATAACAAGCTCAGAAGATTCAAAATTTTGATTAAGAAGTGCAATTGGCATTCTTCTAACACCATTATGCCCATTATTGACTTACTTGCTAATCAACAGTTGGATTGCTAATTGCTATTAGATATGGACCCTCTCAACCCTGAGCTTTGCACCAAACTTAAAAGTATTTACTCCAAGTTGGTTCATTATAACTCCATTTGGTCCTCTTAGATGATCCAACGAGCTAAAGCCAAATGGATCTTACATGGGGAAGAAGATTTAAAATTTTTATACTGTAGGATTCATAGGAGAAAAGCAGTTAACAACAGTGCTAAAGCAGGTGCCCTCCTTGGATCTCCTAAAGACTATGCCTATAATTTATAAGATATCATCCAACATTTCAAGGACTTACTCAACCAACCAAACTCTTCTACTAATTACACTAGTCAAATTCCCAAAGGCACTATCCTACCAATTCATTTAGCTGATCACCTCATCAAGCCCATCACCTTTGAAGAGGTTAAGGCTGAGATTTTTTCTGGGCATTCAGATTCTTCTCCTAGTCCATACAGATTCAATTTTGAATTCTACAAAAAGTACTGGCACATTTTTGGGAATGAGGTTTTCAAGGCTATTCAATCATTTTTCTATAAGAGCTATCTTCCTAAGGGTGCTAAATCTATTGCTCTTGCTCTAATTCCCAAAAATGCTCATGCTAATCATATAGGGGATTTTAGACCAATTGCTCTCTACAATGTTTTTTACAAGATCATAGCCATGATCCTAGCTGATCGTATGAAGTTGATTATGCCTTTTATTATTCACAAAAGTCAAGTAGCTTTCATTTCTAATAACTTGGTCACGGACAATCCACTTTTGGTTGGTGAAATGTCAAAAAATATAGTAGAAGAAATCTATTTTGTGCTAAGTTTGACATTACAAAGGCATTTGATATGGTATCCAAGGATTTTCTCATTGCTAGAATTATTCAAAAGGCCTTCCCAAGCTTTTTCACTAACTGGATGAAGGCGTGCATTCATAATGTCAATTTCTCTATTTGCTTGGATGGTTCTTTACAAGGCTATGTTTCATCTTCCTCGGGCTTAAGGAAAGAATGCCCGCTTAGTCCTTATCTATTTTTTATTATAGTGGATAGCTTTTCTTGTTTACCGAAAGACCAATCCAAGAAAGGAGGGTTCAATGGCATTTCTATTGGTAAGTACCATCTATCGCACTTATTGTATGCTGATGACCTTATTATTTTTGGCAATGCTAACGAGATCAACTGCAACTATCTTAATAACATCCTGAAGAAATTTTCTAACAGTACTGGTCTTCAACTAAACATTCAAAAGAGTATCATCACTTTCTTTCAATACACACCTAACCCTCTTAGACTTGCACACATTATGCATGTCAACAATATTACTAAAAAGTTTACTTATCTGGGTATCCCCATTTCGACTAAGAAAGTCAAAATTTTTGATTTCAACCCTATATTGGAAAAGGTTAACAGCCTCCTTTCGGGTTGGAAAGCTAAAACACTCTCATTAGCTAGCATGATGTAATATATTAAGTACACTATCTCTAATACTATGGCTTATTGGGTAAGAGCTGCTTTTATTCCTAAAACCATTATTAAAGGCATTGGTAAATTATGTGCAAAATTTATGTATTTCGGGGACATCAAAGAAAAGCATTTGCACCTCATTTCTTGGGTGAATATCTGTAAACCTTATTTTAATGGGGGGCTAGGTATTCCATCCATCTTGGCTAAGTGGTTTGCTTTCAATTGCTGCACTATCAGTAGTATGTATAATATCAGATCTCCTCTTACAGATTTCCTTCTTGCCCGTTACATTTCTCCCCGGAAAAATAATGCTGCTCAGTCCACCAAATTCTGGAAAAGTATTTGTAAAACTATTATTCGGGTGAGAAATAAATTCATATTTATTCGTCAAAGTTATAGCCCGACATCTATTATATGGGATCATTGGTGCTTGGGTGAAAAATTTTTGAATAGATTTTCTGATTTCTCTATGTTAAATCACTGTAAGGAAAACGACACTATTGATAAATGGATTCATAATGGTAACTGGTGTATTCCAAAGACCATTAATGTGGAAATTAGGGAATTTATTAGTAAAATTCCTTTAGTGACTGATCATGCTAATTATCTAGCCTTGGATAACAATTCGAAGGCTACTTATAAAGATTTCTATAAGGAATTTTTTGTGAATGATGTCTCTGTTGAATGTTCATATCTTATTTGGCATAAGAAACATTCACCCAGGTATTCTATATACGCATGGATGACACTTTTGGATAGGCTAAAAATGTCTGAAGTGTTATATTGGAGAGGCATTGCCATTTCTAACCCTCATTATTATCTATGTTGCAATAACATAGAGACAATATCTCACTTATTCTTTGAATGTGAATATTCCTTCAATATATTGATCTAACTGATAAAAAAAATGCAAAATTTTATATTATGACCCAATGTCTCTCAGGCATTAGAGTTTATTGGAGGTTTACCGGGGGAAAATAAAGCAAAACATTTGCAATCTTTCACTGTTTAATGCAATTATTTATCATATTTGATGTGAAAGGAATAACGAAGGTTCAATTTTTCGACAAAGTGCTTCTCCACATTGGTTTCTAATATAACCAAAGCTGTGAAATTCAAGATTACTAAATGGAAAAAAGGGAACCCATTGCTAGAGAAACTCAACCTGTGATGCTTTATATGGTTTTGGGTGAATTTCAAGGCAGTTGCTTTACTGCATCTTTTAATGTCACTAATAGGGCTGCTTTGTGGCCTCTTTTTGACAAATTGGAAACACTATATTTTAGTTAGGCTTTGGATGCTTGTATTGCATGAATGATGATGATAGCCTGACTATGAATCCTCTTGGAAGGTCTTCGACCAACCAGAGTACATGTCTTCTCAGATTTTCTCTTTGACTACCTGAGTTCAGTGCACATTCCTCGACTCCACGCTATTTTTGTGTTTTGTTTCTAGTGATTTTCTCTTTTACAATTTATTTCATTAATACATCCTCTTTCAGTTTTCTATTTTTTCTCTTTTAATTGTATTTTGTTTTTTTATAAATAAAATGACATAGTCCAAAATTTCCCCAAAAAATAAATAGTCCATGTTCTGATTATTAAAGCTACTCAAAAGAAGATAAATTCAAGTCATCTTGTAATTACCTTAGATATCAATTAACCATTTACTTGAACGATTCCACCTTCCTTTGCCAAAGAGTGGTACTTATGCATCATTAATTCATGCTGAAGTACTCTTCATTTTTACCAACCGGGTTTGCAGATATTCACCTGATGCTTGATTTAAGTGATAATTAAAATTACAAAGTTGTTTTTCTTAATTAGATCTAATGTACCATGCTCAGCTCACCATTTTGGTTTTTGTATTTCTCCAAACTTATGGCTGCGACAATTCTGGTTTAGCATTTAGGAACCTCCCAACTTCCCTAGTAAGCTAAACTCTCAATTAATTTGTTTTCCTTTTTTCTTTTGACTGAAATTTATAGCATTTACACATTCCACGCTCTTTTCTATAGTAAATGGGAGAACTTTTATTTTATCCAGTGAACGTATGAGAGGAACGTTCGGTTTTAGGCAAAAAAAGCGCCTGTATCGAGTACCGAGGTGTACCGAGTTTTTTTCAAAAAACTCGGTACAGGCGCTTTTTTGCCTAAAATCGAAGGTTCCTCTGCGTACGTTCACTGGATAAAGTAAAAGTTCAAATCAACGAGCCTATTGTAGAAATCTTCCTAGGTAAAACTCTGTCCCCTTGGATGCGCTTCTAAAAAAAATTTGGTTTTCATTTTGTTTCTACAATCGAGCTTAAGATTTCCTTTATTGGGTTTTCATTAATATGTAAGAGCAGTTTGCAGGATATATTAATCTTAGTTTTTCAATTTGTCATTGCTTAGCGCTAGAAATATTTTCTTCTTTTATCTGCCAAATTGTGTTCTTTGTTAGCTAAGTGTATTTATTTTCTTATTACTTTTTTTAAAAAATAAACGCTGCGACGCATCATATTTGTATTTGTGGGCTCCAAAAATTTGGGCCCCCATCTCCCCGTTGCTTTTCAGGGGAGTTCTAATGGATTATGTTCTATGATAAATTTTGGGAAGATAGATTTGGTTTGTAGATAAGACACACCCAGAGATTTTGACCTCTTTTTGTGAGGACTTTATGATATGAGTTCTAGTTTCATATAAGCACAAGCCCCTATAGTTAATTACCCCTCCCGATAAAGAAAGAGAACTTTTGATTAAGGTTAGTCTCTGATCAGATATATAGAAATACATAGTATTTGACATATTGTAACAGCATGGGTTTGGAATGTTGGAAATTTTAATATTTTAAATTTTAAATTTCACCATCTTGCATTTAAAGTGGATGGTGGGGGAATGGATTATGGACCCGATCAAGATTTCATGGTTTTATCATCTCGGGCTATCGTGGTCTCTAGTCTACTTATTCATAGGAGGTACTCGACCGATCCTAACAAAAGGATCCTTATTCAGTAGCCATGAGTTGCTTCATCCACGGGTACTTTGTAGATCTAGGGGAAGTATTTATCTAAGGAGACAAATTTGAATTCACCTTAGCTAACAGAGGGCTTTGTGCCTTATCGATTATATTTTATTGATTCATATCTCAAGAATTTGATGTCATTGGGGAGCATACGGGCTTTGGCCATAACTGTAATTTAGTGGTGTCATTTTGTGGAAAACCACCCAGTTTAAAGGGCACCAATCATCACTATTTACCTACGTGCCATTTCGTAGCAAAATTGATGGTTAGAGGGTGCTTGCCACGTCCTTACATGGGAAGAGACTATTTGAGAATGAATCTTAGTAAAATCCTTAACAAGATATTAGATCTTTGTTTTGTTTTGTTATGTTTTTTTTTTATAGATATTAGATCTTTGTGAAGTGACATTTAAATTTGTCCATCCTAAGAAACTGCTACGGAGTATGGATTGGTTTACTTAAAGGTAGTGGATGGTTAGTTTCAACTTTAAATATTTTGGTTTTGGGTAGTTTTTTAATTTTTGAGTTTTCATGGGCATTTTAGTGGAATTTTGGATATTTGAAATTGACCCCTCTGGATGAGATTTGTATTCACCTTATCGACTCTGCCAACTTGTCAATAAAGGATCAGGTTCTTTGTTGGCTTAGTGGTTTTATGACCTTGAATTCCTTAATATAGACACATAAAATAAATATATCGACCGTCATCCTGATAGTATATCTATTTGATGGTTTGAGCCGTGTCAACTCTTATGTATTCATATAGAAGGATTGAGCTCAAACTTTGGTTCATTTATTGACCCATGCGGCATCCCAAAACATCACTTGTGTACCCATAACACGCTCGTCGGGGCCAATGAGGGTATACAATTGCTTATACATTTCTTTTTTATTTTTGTGCTTACATATTGTACACCTTTTATCTGCTTGTATGAGTGCTACAAATTCAGTGGCGATTTGTCAAAGGATGAATTTCATTTGGGAATTTGATAACACCTTCGTACTACATGCTACCCATTACTTTATGCAGGTAGACTATCGTGCACCACATGTTACATTTTGCAAGTAGATTTTAATTTGTGCACTAGTAAATCTTTTTCTATGCATTTGTAGATACTTGAGTCCATCGTAGTTCTTTCATATTTTCCCATATACAACATATTGAATGTATAGCGGGTCTCTTTCAGTGGCCTAAAGGCATTAATTTTTACTGTAGTCATATGGCATTCTATTCATAGATGATATTTTGTGTACACAATAAGTCTCTTGCAAGGGCCCATGGGTACCTGCATTTATTACATGTCATACATCTTCACTTGTAAGAGGATGATGTATTTGGCTGCCATTGAATGCTTGTTGACTGTGGGGGTACTACAATATTCTATGCTACAACCACTTGTAGGTAATTTGAATATGCTACGAACATGGTGCCTTTGCTTATAGTGGATCAATATATTTTCTTAATGATTACTTATTATTGATTTCAAGATGATCCAATGTCTATTACACATTATTCACTTTACAAATACCTTGTTACTTAGTGTGTTTGATTGTAATTGAGGGTATTGCATTTGCTTATATGAATGATATGACTACTACACATTTATTGTTATTATTTTAGGCAATTTATAGTAGTGTTTAAATACTTCATATGCCTATTACAATCAACTCATGCATCTCTTTTGGCCTTGTTGCTTGTGGGTGACTTATTATGAAAACCTTGAGTCCTTGTAATTGTTCATTGATGTTCATTTGAGCATTTTAAACCATTATATCATATTAATTTTAAATTTCATTGTGCTTTCATTAATTTATACTTTATTCTGAATCCTTCTCGTTCGTTCATTTGAATTTGAATGTTCAATGCCAAGTCCACTCTGATCCGATCTATGTGTTCGGTTCAGCATCACTTGATTCAAGTTTTTCATTTTGTTGCTCAAGATTAAGTAGCACTAAGTTCAAATTATAGACCCCTGTTTATTTATTGTTTTGAGACCAAGTTCTTTGTAATGCCGAGTTCTTTATCATTATTTTAAACTTCAAAATTTGCACAAATTCATTTAAGTTAATTTTATCATTGTTTCTAAAGACCATGTCCCTTATCATTATAAAATCTGACAGCCTCCTGGCATCTCCCCCATTTAGGAGAAATTCCAAGAGTTTGTGCCTCATGCCACACCAGAAAAAGCGTGCACGATAGAAGTTTAATGAAACAACGACCAAAAATCTTCATTCCCACCATGCTAGAGAAAGACATGTATGGGTCTTCGGGTACCTATTTGAAATGCACATTTTTCCCTCGTAGGAGTTGAAGCACCTACGGGTACTTATGTTCGTCCCCACCGCACTAAAAAAAAGCCATGTATAAGGCTACCTGCCTCACCGTAAGCATCACACCGAATTCCGTTTCCACCATGCTAGAGAAAAGTGTGTATGGGTGATTTTTTGAATCATCGCAAATGTTGAATGCATGATTTTAAGTTTTAGAACTTATACCTACTAGATGTTAACGATGACAGTGATTTTAAATGCTAAAAAATTTCTTTTCCCCTTTTTTTTCTTTTTTTTTTTTTTTGAAACTCTTCCTCTCCTTTTTTTTTTACTTCTTTTTTTTTCCCTCCATTTTTTGCTTCTTTTCCCTTTTTTTGTCTCATCGTATATATATATATATATATATATATATATATATATATATATATGCGACAAAGTAACCCGATCAGAGGGCATGTGTCACATTCTTTTTGGCAAAAGACTATTTGATGATGAATCTTAGTAATATCCCATACATGATATTCACTCTTTTTGAGCTGAGATAAATTTCAAATTTATCACCCTTGATAAAAGGTTGTGGAAGGTGGATGGGTGATTAAAATTTAAAGTTTTTATAGGCTTTTGAGAATTGGCCCACCAAGCTAAAATTTACTATCAACATGACCATCTTCAGGTACATCAAAGTCATATATTTCATAGAATTTTTTGATGCATTTTAAATATTTAGGATCCTCTCTAGTTGAGATTAGCTTTTAACACAGCCATCATCAAGGTGATGTAAAAGTAACTTATATTTTCATAGGAATTTTGGAGACATTTAGATATTTAAGGTACACTTTGATTGAGATTTTCTATCAACATGACCATCATCGAGGTGACATCAAGTTTATTTATATTTTCATAAGAATTTGGGAGATATTTTAGATATTTAAGGTCCCATTCGATTGAGATTTTCTATAAATATGGTCATCATCATGGTGATTTTAAAGTTTTTTTAAATTTCTATATTTTGCAATGGGGTTTAAATATTTTGAAAATGGGATATCCTCTGGTTGAGATTTTCATCATCAACTTTTTGAAGGTAACTTAGTGAAGTTTTGTTTAGTGATGCATCAAGTTCTTTGTAGTGATTTCCTTGTTTAATAAGTTTGACTATGCTACATGAAGATAATAGAAATCCTTTTTAGTTGCTCAAAACCATCTCACCTTCTATCTGCAGAGTAGATATTTAACATCACCACATAATTGCTAAAATTCATACCTTCAACACCAAATAAGTGATCTGTTGCAAGGTGCACACAATCTCTACCTCACCATGAATCATAATACAAGGGAAGTTAGGATTATATGATCTGGCTTTATTTTAGACTCATGCATTTGGGGAAAGGTTTGTAATGCCTCATCTGCTATTCCATGGATTGCATAGCCTTCAAATTTAATAGTGAATGTGATCAAATCAATTTTTTTTTTTGGAATTATTTGAAACTGTTTATGCGTATTGGTTATGCATCCATATATACAAAATTCTTGCATTTTGTAGTTCATGAAACAAGGTAAAAGCTCGTTCAATGCAATCATTTTGAGTATAGACTTGTAGTATTAGGTTCAAAGTGGTAAGATCTCTCTCTCTCTTTCTCTCTCTCTCTCTCTCTCTCTCTTACATTTGGTTGAATATCTTCTCAATGAATAATTCAAAATCGTAGCATTATTAGTGGGCACATATTTTCCACTAGAATTTTTATTTATTTTCTGGGAGTTTGTGTATGATTTGCTTATGTAATATAATCATGAGTATCATTCTTGATTCAATATATAGTGGGACAAATAATTTTTCTATTTCTATGAGTGCAAGATCTAGATGAGAAGTTCGATTTGTTTGCACCATATGTTAAATCAAATTAAAATCGAATCACTTCAATCAATTATATGGGGGTTCTTTGATTGTTCATAAATTTGGCAGCTTCTCAGTGCCCCATCCCCGTGATGAAAGTTGGGAGGGACTGGTATAAGCTTTTGCATATATATATCTTGGCTATTATAAGAATATTTCTTTATGTCTTCTTGTATAAGTGTTATGGTGGATCCAGTAGTGTGTTTCAGTAGTGCGTAACTTCATTTGTCATACATTAACAATGTAGTTTAGCTCAATTCATCTTTTGCATATGATCTTTTTCCCCTAGATTTAACTTATAAGATTATATTCCTTCCTACAAATGCGCTGCATGGTGCATCAGAAGTCTTTTATTTATCATTTGTAAGTAAACTAATTTATCTGGCGTTATGACCTAGTGCTGCAAATTTACTGCTTCGATTTACCTAGTGGTCTGCAGTTCTCATTGTAAATTCCCTTTCGCAACTTGCAGGTGAACCGTAGTGTTGCATATGTTTTCCTATTCTTGCAGGCAACCGGATTACTTATGCATTAAGATTTTCTTATTCATTTCTCTTATTTGTTCCCATAACATCACAATTGCTTCCAAGCCATTCTCGCCCTTGACTAAGGAGACCATATCAATTGAATAACCTTTTATAATTATTCCTTTAAAGTTAATCCATCAATCATTATATCCAAACTTTTGAAGGTAACTTGGTGAGTTTTGTTTAGTGATGCATCAAGTTCTTTGTAGTAATTTCTTTGTTTAATAAGTTTGACTATGCTACATGAAGATAATAGAAATCTTTTTTAGTTGCTCAAAACCATCTCACCTTCTATCTGCAGAGTAGATATTTAACATCACCACATAATTGCTAAAATTCATACCTTCAACACCAAATAAGTGATCTGTTGCAAGGTGCACACAATCTCTACCTCACCATGAATCATAATAGAAGGGAAGTTAGGATTATATGAACTGGCTTTATTTTAGACTCATGCATTTGGGGAAAGGTTTGTAATGCCTCATTGTCTTTCACTCTTTACATAATTTAACCTGCAAGGCTGCAAAAGAAAAAAAAAGCAACAATTTATTGACTACTAGCAAGCTAGCAACGAAAGTCGTAGGCTTAGGGTGAACCTAGCAAAGAAACATCATTTGCAACAATTACAGAAAATGTGCCATCCAAAGTTACAATTTGATAATTTTCTATTCAATTAAATAGTATATGCTCAAACCAAATTAAATATCTTATTTTCTTTTAATCTTTTACAAATTTATAACTCGATTGCATCTAACTGTGCGTCGCAACTAATGCATAACTTCACCAAGTTCTTAATCATCGCCATATAAACCTCAATAACATGCAACAATAGACAGAAGTATTGAAAAACCTTAAAATCCGACAGCTATCTGCCTATCAACACTTCAGCAGCTGCAGACTGTAGCTCAAAGCCTCAGAAAGCCCAAACAATCAGAAAATAACCCCATATAAACCTCAATAACAGTAAACATCAAACAATAGTATGTTAGGAACCTCAATAGTCATTAGTCAATGACTTAATACTCAATACCATATAGCCCATTGCAGGGTATGCATCTCAGTTCTCAAAACCTCAATATTCAACCTTAAAACCCGACAGGAGTATGCATCTCAGTTCTCATAGCCCAAACAACATCAAAAAAACTATCAGCACAACAACAACAACAACACTATCATCACGACATCAACCAATACAAGCAAAATAAATTACTAATAGTCATACCATATGCAACACTATCAGCAGTATAGCAACCAAAAAAACTTATCAGGAAGACTCCAACTCTGGCAACACCATTATACCAAGAGTAGTTATCTCACAATAACAGTAAATGAAAAAACCACCAACAGTTATACCGGCAACACCATTATACCAACACCAATAACACCATTAAACCAAATTCTTATACCAACATCAGCTATTAGAATAGTCATAACAACTGTCATTTAAATTAACATAAAGCAGACTAGCATAGAAGAATAAATTAATAAAAATAATGAAAGATAAAGCCACCAATGGTCCAGCAGCATGCTTAACAACATAAAGTATTGAAGAATAATGTCTCTAAAGACCAAAGTCCATCAAATGTTCACTAAGTAATCCATATTGTTTCAACATAAATTAGAACATTAGACCAATGTCTCAAAATGTTTAGTTGCTAAATTCATTGAGTCATTCATAACTCCAATTTGGTTTCCATTGAAATCCAAACCCATTATATCATCTGTCACCGCATCAAGCTCTAGATCTTTTGTATCTATTACAAGAGCAACAATATGAATTTGTTACCTTTTACACATCTACTTATACACTAAAATTCAATAAAATAATATTTGTTACCTTTCTCACCATACTTGGATCCAGAAAAGGAATTAGTGATTTATTAAAAGGTGCCAAAAACTTGTAAATGTTCACCATTTTTTCCCATTGAACTTTTGTAGGGCAACACTTGTAGTTGGAGTTATCCAACTCTAAATATAGAAAATTACGTCTAAAGTATATTGCACTATCCAACATAACAAAAGTTGAATTCCATCTAGTTGGTACGTCTTGCCTTAAGTCTTTGTTATCTTCAAAAAATTTTACCTCAAACATTCAAGAAATTTCTATTTTCTTTATTGAGAACTCTTGACATATTTAATGCTATCACGCACCTTCATAATAGATGAATCAATTTCTTTCAAACCTTCCTGCTCAATAAGATTTATTATATGTGCACAACACCTGATATGAAAAAAATGACCATTGCATAAAAGACCATTTTTCAAATTCAAATGGTTGTGTAGAAAATCAACAGAAATAGTATTTGCAGAAGCATTTTCTAGAGTGATGCTAAAATGCTTTCTATCAAGTTTTCATTCAACCAAAAGTTGTTGAAGTTTCTTAAATAATGCTAGTCCATCATGTGGAGGTGGCATGAAACCAAAATTTATCACTTTTTTCTGCAACATCCAGTTATTATCAATAAAATGTTCACTCAAGCAAATAAAACCATCTGTGTTGATGGAAGTCCATAAATCAGAAGTTAAAGATACTCTACCATTACAACTTGATAGAAGAGCTTAGATTTGAACTTTTTCCTTAATAAACATCTTCTTACAATCATTTCCTGCTGTATTTCTAGAAACAAACTGCAAATCGAGCCGTAAGTAACGAAGTAATATTCTAAAACCTGCCCACTCCACACACTGAAATGGTAAATCATGCATGACTATACATGCAGTAAATAAGCTATGAAATTCTTGATAATCAAATTTATTTTCAACCATCGAAATAGATGTGCTTGAGTTACTTTGAAGTATAAGTTGACTAATATCATGAGAGTTCTTTTTCTTATAGTTCTGCAAGTGACGTCTTAAATTTCCTGTGCCATTTTTACTATCACATAAGTATGTTGCACCATATTTCTTACATTTGCAATGATGTTTGTCATCATCTGCAAGTGACAACATTTCAAAATGTCCCCATACCGTAGAAGTCAACCTCCTTCTCTTTTTATGAACACTTCCCTCATCTCTTGGATTAGGATTGTTAACTCATCACTATCACATTCCACTTCATTATTAGTACGAAGATGCACATTATGCTCAAAAGGATTACTCGCAACAAATGTATTAGAATCCTGCATCTAAACACAAAAATATAAAATTGTACTCATAACATCAACAACATGCATCAACAATTCAAATAGACATCATCACTTGATCACTATGATACTATCACATAAATAATACAAAATTTCATCCTATTCTCCATATTCCATAACAACATAACATGATAAGACTCTATGCTTACATAATTATCAACTATAATATAACATGCATCAACAACAATACAGCAAGCCGCCAACTCCAAGAGGACCAAGCGACCAAGCCCTAACCTCAACAGCAAGAGGAAAACTGTAATAGTACAACAATAAACTACACTCTAAAAGTGTAACAGAACATCGACAATGTAAAAGTTGAATAATAGCAATCCCTAATCCAATATTCCAACCCGTGCAAGTGTGTGACATAGCAGGCTAGTAACAAGAAGCTCGGTTTGTCGGCGATGGCCAATATACTCATAACTCATAAGGAAGAACTTATAAGGATTAAGGAAGCATCATAGTTCAAAAAAACCATCACATGACTCACTCCAACACTCTCACACTGACCAAATTAGGGCAAAATGAAAGAACAAATCCTCTATAAAAAAATAAAGAAATGTAAAATAGAAATCGAAACCACCGACCACCATCACACCGACACTTCAAATAAATAAAAGTTATTCAAGATATTACCAACCATTGCAAGTTGCAATCGAGAAACAAAGAAAGGAAGAGGATTCAAGGAAGAATTCCGAAGCCAGATGATTCACCAGAGTCGTGAGGTCGAGACCCGAGAGAAGATCAGAAGAAGATATCAAGAAGTGAAGAAACCTCCAGCAGTCCAGCTCCTCCACGAGTCCATATCTCCACCTCAGTGCCAGAGCGAGGAGTAATGAAACCCTAAAACGGGAAGATTGAAATCTCGATTCCTCGAACCGTCGAACTCGCAGCTTAGTGGCTCATCATATTAACAACATTATAAGCTTCGCGGGTTATTCGGGATATATATATATATATATATATATATATATATGTAGAGAGAGAGAGAGAGAGAGAGAGAGAAAAGATCAGATATGAATTGGCACAAGGAGGTAGGATCGAGCTGATTGGTTCGGGTTTGATGGGATCAAGTCGGTTATTGGGCTCGAGTGAGGGATCAAAGGTAGGGTTGGCATGTGCGCCAGTCAGGCTGGAGACGCGAAAGCCGGAGGGAAACAGAAGCAGCGTCTTATTATAAGCGCAGGTAGGAGCCAATTGGGTTGGGTGTTCGGGTCAAATGGAGGTGTCAGCGGGTCCTACATGTGTAGAGCCGCGAATGAGTGGAGATGGGCCTGGTTTCAGCACGTGGCAGAGAAGGTTATTGTATCAGAGTTGAATGTTGGCACGTGCGATTGGGATGTTGGAGTCGAGCGGCGGCCGTGGGCTCCTGTGGTTTCCTGCAATTTCCTGTGTTCGGTAAAGAGATCAAGGGAGAGATGATGAGAGCTCTGCTTGTGATTCTCATGTGTGTGTATTTAATGGAGATTGAGGTTTCGTTTGGGATGGTTTTCTTCCTGCTTCATAAAGCTATTTTATAGTATTAAAATTATAATTTTTGTAATAAAAAATTGCTTTAAGAAGCAGTAAGAAAGTCATCCCAAACATAGCCTGAGTTAATTGTTGTAAATTTGTGATTTTTTCTTTCATATTTTTTGTCCCCATCAAAAGTAATGAATATATATCAATATAATATATAAACCTATAACAATCTATACAGTTATCTCATTTAACAGTTTAAATGAGTATTGAGAAGTATTTGCTGATTGTTTGAGTTTTTCGAATACTGAAGATAATTATTTCTTAAATGTATGTTTGAAATAATTTTTTGTTCTGTGTCTTACTTAAAAATGTAATATCCCTTGGTGTCAGCCATATGCAGAGAGCAATGAATATACGTTCGACATTACTTATGCTCTTACATAACTTATGTTGATGACAAATGCTCTATGACGATTGGAATCATTACGCAGGATCGAATAGGAAGCTAGGAGAATTCTTGAACCTACAAGAATAAATTTGAGAGAGTTACAAGTGTATGACATGTCTGAAAGGTCATATTGGGTGGACATAGTAGACGAGTCTCACTGCATGTGCAGCTGTTGACGACCCTTGAATTATCACCTTCCTTACCTATATGTTGTTAGTTGTGTTTCATTAATGATACAATATAATTTACTTTATTTTTCTCAATATTATACTAAACTAAACTATAAGCAGACATATGAAGATGAGTTTCACATTATTCCTGACCGTGAGGTTTAGGCAGCCATGATCCTAACAAATGTTTGTTTCCTTTAGCACCATCTAACTGCAGAGAAGATGTTCAGGCCTTCCATGTACAAAACGATACAAAAATACTATGGATGAGAGTAGCCTTTCCTCCGGGCTTGTTAGTAGTTTATGTAAAGTATAGGATTATAACACGAAGAACTGCCCACTGGCAACTTTATTGTTATCCTTTTAAGGAAGATGTAACCACTAATGTAATATGTACTAAAGACATTATGGTTAACCTGATATGCAGTGAGGCAACAGGAAACAAGAACAGACATAGAAGAATAGATGCACATACCAAACAGAGAAAATGAAAGCTAAGAATATTATTTCATACTTTATCTCCTGGGTATACAGATGTATTTATAGAGTTTATGTAAGTGACCACCGTACATATTTGCCACAGAATGATACAGCTGTACGGGACGCTTGTTACAATTCTTGTTCGTTGGCTATATCCGTTAACAAATCCCCACAAACTGATGGGCCGAGAGTGACCATGAGTTTGTTAGCAAGATATTTAAAGCATGATATAGATAAAGACTTGGTAAATAGATATGCTATTTGATCTTTTGAGGATATGTGATGAAATTTTATGGATTTATTCTTTATGTGGTCTCTAATAAAATGACAGTCAATCTCTATGTGTTTGGTGTGAGCATGATAGGCTGGGTTGTTCGCCAATGCGATAGCAGAGGTGTTGTCGCAATATAAAGTTGTGGGTTGTGACCGCATAATGTCTAGTTCTTGAAGTAGGTGGTGTAGCCAAATGACTTGTGTAGTGGCAGTTGCGATGGCCCTGTATTCTGCTTTAGTGGAAGATCGAACTGTCGTGGATTGCTTCTTTGTGCACCAGGAAATTAGAGTGGAGCCCAAAAAATTGCAGTATCCTATTGTTGACTTCCTATCATGTGGATCTCCGACCCAGTCGGAGTCGGTATAAGTGCTGAGCGTGAGTTGGTCGGTTGTGTTCGGAAGACCCAAGTATAGGGAGCCATGGAGGTATCACAGAATTCTTTTCAGTAGTTCAAATTTGGCTGCAATCGGCTTATGCATGTACTGACAGGCTTTGTTGACGGCAAAAGTGATGTCCGGATGTGTGAGAGTAAGGTATTGGAGGGCTCCCATTAGTTATCGATAGAGCTGAAGATTGTTGAAGGCTGAGAGTCTGTGTGGGAAGAAGTTTTGGATGTCGTTGGTGTTGAGATAGGCTTGTTGTTTGTAATTCTTGCCCATTCAAGGATTTGCTCCACATAGCGTGATTGGTGCAGTATTAGTTCGGCTGAGGTTCTTTCAGCTGAAATGCCAAGAAAATGAGTCACAGTACCTAAATTTTGCATATTAAATCTTTGATGTAAGCGATTGAGTAAAGTGTTGAGAGATTGAGAATTGTTGCCTGTCAAGATAACGTCATCAATTTAAATTAGAAAGTACATAGTGATACCATTTTTTCTGTAGATTAGTAGTGATGGATCTGAGTGACTAGTGATGAAATCTAGTCCATGGAGGAATCCGATTAGTGTTTCAAACCAGTCTTTTTGTTCTTGTTTAAGACCATAAATGGCCTTTTTGAGCTTATAGACATGAGTCAGAAAGTTTTCATCAGTGAAACCTGTGGGTTGCTTCATGTAAACCGTGTCCGAGAGTGAGCCATGTAAAAAAGCATTTGAAACATCGAGTTGATGTAAAGGCCAGTTTTGGTTTAATACAATCACTGATAATATTCACACAGTTGGTATTTTGGATACCGGGCTAAATGTTTCTTGGTAGTTGATTCCAAATTCTTGATTGCAACCTAACGTGGTGAGCCGAGCTTTATATCAGGAAAGTATTCTGTCTGAATTGTGTTTGGTTTTAAACATCCATTTGCAGCCAAGGACGTGTTGGGTTGGGGACAGAGGAACAAGATCCCGAGTGGCTTGAGATTCAAGAGCCTGAAATTCCTGAGACATGGCATTGCGCCAATGTGCATATTTGACAGCTTGAGTGTAAGTGGTGGGATCAGTCTCAGTGATGTGGTTCATAAGATCAAATATGCATTTTGGCTTCAGGTTGCCCGTTTGGAAACGAGTTTTCATAGTGTCTTTAGGAGGAACGGTTTTAGTAGGAGATTTAGTGACAGGAATGGCTGAATTTTGGGAAGGGGAGTTCTGGATAGGTTATGTGGAGGGATTGGAGTTGATTGAGCAATTTTTGGATGGTGGGATGTGTTGGACGGTTTGAGTTAGAGATGAGGGTACTAGCAGAAGTGGGGGAATAGAGGCGTGATTGGAAGTAGACGACGTGGTGATATCAGCCTTCGACTACTGGAATAGAAATAATTTTTTGTTAAATGCGATGCATCGAGAGACATAAACTCGATTTGTATTGATGTCCATCCTTTTGGTGAGAAGCATAGCCAATGAACACACGAGGTAGCGAAAGAGAAGATAGTTTTGACGAAGCCACGGGTAGCATAGACATCCAAAAACTTTCAAATATGAGTAAGAGTAAGGTTTATGGTATAATCATTGAAATAGCATATGATTGTGAAGGGTAGGTGTAGGTAGGCAGTTAATTAAATAGATAGCCATATGTAGCGCATCTACCCAGAGTTTGGACGGACAGTTGGAATGAATTAAGAGGCTTCGAGCAGTTTCCAAGATATGATGATTTTTATATTCTGCAATATCATTTTGTGCAAGGGTGTGAGGGCGGGTAAATTGATGTTGAACTCCCCAGTTTTGGCAGTAGGTGTTGAAGGAGATGTTAGCATATTCGCCACCGCCATCTGTGCGGATAATTTTAATTAGTTTTGAAAATTTGCATTTTATAAATTTATGAAATGTGAAAAATATGCGTGTAACTTCTGATTTTTGAACCATAGGAAAAACCCAGCAGTATTTGGAGTAATCATCTATAAAAGAAACGAAATATCTATAGCCTTGTATGGAAGCAGTTGGGGAAGGTCCCCAAACATCAAAGTGCACAATTTGAAATATAGAGTCAGTATGAGAAAGGGATTGTAGAAAAGATAAATGTCTTCCCCTGGCTAGGTATCTTGTATGGAAGTACATATCACATAATCGGATCGAGCTAGTTGTTGAAGAATGGTGTGAGCAGGATGGCCGAGACGATTGCGCCAATGATTTGGAATGATCTCAACAGAAAGCAGGGCAAGTGGCAGAGGGTGAACAATGGAAGGAACCGTATATAGGCCATTATGGCAGGGCCCTTGAAGTAGAAGGTGACGAGTCTTCGAATCCTTAATTTGATATCCATAAGATGAAAAAGAAACAACACAGTCATTATCGGAGGTTAGCTTATGAACAAAAAGAATATTAAATGAAAGGTTTGGAACATGATGGAGTTTGTTGAGATAGAGATTACCTGTGGGAGTTGGAAGAAATCCTTTACCTGTATTTTGTATCTGGAGATGTTGGCCATTCACAAGAATTACTTGAGAGGAACCGATGTATGGTTCGGTTGAGCTCAACTGTGATTGATCAGCCGTTAGGTGGGAGGAAGCTCCACTATCAAGAAACCAGTCAACTTGGCGATTATTGTCTTGTGCGGAGAATAGAGCTGAGTTGGTTGAGGTATCTAAGTGGGCTAGATCTATTCTGTACCAACACCGAAGGGTTGAATGGCCTATTTTATTGTAGATCTGATAGACGGTAGTGTGATGAGGGTTCTTGTCTCCGCGACCGGTGTGGTAAGTTTGACGATGATCCCTATTTCCTTGGTACAAATTGGGACATCCTCGACCTCAGCGATGATATGCCACAAGAGCGACTTAGTTGTCTGTCAGTTGTAGTGATTATAAGTCTTTTACGACTTCTTGAACAAGTATGTGTTCTTCGCTACAAAGCAGACTATAATGGTCATCAAGATTTAGGGGTTGAAGGTTCGTACGAATCGCCATTTTGAATGACTGGTAAGAGGATGGAAGCCCCGTTCACTGTGTATAGGATTACATCTTCCAGATCAATCGTGTGTCTGGTAGCTTGAATGGCATCGACCTTTGATTTGATGTCCAGAAGATACTGTGTCATTGATTTGTCACCTTTGGATAGATGGTGTAGTTAACTCTTTAGTTGAATGATTCTTGATCGGGTTGTTGCTTGAAGACGGTGAGCGAGTGTTGTCCATATGTCATAATAGTGGGGTAGATCAAGAACATAAGGTAATATTGAAGGAGAGATTACGGAGTAGAGCGCAGTGGCGAGGTGTTGATCAGTGAGAGTCCAGATTTCAGTCGAGGTTGAGGCAGTCGATGCAGATGATTCTGCTGAGGCGGCTTGAGGCGGAGGGCATGGAAATGTTCTGTCGAGAAAGCCTTTGAATCCACTGGCAGTGAATACCTTTTCCACTTGAGAGCGCCATAGAGGATAGTTTTCCTCAGTAAGAGAGCTGGGAACTAGGTTCTTGATGTTATTCATCAAGAATTTAAGCTGAGCGGGTATAGTGATTGATGTGAATGTGGGGGTTGAATCAATGGAAGAGATGTGTATAGAGGATTCAACCATGATGAGGAAGAGGACAAGGATCGAAGACAGACAGAGAGAGAGAGAGAGAGAGAGAGAGAGAGAGAGAGAGAGAGAGAGAGAGAGAGAGAGAGATTGATCTAGTATGATACCATTTTAACCTGATATGCCGTGAGACTGCAGGAAACAAGAAGATATGTAGAAGAATAGTCACAGATACCAAAAAAAAATGAAAGCTAAGAATACTATTTCATACTTTATCTCATGGGTATACAGATGTACTTATAGAGTTTATGTAAATGACCGCCGTAAATATTTGCAACAGAATGATACAGCTGTACGGGATGCTTGTTATAATTCTTGATCTTTATCTATGTCCATTAACAATTATGTGACTTTCTTAATATCAAGTAATGGCGAAATGTGGTTTATTAGTAAAGTTGCAACTTATTGGTAGGTATAACTACTTATGTTCTCAAATTTTTTGTTAAGTTTACTTAGCGATTTCTTTCTTGTACAATGAGGTGGATGGAGTTGATTCTGTAATGCTGTAATAATTCATATTTTTATCAGTCAAATAAATATCTTCAAAAGTAATTATAAGTCTAAATTACAAACCATCTTCACCATAACATATATATTGTTGTGCTTTAATTACATTTTTTTTTTTAATTTTTGGACATTTGTACAAATTCTAAGAAATTGACATCAATCGGTATAAGAGGGGATTTTGGGATATATCAATACGTGTCCATTTCACAAGCTGATTTCATCAAAAAATTTTAAAAAAATTAGGTTATTTTATGGATATTTTTCTATGATTTTAGAGCTATGAATTTGAATATATGAAAGAATTTTTATGAATTTAATAAGAAATTGACTCCTATCGATATAAGTGGAGGTTTCAGTAACATTTGGTATCCGTTTCACAAACTGATTTTACCAAAATATTTTAAATAAAATCATATATTTTATGGATATTTTTCTATAATTTTTAGAGCTATGAATTTGAATATATGAAATAATTTTTATGAATTTTATACTAAAAATTAAATAAATTATATAATTATATTTATATTATATTATTATTTTATTCAAAATATCTTAAGCAATTACGTATAAACCATTAAATCCCTTTTCTCCCATATTACTTTGGCTATTAGAGAATTAGAAACATAAATAAGAGAATAAAAGAGTTGGAGAGGTTAAGAAAAAAATTATGGTTTGGAGGTTGTAGAGTGATTTTGCCAGTTGACCCTGTTAAAAAATTTATTTACCTCATTGTAATGAACCATTACTCTATTTCTGATTTCAATAATCTTATATATTTTGTAATTTATATATTTTAATTTGGTCAAAACTTATACAAATTTTGATATCTTGAATTTTAACTAACTTTCACTATATAACTTTAGGTATGTGATAGATGTCAATAATATGAGCATTTGGAATGTAATATTATTGAATTTCACTATGTAAAATAGAAATTATTAAATTTTATATGATTTATAGTATTAATACAGACATTGAGAATAAAAATCAGTGTGTGATTGGATAATAGCTTATCAAAATTATTACTATAATAAAATGATAATAATATGTGTGAAGATAAGTAAAAAATCTTATCACTAATATTGGCTAGAGACTGATTAACTTGTACATGATGGTGGACCGATGAGCTTTCCTTTAAATATTATGGTTTAATGTTATCATCCACAGATTAATGAGATACTAATTAGGAATTATAAATAGTTGATTATTATGCTGATGGGAAAAGAGTTATGACTCTTTTTACTAAGCCAACGATTAACTGATATTTATAAGATCGTAAAAAAATACTGATTAAGCTATGACTTCTTACTTGTCTCATTGTTGCTACTGAAATGTATATAATTTAGGCATTGTTTCTATTATTGTATAAATTTACTATTATTATATTATTTTACTACTTCAATAACTAATTTTATTGATATAGAAATAGGCATTAATACTGATTTTGATACTATAACTGATTTTTTATTATTGTTGCTATTATTGATTCACTATATTGATTATTAATACTAAATATGTGATATACTGAGCATGTGATCAAGAGAGGGGTATGATACATGTTCACACATTAATATAATTTTATTACATTGATATGATTTTGATAATTCTTTATGATACTTTGATTTTATCGGTTTATATAATTTTTTTACTGATTGATAGTACTGATATGATAACTGTTTTATTAATTTGACACCTACATTGATTTATCAATTTCTCCACTGTACTACTTAATTAACTTCTATGCCATATTATTTAATCATTTATAGAATTTATGACTATTGAATGCGAGTTTTATTTTTTATGTACTTATTTATGATTATATAAATGTTATTGCTATAATTTGATTACTGACATGCTTATACTTCTTTATCATACATTGAGTTCGGTTATAGGATTTGGTTACTTGCTCGGCTCTTGAGCTCATTATATATGGTTAAATGATTTCAGGCTAGGACAAGAGAGTAAGGGTGTGAGATTAACCAGGATCCTTAAGTTCAGGTTCTTATTATTTTAGATATTCCACTATACTTGAAATAGAGTAGTTGTGACATGATTATATAGATCTAAAGTAGTTTACATTATTTTTATGAACATGAATATATATATATATATATATATATTGATAGTTTTATTTTTATTGAATTTTATATTGATAAAAGAAATTATACAACTCTGGTTATTATATACTAAAAGTTAAAAGATTTTTTTTTTTCAAAATTAGATTTTTGGGAATCACAAAATTGGTATTATAATAATATGATTGGAAGAATTGATTGCTCTCAAAGTTGTAACAATTTATTTTGAGTGGGGTAGATTAAGGTGCATTATTTTACATATATTGTTGATTAAATTAGTGAATTATTTTTATGAAATAAAATTATATAGGAGAATAATTAAAATGGATCAACATAGCTAATTATAACAAATGAGTAGCATAGTGCAACTTCAGTGCCATCAGATAGTGTGATATAGTTGGCTATTATTATAGTACATGTAATGGGGGACGTATAAAGCAAATCAGTTGGAAGTAAAGAAGAAGGGGGAGATAAACACACTACAAGAAATTCATGAATTGCCGGTGGTCCTGACTGGCAGTTATGTGATCGCCGATAAAAATAACCGGTAGTCTAACCGACAGTTTTTTAAATGAACACCGCAGGAATTAGTGGTGGTCAAATAACCGCTAGTTATTCTGTCAGAATTAGTTATTATCGGCACTTTGTCGGCAATTTAAATTGCTGGTGTTAAGTGATTTTGTTCTGGCGGTTCGAACCGTTGGAGCGCCGCTGGAAAAAACCCTAAAATAAGCCGCCCCCAGCCTTCCATTTCATTTGCTCGCATCATCCTCTCTCTCCCTTTCGACAGTCGCCCCATCTCCTCCGCCCTCTCACGCGATCAATATGCTCCTCCAGCCGCCGACAAGCTCCATCCGGCCACCGACAAGCTCCCTCTGGCCGAAGATCTTAACCCTGCTCCGGCATCAAAGCAAGGCCGAAGATCTCGCCAACTCCTCTGTGAATCCATCGTCCAATCCCGTAGGTTTGCATTTTTTGTTTTTGTTTTTTTTTAATTTTCACCCGTAGGAATGACTTCTCCTTTGTGTAGGTGATTAAGAATGACCTACACAAAGAGTTGAAAATCAAAATGTTTCCACATGCTTATTTTCCTTAAGGAAGAATATTCAAAAGATTGAAGCGAGGAATTAGAATGGTTAAAGGATTCTTCTTATTTGTTTAGGTAAATGGGGGCTTAAGGTGAAACAATAAAGATGGAGATAGGTGATTCTATGGAGAAGTAGATGGATGCACTAGTGAAGTGCCTAGATGAGGGAAAGATTTATATGAAGTGATTGAATTTTCTCTGTTTATTGACCATACTCTATATGGTTAATGCTGAAATGGAGGAAGTTAACTTTGCATTGATGTTAAAAGATAGGCTATTGGTAATTATTAAACTTTTTATAAGAGGAGTTTATGCTCTAAATATTTACAGGAGTAAATGAGTTGAGCTTGGGCGAGCTGATGTGTTATTTGGCTTAGTTTGTTAGGCAAAGAAGCCAAAATCTTTTGTTTGTTTTTGACTTGTTAACTTGCGAAGCCAAATGAGAGTTGTACGTATGTAATTTAAGTTATATAACTTATAAGTTGTAATGTATATATTCATATATCATACAAATATATAAGTATAAACATTTATACAAATACATGCACATACATAATATACATGTACACTCATACATAGTTGGAACTGTCACCTGCTCCATCCTGGCTCTCGAAGCTGTATACTCTTCCTATAAAAGTTAATATTATATTAATCAATTTAAACATGAAACTTAGAATATTAACATTATATACTCATGTAGGCACTCCTCCCTCACTCCCTTGCTTATATACGCTTCCATTATTGGTCCTCCTATCGCTTATGGGCATGACTTACAACTCAATAACGGATGGTTCTCTATCCAGTAGCTCTTTTTGTAATATACTTATATTAGCATTCATAACTAAATAAATTATTAAAATATGTTAAAAAATTTACCGAACATTGCCTATGCTTTGTGTGTGAAACTAAGCCCCCAATATGGAGTAAACTACTCATACTGCCAATGTCATAAGCTTGATTAAGTTTATTCTGGTTCCTCCTTATATAATCTAGGCTGCCCAAGCATTGATCAACACGGCCTATATACTCTCACCAATCTGGAGGGGTCGTTTGCCTGATTTCTTAATATCCATAAACATGTCTCATAAGCCAGTCAAATCATGATTCTCAAAAAATTTTCTAATATTATCATTATACTTGAATAACCAGTTAAAATCTTCCAATATACAAAAATATATAATATAGAATATTTTTTTAGCTAAATTAAAATGATATAATATAAAATATTTTTTGTAATCACTAACATCAAACACCATGAACCACAACTTGTGCACTTCCTTTGGGATTTCCTTTAAGAACTATAAGAAGCATCAAACTTTAGTGCTCCAACCAGAAAGCATACCATAAGGAAAATGTGCATTATGTAATTGTTGTAAAATGTTACTACCAGTATTTTTTGTAGGTGCTTTACGAATCTCCTCTATGTTAACAAAGTACCATTTTTGTCAGCAAAATAAGTGATTCTCTGGTAGCCAACGACAATGACCCATATATGAGAATTTCTTCCCTCTATATAATCATAAAGACTCTGTATTTTTGGCACAAGGACAAGAAAATATACCTTTAGTGCTCCAACCATAAAGCATACCATAAGTAGGAAAATTATTGATCGTCCACATTAATGCAGCTCGTAAGTTAAAAGATTGTCTGGAGGCTGCATCATAGGTTATCACTCCATGCCATAATTCACATAACTCATTTATTATCGAGAAGAGATAGACATCAATATTATTTTCTGGACTCTTCTTCCATGGTATTATAGTAGACAAAATGAAAGATGATTATTTCATTGCAATCCAAGGAGGCATGTCGTGTAGAACCAAAAGTACGAGCCAAATGTTGTATGTACTACTCATAATCTTAAACAGATTAAAACCATAACTTGCTAATGTAAGAAGAATATTATGTGATCTGAAGCAAAATTAGGATATATAGAGTCAAAGGCTTTCCAGGCTTCTCCATCAGCTGGATGTCGTAACAGCACATCTATATTTCTCTATTGAGCATGCCAAACCATCTCTTTAGTAAACTTTTTTGTTTTAAACAATCTTTGAATTCTAGGAATCAATGGGAAGTATCAAACAACCTTGGCAGGCTTCATTTGCTTTTTCTTTCCTCCAGCTGAACTTTTTTTAGCACATGCCCACCATGAAGAACCGTAAATATGGCATATCTCTTGATTGGATCTATCTTTCTAAAATAGATAACAATCATTTGGACATGTATCTATTTTTGTATATCCAAGATCGAACACTTTCATAATCTTCTTCACTTCATATGTATTCTTAGGTAGCAATGAACCACAAGGAAAGCTTCAATCAATAACTCAATCAATTGATCAAAAGTTCTTGCACACCATGAGTGTAAACACTTTAAGAGAAATAAATGTAAGATGATAGATAAATTCATGAATGACTTACAGCCAGGGTATAATTTTGCTCTTGCATTCAGCAATAAATCATTAAATTTCTTCACACCATCATTTGTCAGATCTATGTTATTTTCATTATGTTCAATATCTAAATTGAAGAATGTGTCTCTTAACAGTCCTATATCATTTGATCTTGGTTGCTCTTCTTGAATTTCTACTTCATTAATATTACAAGTATCATTAATTATTTCTGATCTTGTTACTTCAGCTACAAAACATGTTCCTCTCCATGTCTATTCCAAACAATGTATTCAAGAAAAAATCCTTTTGAGAGTAAATGCAACTTGACATCTTTTACATAATGAAAATATTTGTTAATGCATAATTTGCATGGACATAAATTTTTTTTGTGTCGAACTTTGACTTGAAATTGCAAATTCTAAAATTTCTCAACACCTTTAACATAATCACTACTCCATTTAGGATTTGATATCCAACTCTTATCCATCAAATATGAGAAAATAAATTTCTAATAGTTTTTGATAAAAAAAATATTACCAAATTAGATGAAGGAGAACAAAGATTGAAAACAATTCTAAAAATATGACCCAACAGTTTCATGTTCTATGACTTATATGCTCTATAAGGTTCTCAATTGAAAAGTGCAAGTCATTCTTTGAAAAACTAAAAGCCTTAATATGTGCTATCTCTCTCTTTCATTTTTGTTTTGAATAAAAGTGGTGACAAGCTTGGGAGGGCAAGATATTAATGTCAAACTATTCAAAAAAAAAAAAAAATCAATTTTTCATTCAGTTGAACATTCACTACCACAAACTAAAGAATATCATTAAGTTGAAGATATATACTACAATACTAAGGAGATATTTGACATATATAATATCAATAATAATGTAATATGTTTTTGTCTAAATAATATAGTGTTTTTTAGACTAATTAACGATGACATAATGTAAAAATTTATAGAGAAAAAAATTATTTGGCATGATATATAAATGTTGCTAAAATAATAATAAATATACATGCATGCCTAATGAATACAATTAGGCGCGATCGAGACATGGATATGACGCAAGACCGTCATACCTTAAATTCTTTCAATAATCATTCATTAAGCATTAATAATTCCTCCATCTGCCTCGCAAATAAAAGTGATCGAGGTGCCTACCCGATCAAGTAGTGGACCAGGCAATGTGAATAAGTGGGAACAAAAAACTTCATGACATGAATGTGAATGAGATTGAAAATTAGTGTCAGACATCAATCCAAACAAATTTAAGTGTACATCAAACACATGCACCATGTATGTGTATCTTTCATAATATTCTTCTTTTAAGTGTAAATATGTGTACATCAACAATTATATATAAATATTGCACTGAATATTGGTAATTAAAGCAAGACAACACTTCGATCTATATTTACTGGTAGAATTCTATTTTCATCATGAACAATAAATTTTTTTTTTTGAAAGAAGCATAAAGCTATATTAAAAAAAAGCTAAGAAGAATACAAACTACCGAGAAGAAGCATCAAATTCCTCCTTTAACATTTTAACAAAAGGAGGAACCTTATTCAAATCGATGTCTTTTCAAGTAAAAGAGCTAAAAATAGTAAAGTTAGTGCATAAATCAGCTAACTTATTACACTCCCTATCTATACAATTAAAAATGACATTATTGAACTTATTTATAAAAGAAAAATCTACCAGCTTTTGACCATCTTTTTTTTGTAGCATCCAGAAGAAATATGATAATATTATAGCTATCCCCTTCAATAATAATGCCTTTATAACAATACATCCAATCTCTCATAACTTCATTGATAGCTTGAATAGATAAGAGCTCCAAACGTGAGATGTCCCAATGGACACAATCTTTTCCAAATGCCCTCAGAAATCTACCCTTGTTATCTTAGAAAACACAATCAATTCCTGCTTTGTAAGAAGGTAGTAATGAAACATATACATTGACTTTGATCCAATCGGGTGGAGGAGGATGACAATGATTATCTAACAGCATATGCTGATTAGCACCCTAGTTGCTCGAGTTACACAAATAAGACTTTACCGAATTTACAACATAGCTGAGCACATTTTCCACAATTACCAATGAATTTCCCTCAATGACATCATGAACCAAATCATTCCTTGCTTTCCATTAAGGAAGACATTATTACAATATAAATAACTATCCAAGAGTTTTGAGAGCTCAACCACTTGGAGCAATCACTAAATGAAGCAAAGCACAGAATTTGAAATCCCCATTTATTTAAATGTGTAACTACTTCCCTCAACTTCTTGCATTTGGTTGCCACATGCTCAACATCTTCTACTTCATCACAATTCCTTGGACATATATTATTACTTTGCAATATTCTATATGATAACAACTGATAGGTAGGGATAGCATTATGAAAAATCCTCCACCATAAGTTCTCTATCTGTGGGATTATACTAGCTTTTCTAATCCATTCACAGTATTTAAGATCTGGTATAACATGCTCCACGGACGCTTCAGCAGCCAATGTGGCTATAGATTTCCATGAAACATTGTAAATGAGTTCCATTTTGTCTTCCAGTTGTTCCAGCGGCTATAGATTTCCATGAAACATTGTAAATGAGTTCCATTTTTGTCTTCCAGTTGTTCCAGCTTAATATGAATTTTGCCAAATAAATCCACAAGCTCTTTCCCAAAAACTTTATTAAGTTCATTCACATCCCATCTTCCATCAGAGATTAAAATATCAACCCTTAAAAGATTTTTGCTTTGAGGTATCACAAATTTAGGCCATCTGTTTATACACTTATCCATAATCCAAGTATCTTTAAATACATCTATCAATTCCCATTAGCTATGCTCCATGTAACAATTAGTTTAAGAAATCTGACATCATCAGAAATCAATTTCCAAGTTAATGAACCAGCAATTTTCGTTCTAACAGCATCATACAGAGAACAATATTTTAGATACAAGGATTTGTGCAACATAGAGTTTTTGTTTTGAATGTAATTCCGAGCCAGTTTTACCCTTAAAGGTCCTACTTTGTTTGAGCAAGAGTGTAGACTTCGACCACGACAATTAACTAGTTTGCACATCAACTCCAACTTTACATAATGGATTCCAGCATTTCCACTTCTTTTGCTCCAAATAAAGCTTCTACAAAGCTTATCAATTTCATCTAGAACACCTATTTGTACCCATGATAATGTAGAGTGAAAAGTAGGATACGAGAGCAAAACAGATTTAACTAGAGTAATCCTTCCCGCTAAAATAAGTTTACCTCCCCAAATGTTCAACATCCTCAAAACTTTATCTATGATGAATTGAAAATATGATCTTACTAACCTCCTCAATGCGACTTTTATTCCTAAATACTGCAATTCTTTAACCGTCTTGAAGCTTATGAAGCTAGAAATAGCTTTTTTCCTTTTCCTTCTCACTTATTTTCCAAACATGATACATTGCCCTGACCAATCACAAAAGTTCATTAAGATTCTCTTAACTTCTTTAACTGCCTTCAAACTTGCTTATGAAAAGATAAACAAATCATTTGCATAGAGCAAATGTGATATTTTAGGCTCATAAGGATTAACACGAATCCCAATAGTATTACTTCTTTGTGAAAAAGCATTCGTTATTAATTGTGAGCAAAGAATAAACAAAAAATGGCAATAGAGGACATCCTTACGAAAGCTGCTACTAGCTTTGATCCAACTTGATGGATTCCCATTAATCAACAAGGAGAAGGTAGGATCTTGAATGCATTCCAAAATAAGCTTAGAAAACATAATTGGAATTCCAAAGTAATTTAATGCTCTTTCGAACGTAGGCCATCCCATTGATTCATATGCTTGCTCTATATTAATTTTGAAAGAGACGACCTTTAGAGGATCTAGAATACCTTAGCTTATGGAAAACTTCTTGGGCAACAATAACGTGATCAAAAAATGACCTTCCTTTCACAAATACTGCTTATTCTTTAGATACCAATTTATGAATAATAGCTAACAATCTATTCAAAACATCCTTTGCCACCACTTTATAAATCATATTGCACAAACTAATAGGTCTAAAATTGGAAAGAGTTAAAGGATCTCTCACCTTAGGGATCAATAAATTAAGTGTCTCTTTCCACTCCTTACACATCTCCCTCGAGCAAAAGAAGTGATTGATTACATTCCAGAAATCCTCCTAATGATGGACCAATAGGCTTTAATGAAAGAATAGGAAATACCATCATTTCCCGGAGAAAAGTTTCCACTAGCCTCCTAGATCACGAATTCCACCTCCTCTATAAAAAACTCTTTGCTTAACTTATAAATATCATCTTCATTCAAAATATTGGTTGTAGACGGCCATCCATACAAAGAACATCTTCTATCTCTCCATTTTTCCTTAAAAAACCTGAACAAAACTTCTTCAATTTGGTGTTGATCCTCCACTATGAGTACTTCATCATTTTTTATTTTGTAAATGAAGTTAGCATTTCTTGTTGCACTAGCAAAGGCTTGAAAAAATTTGGAATTCCTATCTCCATCAACCAACCATTAGATTTTTGCACGTTGCCTCCACCATGTGTTCAAACGAGCCAATGTGGAATTCCGCTCATTAACTTTGATTTTAAGTAACCAGTTGTCCTTATCCGAAAGCCAACCGATTTCAGCTTCTTTTTCTTGTAGCTTCCATATTTCCCCTTTTAGATCTTCCTTAGCAAGATTTAAGTTTTTAAACTTGGCTCTACTCCAATAGAAAAGATCCTTCAAGTCTCTTTTCAACTTGTAATTAAGAACTTGAGATGGGATTCCCAATGCTTTCTTCCTCCATGCCTCTTTCACCACCAATTTAGACGTCGGTATAGAAGCCCAAATACCTTCAAATTTAATGATTTTTTTTAGAGAAAGGACTTAAATCTAGCAAATTTAATTGAATTAGACAATGATCCGATGTAACTCTAGCCAAGTGCCTAACCACCATACGATAAGAAGATATAAAGGCACCAGAGTTTACAAAACATCTATCATGCCTTTCCAGAATCCTTTCAGCACCTACTTTGTTGTTACACCATATAAACTTTTGCCCAACACATCCTACCTCATGTAAGTCATTACAATTCAAGAAAGATTTCATCTCTTTGGATCCTTGGGAAAAAAACAAACCTTCTCCCCTTTTGCCTCTATAGTAAGCAAACAATTGAAGTCACCCCCTATCACCATAGGCAAGTCACTATTAGAGAATGATTGTAACTTTTCTCAAAGCAACCTTCTCATGTAAACATCTTTGTTACCATATATAGTAGCCAATCTCCATTTACCTTTATTGGGGACATCAAGCTCTCCAATAACCAATTGGGAAGAATAATCCAATACATTATGCAGCCAAATTATTTTTCCAAAACACTAAATTCCTCCTGACAATCCTTTAGAAGAAACTTGAAAATAATCCCATTCTGAGGCCAATCAGAGAATCTATCTCCCTTCTTTCTATATAAGTCAATTTGGTTTCGATCAAACCCATAAAAAAAAACCTCATGGTCTTTCACAATCTCTTTGAGATATAGAGAAGCTTTTTTCTTTCTAGCTCCACTAAAATTCCAAAAGATTATTGAATACATTATTGAACAAGAGGAGACAAGGTCCCTACCTTATCCTTTTGATCAACAATTCCTCTCCTGCTCTTAGTTGCCAGTTTAATAGGTCCCAAAACCTTAAGTTGTTTTGAACCTTTCTTCTGAACATTAGAAGACCCTCCTTTATTTTCCTATTCCATCACCATAATCTCATGATCTTTTCCCATTGAATTATTTTCACAAGCTTTACTGATGACAGATTCTTCAACATTCAATCCAATATCCTTTTCTGTGCATATTATCTCCCCTTCCTCCACCACTTGATTAAGAATATCAAATTTGTTAACTACAAAGAGCATTACCTAAGTTCCCTTGTAGAATCTCCTCCAATTTCCGTAGAATTGTTCACGGTGATGTTTTGATCATTAGTATTAGCTTATGTTTCAGCTACAGGAGTAGCTGATCCACGTTCAGGATCCTTCCTTTCTTTGCACATTCCAGTAGCATTAAGGTTTGATTGAGTACTAATAGATACTTTCACTTTAACAACCTCCACACTTTGTTGAATCTTTTGTTTCGAATCTCCCATTTCCATAGTTTACATGAATCCAAGGTCCATATGTGTCTTTACCATCTACCATTCCTTCTTCCAACATTTTCCCAGCAGCTTTATGAACCTCCTTATTAACAATATCCACATTTTTTTCATGATTGATCACTTGCTTAGACCCATTGGCGGTATCTAAACAATTATCCACACAACTATTTTTCAAATAGCCTATCCTTCCATAATTCAAACAGAAGTTTGATATTTTCTCATACTCAATCTTTTGGAAGAATTAACCTAAGCTTCCCTCCATCCATACGCCCAAAGGCAACTTGTCATCTAGCTTGATTTGAACACATATTCTAGCAAATTCTCTCCTCCCCCATTGGAACATATTCCCATCAATTAGATATGGTGTATCAAACATTGAATCAATTCTACAAACATTAACATCATCCCACCATTGTAATGAAAGATTAGTCATTCTAATTCAAATAGGAGACAATAACCCTTCATTAATGAAGAAGGAGAAAAGGAAGGTGACCATCTATCCATTCCTATAATATGTCTATTGACATACCAAGGACCACTAGAAAAAATTTCCTCCATGCATAGAGTCAAATTCTTCGAAAGCACAAAGAGCCCATCCCATCCAAGCAAGGTCATGTGAAATTTCCAAAATTGTGACCATTGTCTTCTTAATTCCAAACCTGTTACATGGAATGGAACATTCTCCCCAAATACTTTAATTACCAAAGATTTTTTAAGCTTCTTTGAGTTTTCCAACTCATTTTCCAAATTTAACTTCACCACTGTACCATTCTCAATAAAACTAGCACCATAATTTACATTCAGAGCTCTAATATTTGAATTTTTATTCCAAACAGGCATCCTAGCTTGTTGAATACGAGCACCTGTTTGTTTGATACCCATGTTCCAGTTGCCCAAAATGCTCGAATCACATTTGTGAACCTTCTCAAAGTCATTAACAGATGTTTCAACTTGTGTTGCAACCTCCGATTGATGCCCAACAGAACTTCTCTTATTTGAATCTTCAACTAAATTATAAGTCAGATCTAAATTCAGTTCAATAGCTTCCTGTTCTTTCAATCTTTCAGACCTTTTTACAAGTAGATTGTCATCACCATCTTCATTTAAAACAATCTTCCAAACCAGATAAAGGAGCTCCAATAACTGAATTGGATTCCAAAGAAAAATCTGGTATATAACCAGCAATTTTTGGGATTTTCTCCGTCGAATCCACCAAAACAGACTTGCCCTTACCTACACATTCAGATACTTTTTTTTGGTGCTAACAACCCTCCTTCATTAATTATCAATGGCATTCCATATTTGAATCTTAATTTTGCTTCATGATTGAATCCAGCTTTCTCATCTCTAAATGCAGGTGGAGCTGAAGTATTATTACCCCGTGGAGTATAGCGAGCATCGCTGGATTTAATATTCTTTTAAGTACCACCGGCTGACGGAGGTCGGCAACCCTCCGTCGACATCAAAGGACACCTGAAATTGCACAAAGCAGGAATTCAAAAATCATTTTCTCTCACTAGAAACGTGGAGCCTCGATCATGAACAATAATTTGTTGAAAGAATTAGCTACCATACATATTATAAATATTGTTAAGGAATGCTATATATATCTTATTATTTGAATTTGTCTCCTATAACTTGTTAGCAGGGGCGGATCCAGCTTCTTTATTTAGGGTGGGCAAAAAAATTTTTTTTTGTGAGTGATGGGCAAATATGCTTAGGATTGATAAAAGTAGGGCAAAAAAAAATTTTTAGGGGGGGCAAAATGCCGAAAATATCTTAAATATTTCAAAATCTCCCCTCTAAATATTTTAAAATTTTTTTTTGAGGGTGGGCATTTCCCCACCCTAAGCCATGGGTGGATCCGCCCATGCTTGTTAGCATTTTTCATTTTTTTTCTTTTATTAATCTGGCGCCATAGCTATAGCTTTACCCATATTTTTTTCCCTATAGCTCTTTTCTCTACATCTCTTAAACTTTTTTTATTTTTCTATAAATAAGTGGGATCGAACCTTTTTACCTATGAAGATGAAAAGATAATAAAATAGATATATTTCCTCATTTATATTCTTCCTTATTTTCTATTTGTTCGATAGAAATTATGCTTCTTGGAGCATGACAACGAAGATTGCGCTATCAACTAATTAAGAAAAAGTCGGATTTTCTATGACAAATCTATTACAAATTAAGTCATAAGGTATAGATTCAAATCTTGTGCATGTTTTTTCCACAAGTCAATTAGTTAATCTCAAATAAAATTAGAATTCAGTAAGAACATATTTCTCAAAGTCAAAATATTCAGGTAAAAACTAAGCAATAGAGAATGTGTCTATGGAGGTATCAAGAAGAACATCTCATTCACATAGAAAACTGAGGATTTAACTAATATTTTGATTACAAACCTCAAGAAATCAATGTGCCACGTGAAAATGAGGCGGAACCTCCAAAAAATAGGGCAAGCATATGAATGAATCCACAAAGCTAAACAAGAATAATAGAAAAGAAATACAAACCGATGATGGAGAGGAAGAATTAGCTCACGATTGATCGACCGAATGAGCGAGTAGATGAGAGCAAGCAGCGCGTTCTCCTAGTAGGGATTAGACTGAACTTTTTTCTCCTCTGATCAAAGATGAGCGATGAAGAAGAGGAAGAAATTAGGGCATGCACCACACGAAGCACTCCGAGAAGACAAGCATTGAACATGTGATCGAAAGTGGAAACGAATAATTAGGGCAGGCTGAGCCTTCGGGTGGTTAATATATGATGGATAATTAGAATTTTTGTTAGTTTTTATATTGATAAAAGTAATTAGGTTGTCCTGGTTGTTGTATATTAAAAGATTAAAAAATAATTCTTCCAAATTAGATTATAGGACATCACAAGTGCCACTAAGAATTTTAGAATACATAATTTTTATTCTTTTGAAGGATGTCATAACTTAAAATTGCCATATTTTTTATCAATGGTCCTTTCTAGAAGACATCTAGGATCTTTGCATTATTGTTCACTACAACGCATATATAATTCACTCCTCAGGTTTTGATGGTCTTGTAGATTTCTTTCCACTTCAAAAAATAGAAAAATAAAATTAGTAACTCTACCAAGAACACAAATATGCCTAAATTTTAGAAACTCATATATATTTGTGAGAATATGGTTTTATTATTTAACCTTCAACTTGTGCATAAATTCCAAAAGCTCTCAATTGCATGTATGATGCTGGAAGATGCTCTAAAGCAATGAAGGCGCCAAGTGAGACAGCAAGAAGGTGAGCAGCACTTTGGACCACCATCTGCAGAACTAAATCTTAGCATTTCTTATCTTTGTTGGTGACATAGAGCTCCACATCTTAACTAGGTAAAAATAATGGTAAATATGGTTTTCATTCCAACATGGCATTGGGTATGCGTGTTAGATCTTATACTATTTCACTTTGCAGACAACTATTCTTGGAAAGGCTTCGCACAAGCTGATGGTTCATGAGTGGCCTGTCAGTTATCTAAGATTTATGACCATGATTACGATATTTGATTTGCCATGAGTGGCCTGCCAGTTGATGTATATTAAGATTGATCATAACCTCTTACAACTTCGATTGAGAGATGGTCACCACAGACCAATACATTTCATTTGGCAGTTGGGGAAATAACCATTATAAGATGTTACTATGATATATTATGGGCTTATAGATTAATTGACCCCCACAAATTTGACCAAAGGTAGTTGGATTGGGAAAATGTTAGAATTCTTAGCTAGATTACTTTGATAATTTCTTGGATAGTCATCTCAAACCAAAAAGTGTATATCATATTCCACTAACTACTTAAGTTTTTTTTTAACTAGATAAAATAATGTTCTAATAAGGAGAACCATTGTGTAGCTCATATAGGTATTGTATGGTGCAGATATTTAATAGCCTATGGCAAAGATGTGTATAGCAAGCAGGGAAAATTGGCTTGCATGAGTACTACTAATCTATTGATAGAGAGTTTAGTGGTGCCTCCCCTATCGAGTTGTCTAATAAGTTGGGTGCATTCCTAGCATTGGCGTATAACCTATGAATCCAAGCTTTCTTAGAGTATATAGAAAGCTGATATTGAATGGATAATTTACCATATGTTTTATATTCTAATGTGAGAGGGATGATGCAGATCTATTATTGAGAAACTAATAGCCTTCATCTCTTCCGACCTGCATACGAGAGAAAGCCAAAAGCAGAGGGAAGAAATAACTGGTTTTGACTAAAGATTTCAAGTGTGTATTACTTTAGCAAGGCCAGTCATTAAATACAGTTGTAAACTTGAGAGTAGCAAAGTTCTAAACTATCCTTTATAGTTACATAAAATCGAAAGTAGAGGTGACTGTTGTATCAGCCGCAGAAATTAGAAATTGGTTGTTGCTCAGTAGTAGTGGAGAATGATGGATACTTTCACCGCCCTCAAGTTAATGGGTGAAACAACCATTAACTTGGTGCGAAAAATGTTGAACTTGGAGTGATGTAGAGGCTTCGTAAGCATGTCCGCTATTTGATCTTCACTAGCAATGTGTTGTACATCAATGTGCTTGGCCTGAATGCTATTCCAAAGAAAATGATGATCTATCTCAATGTGCTTTGTACGAGCATGAAAAATTGGATGCTGAGCTATAGAAAGGGTAGAGATATTATTGCAAAAGATAGGGGATTGCTCCAAGGGAATTTGGAAATCAGTACACAGTCGACGAATCCAGATGAGGTCAGCTGCAGCAGCCGCTAGGGGCCGGTATTCTGCCTCCGTAGAAGATCTAGCAACAATCGATTGCTTCTTTACGGTCCATGCGATAGAGCTTTGCCAAGGAAAATACAGTAGTCAGTTGTGGATTTGCGATGGACCGTGTCGCCGGCCCAATCAAAGTCGGAGAAGGCAGTAATAATAAGATTTATTTTTGGAAGAAACAGAGTGTAGTCCAGAGTATCTTGCAGGTAGCGTAGCACACGTTTGAGCAGCTGAAAATGTAGTAGTGGCGAATGCATTTGTTGACACAATATGTTGACAGCAAATGCAATATCTGGCCAGATGGATGATAAATACAGTAGAGAGCCCACAAGTTGACGGAAGAGTGCTGGTTGAGCAAATGGCTGTTGGAGGGAAGGATCGGTGGGAAGTTTACTTGGCATTGGAGTTTGAATGGGTTTACAATTTGTCGTGGAAGCTATGAGCAAAATATCTTTAATATAAGTTGCTTGAGTGAGATGAAAACCAGTGGGTGTGCTGGTAAAGGTGATACCAAGGAAGGAAGAAAGAGGGCCCATGTTTCGAATTTGAAACTTTTAGCGAAGATTAGAAATAAGGGATGAAATAGATGAAGAATTGTTGTCGGTTATGAGTATATCGTCTACAGAAAATAAGATTTAGACTTTTAGATTTTCTTTGGATAGTATTAGAAAGGATGTGTCTGTTGTGCTAACGTGAAAGTGTTGAGTAAGAAGATAATTTGTTAGAGTAGCAAATCATAGGCGAGGAGACTGCTTTAGGCCGTAGATTACCTTGTTTAAAAGATAGACGTGTTTTGGGAATTGAGGATCGTGGAAGCCTTAAGGTTGAGCCATGTAAATGATTTTGTCGAGCTTGCCATGGAGGAAGGCATTGACGACATCGAGTTGAAAGACTTGCCAGTTGTAATGTAAGGCGACAGTGAGAAAAATACAAATGGTGGGAAATTTGATGATAGGACTAAAGGTTTCATGGAAGTCGATTCCATATTCTTGTTGATAGCCATGAGCAACTAAGCGTGCTTTATGTCAAGCTATGGAGCCATCGGCGTGCCTTTTAATTTTATAAATCCATTTGCAGCCGAGCACTTGTTGAGTTGAAGGAGGAGGAACAAGTGACTAAGTGCGTTGAGTAGTAAGGGCATTGAATTTGGCAGACATAGCATTTCGCCAGTGTGGGGATTTGCTGGCTATGGTATAACAGGTTAGAGTGATTTCAGTAGTATGGGTAAGATTTAAGATTTGGCTAGGCTTTAGGGAGCCAGACTGAAATATGGTTATCATTGGATGGTGAGGTAATGTGGAGGAAGATGTGAAGCTAGTGGTGTTGTTTGAGGGGATAGCTGGAGATGAGATAGGAGAGGTATGAGGCGTGGATATTTGTGGGGAGGTAGTATGAGAATGTGAAGGGATGGTAGGATGATGGGAGGGTAATGGATTTGTGTGGTCTATGGGGGGTATTAGAATTGTCGGGAAAGGTGGTATGGAGGTGATAATGGGTTAATTTGGTACTTCAGATTGAAGTGAAGATATAGAGGGAAATGTGTTCTCGTCAAAGCTAACGTGATGAGAAATGTGTATCTTGTTGGTATCCGGGTTGTAACATTTGTAGCCCTTATGTGTAGAAGCGTAGCCGAGAAAGAGGCACGGTATGGAGCGGGCTGCGAGTTTATGCGGAGCGTATGGGCGGAGCCACGGATAGCAACGACAGCCAAATATGCGCAAATGGCTATAATTTGACTTTAAGTTATAAAGAAGTTCAAAGGGAGAAATTTTGGGATTGTGAGATGAAGGTAGCCTATTTACTAGATAAAGTGAGGTGAGTAATGCTTCTGTCCAGAGAGTAGAAGGTAGTTTAGTGTCAATTAGCAAGGTGCGAGCTATTTCAATGAGATGATGGTGTTTGCGCTCATCAACACCATTTTGTTGAGGTGTATGGGGGCAAGTTAGCTAATGTGTGATACCAAAAAATGAAAAAAAAAAAAATTAAGGTGCTGTTAGCAAATTCGGTGCCGCCATCTGATCAGGCGGTGCGAACGGAATGGGTGAGCTATTTTTCAATTTGCCGAATGAATTGAATTAGAATATGTGGAACCTCTGATTTTAATTTTAAGGGAAAAATCCAAGAGAATCTTCTGAAGTCATAAACTATTAACAAGTAATACGTACTGATTTTCATCATAAGAGAGAACCGATGAAGGTCCCCAAACATCCATATGAAGTAGTTCTAAAGCAGAAGTAGATACATGGTTGGAGGGGGAAAGGGAAGTCTGTGACTTTTAGCAAGTGCACAGGAATTACAAGTAGAATTAAAAAAATAAATACATAAGGTAGGTTGCTTTTTTGATAGTGTTTTAAGAACTTTGTTGTGGGGATGACCCAAACGGCGGTGCCAGATGATTGCCGAGGAGGATGAGCAGATGGTAGCAGTATTGGCGATGCTGGTAGTAGTTGCAGGGCGGTTGAGAGTGGGTAGAGGCCATTATGGCAAGGTCCACTGAGAAGAGTTCTGGGTGGGTGTGGGAAGTAAGCCATTATCGAGATGATGTGTGGGTAGAGGTGTGTCGTTGCCAACCAAAACATGATCTTTACCTGTATAAGGCTGCTGGAGTGGTAGCGGGTCCGGCGACATATGAGCTGTAGCGCCACTGTCGAGATACCAAGGAGTGGAGTCGGTGGAGGTGTTGTTGGCAAGGAGAGCTAAGTCGGTAGCAGGAGCTGGAGAATTGTATTTAAAATTCCCTCTGTGCCAACACGTAACAGCTGAGTGTCCTTATTTACCACAGATTTGGCATTATCCGTCGAAACGAGGTGGCTTCGAGCTACAATTGAAATTTGAACTACGACCACGACCTTGTGAGGTGTTGGATCGGCCTCGACCTCTTCCATGATTGGAGTATAGTGCTATAGCAGGATCCGGAGGAGTGGAGGAGGAGACGAAGGAGAGTTCTTTTACAGCATCAGCCGTTTGGTGAACTTCTTAACTCTGAAGTAAGGAATAAAGATTATCCAAGCTGATCGGATGAAGAGAGAATCTAATAAAAGTTTTAAACGACTGGTAGGCAGGCCGTAATCCGTTTAGGATGTCGTGCAGAACATCCTCATTGTCGACAGATCCACCGGTAGAACTGATGTTATCCACAAGAACTTTTATTGATGCCAGATATTCGGTCATTGTTTTGTTCTGCATAGGTAAGGAGTGCAACTCATTTTTTAGTTGGATTACACAAGACCGATTTGTAGAGTAGAATCTTTGGTCGAGAGTTTGAGTTTTTTCAAATAGATGCAATGGTATCTAGGTTTAATACATATGGTAGAATGGAGGCCGAAGTGGTAGAGAAGAGAGCAACGAACAGATTTTGATCGACGAGAGTCTAAGAAGAAAATTGGGATTTAAGGTAATCTGGCCGGTGGTAGTTAACAAATGCTTGGGAGGTGCGAGTTGAGTGCCGTTGAGATAACCGGAGAAACTGTTTGCAGCGAACAGTTTCTGGATGGCCGAACGCCAGGTCGGATAGTTATCCTGAAGTAGTTGAATGTTGATAACATTCTTAATGTTAGAGAGTAGAAACTTGAGGGTGGGAGGGATAAGAACTTTGGTATTGGTCTGATTCTCGTGAGTAACTGCCGGAGGTGTAGAAGATGTCGAAGTTGCTGTTGAGTCTCCCATTCCGAGCAAAAATGAGGAGCCGTTAGGCAACGTAGCTCTGATACCATGAGAAACTAATAGCCTTCATCTCTTCCGACCTGCATTCGAGAGTAAGGAAAAAGCAGAGGGAAGAAACAATTGGTTTTGACTAAAGATTTCAAGTGTGTATTGCTGTCAAGTTGTCTAACAAGTTGGGTGCATTCCTAGCATTGGCGTATAACCTATGAATCCAAGCTTTCTTAGAGTATATAGAAAAGCTGATGTTGATTGGATAATTGACCATAAGTTTTATATTCTCATGTGAGAGGGATGATGCTGATCTATTATTTATTATACATGAACTTATGATGGTGGGGTGTAAGCGATGAAGCACACTACACACATTGGTATAGATCAAGAGCATTATTATACCTACTGAAAGCACCTACTAAGCCACCTGACTCATACTACCCTCGAGCACTTATTCAAAATTTTTTTAATAATTATTTCTCTCATATCCGTATCTATTTCTAATTATGATCGCATTATCTTGAAACTCTTGTTGTGTTTACTTACAGCGTGGTTATTTCTTTGACATGGATGAGATTTTATATCCCTTCTTTGGTTACACAGATGACACCGATCTACAGTGAACTATTAGCAGGATTCAAGAACTGAATAATGACATGAGAAGGCAAATGCACTTAGCTGATCTCACGGCAAGGGTGCACTTTTTCCCCCAGCGATATAGCTATTACTGCAAATACATCAGATATGACTGCTGGTCCATCATCTTATGTTGATTTGAGACCTTCGTAAGAGGCATTTTGGGGTAATATCAGTAGTGGTCTTTATATGAAATATACTGTGATTCAACTGATATTGGTTCAACTTTCCTTTATTATAACCTGCTTCCAGCATGGATGAATCAATCTTCAATTCCAATCAATGCAGACTTAAGAGCTCAAAATGATGAGGAGCATGCATAGGAGCAGTATCAAGACTATGGAATGCATACCATGTACGCCACAGTGTAGATGCTATGTTGTACCCTTTTTGATGTATTTTTACTATGAGTACTGCTATGTTATTTAGTTGTTGATATGATGTAATGGATGACTTAAAACTTTTGCATGCTATATTAAGGACATCTCTTCCATATATTTCCAAGTATAGAACATAGACAAGTTGACACTTAGCAACATATAATAAGTTAACAAAGAGACTGTTGTAATCTCTAAGATTGAAAAGTAGGGTCAAACATTGAGAATAACTATTAGCATCATAGAAAGCATAATACAATACAAGAAAGTTAAAGAAAACTATATAGTATCAATCTTTCTTAAGCAACATATACAACTTTGCTTAGAGTTGCGTCTGAGTTGAATAATATTTGAAGTGAAACTGGAACTCATACTGAAGGTCTTATCAATCAGCTCATCTGAACAACTTTATTGGCTTATGTCTAGGTAATAGCTTCTTCATCTGATTCTTATGGAAATCCAACATAAACCTTTCATCATTCAATCTGAGGATGATAAAGATGATATGTTCAAGGTCATGTGGTTTCCCCTGAGCATTATCTAAATGTCCACCTCCTCTCTCACATCACAACTCGTGATGCATTTGTAGAAACTGCATGCCAACACATGATGATTGTGCTCGAAAAATCTATTCTCTAGATATATCACTATATGAAAATCACTTTTTTTGGCGGATATTTATGACGCAAGCCCGCAAGCGTCGGGCTTGCGGGCCGATTTAGGCGGGCAGCAGACCCAATCGGACGGGCTGGCAGGCCTGTATGGGCTGTCGAGCTTGCGAGCCATTGTAGGCATGCAACGGGCGGATCGGGACAGGCTGGCAGAAGGCTTGGTTGGGTGGGCTGGCGAGCCTGTGCATGGGGCCCAGCAAACAACCAAGGTGGCCGGTGCGAGCCGCTTAAATTTTATTTTTTTTTTTAATTTTTCGGCGGTCTTATTCTGCCGGAAAACAGCCGGAAAAATTTGCCGCTAGAAAAGACCATCAGAAATATTTTTCCTACGCCTGTTTTACCGACGGAAATTTTGTCGCCAGAAAGCCGCCGGTACATACCCAATCCGCCAGAACAATAATCAATTTCCGCCGGTAATATGTGATTTCCTTATAGTGTGTTTTATTTACATTATAACTCATAGAATATTTAAATTAATAATTAAGTTAAAAAATTACTTAATTAGGTAATTTAAATTACTTTATTAGTTAATCAATTTAGTTAAAATATAAATAATTAATTTAAATTTTTTAATTTTAATTAGTTAATATTATTAGTTTATTTAAAATATTTTATTAGTTCATTCTTCTTTTTAAATTACAAATATATGATGTTTTATAAAAATGTATGTGCAGGAAATTTTTTTTTCGCAAATCTGACAGAAAATTCCCGAAAACTCTGCCAGAAAATTCGTTGAAAATATTTCACTGCAATCTGTCGGAAAGTTTGTAGCAAAGCTATCGGAAATCAAACAAAAAATATTCGACCATAAAGGTGGCGGAAATTCCATCGGTAATTAGCATTGTTCCTGTAGTGTATCAAACTAAAACCATTTAAAGCAAACTCATGTCCTATTTCCATCTATCCTCATCACTTTATCATGTAAATGCATATGCAAACAATCCCTATAGTATGTCCACTCATGCATGCAACACCTAATGATTTCATTTACCTTCACCTTTAACTCAAGTGGAGTATCAGACGATTTAGCCACACGGTTGTGCAATCGTGTACTTACAACATCAAACATATATTTCATGGGGTTGTCTCTAGCCTTCTACAATTAATTTATGCAACTATACTTAATCTATTGTAGTAACAGTTGATTGGAAATTACAGCTTTACAGTTCACCTAATGCGATAGGTTGCTACGAGCATTAAAATTAAATTAATGAATAAGGAGACAAAACGTACACGATCATATGCGTTGAATAATAATTTTGTCAGGGAAACAATGCCATCAATAATTTTCAACATCTAGAAAATGATTTTACAGAACTGACATTTAATAAATACATGGTCCTAAAAAAAGTAAAATAATTTTTCATATGTTAATTTTAAGTAAAAGTGATTATCTATGTGTTATTCTAATAAGCATAATTTTTCCACATCTAATTAAAATATAATTTATTACTTAAGTTATTGTGAATGCCTTAACAAGCTCTAACTAGATTTATATATTTTATCCCCTAAACTAATTTCAATTTAACATGATATCCATAAATTAATCTAACAAATATAATTACTCATTAAATAATTTTCAATGTATATAGTACTTAAATTATTCGAGGGCCTAAGTTAAGGGTTAGAATTTTTTAGATATAATATAGATAAACTAATTTCAAATTGACAATCTCTGTACATTATTCTAACAAATATACTTTTCGATTAAGTAATTATAATTTAACATAATTCTCTAATTAGCTTGAACATAATTATCTATTTTACATTAACTAGGTAACAATATTCAAGCAATATATTTATATTTATAGACAAATTATTAATCCAAAACGCTAAATTTTTCCAACCTAAAGATTTAAATCATAATTTATTAATAACGTTATCATTTTTAACTATTATTAATAACGTTATCATTTTTAAAATTTGTCCATTGCAGCGAGAAATCGAAACTGAAGGAAGAGCTGTTCTCGTGTGCGGCCTTGCTTTATGTGAGAAGAATCGAGCGGCTTGGGGCTTTTTCTCGTTGGGCTGCTAGGAGAAATGAGAGAGCTGAGGCCGGCTTTCGTGTGTGACCAGTGAAAGCTGAGGGCAGCTACTCGCTTCATCTTCATTTTGGTCCATCAAGAATACCGAAAAAAAGATCAGATCTCTTCTGTAAGGCGATATGAGCTTTGGTCTGTGGAGAGATTAGGGTTCTTGGTTTCCCTAAGTGGTTCTTTCTCTTAGGTTTTCTTCTTTGTGTTTATGGATTTCGCGAAAGATTTTCCTCCATTGGCTGCAGATAAAACACTAAATTCCTCTTTTAGGGTATTGCCGGGCAGTAAGAAACCTTGGAATGGAGTGTTGACATTTTGTCAATCTTCTTCCAAACATTTTTCTAATTCTTTTGTTCAATCTTTAGATAATCTTTCTCATTTCTAATGTATCAGAAAAATGGTGATTAAACTTAGTTGGTTATTCTTTTGGCAAGAGACCTTATTTTGATGTTACGTGTGGTAATACTTAAAACTTGGAAGTTGAAAGGAAATTTAACTCTTCTTACTTTAAGTGTAGGTTTTTTCTTAATGAAATTTTCATGTTCTGAAGATTTTGACATGGTCTGGTCAGGAGGGTCATGATTCTGTTTTGGTTAACCTTTAATTTATCTTACAGTTGTGGTCGCCTTTATTTTGGCCGAAGCGAGATGAATTTATCTCAATTTCGATCTGGATCAAAATTATGGATTTACCTCTAATCTGTTGGATGCCGGAAGGTATTTCAAAGATTGCTATTCTTGTGGGGGTCCCTGTTTCTATTGATGTTTTAACAACAGAGCAAAAGAGGCTTACATTTGCTAGAGTTTGTGTTCTTATTAATTAAGAGAGATTCATCACTTTCGGAGGAAGTGAATATTTTGATTACTGGACATATTTGTCCTCTAAAAGTTGTTTATAATTGGAAACTGACTCCTTGCTCAAGATGTGGTTCTTTGGTTCATTCTGTCTCTCTTTATCCATCCAAAATGAAGGATCTGGTAGAAAATATTCAAGAACAAGATAAGGAGAAATTTGTTGTTGGTAATGATAAAGAGAATTTTGTTATTGGTAAAGATAGAGGGCGTAGTAGAACTTGAAAATGGGTAAAGACTTCTCGATTTTCAAAGTCTGCTAGGTGGCATAGGAAAGAGGTATCAATGCTTAAGCAAATTATAGAAGTTTAATTAAGTTGTAATTGATTGACATGGTTAACTTGACTGAGTTAACCCATGGTGATTTTGGAAACATCTATACCATGGATTGGAAAACATTTAAAGGGTTGATAGGGTTTTAACACACTTGAAATTTTGTTTAAAAGTATGTATGACCTAAAGTTAGATTGAGTCAACCCTGGTTGACTTGGTCAAACTGGTTGACCCTGGGATATGGGTTGGGCTCAACTGGCTTAAAATGAACAAAGGAATACACTGGAGGTGGTTCCAAGGTGTGGGGAGCTCACTTCATTCCAAATGACTATTTTGATCCTTAAGGGGCTTTTAGGTCAACCTAGGTTGACATGGTCAACTTGGTTGACCTAGAGTCTGGGTTTGAGTCTAATGGATCATAAATGACATTTAGGATCTATTGGGATAGGTTATGAAGATTGGTGAGGGAAGGCCATATAGGATTTTGGGGAAAAGACCAAAAATTTTTTAAAGTTCATTTTGGTCATCTTGACCCCTAGTCAACATTGGGTCAAATTGGGTGTAGAAAAGTGTAAGTTTGTGTTCAAGAGGTCTTAAAAAAAATCATGGGTGTGGTTAGAAGGTTTGGATGGGGCTCCAAGGTCAAAATACATTAGTTTGCAAGTCCAGTGGCATAAGCCATAAATATTTGAAGATTTAACAGTCATTGGATTTCAATCCAATTTCTAGGGTTAGAGACCTCAAAGTGAGCTCAAATTTGGATGGTTTCCTCTAGAGACTTTCTTGGTCAATATATAACTAATATATCATGAATCAAATTTCATTTGTCTAGGCTTCTAGGTGATATAAAATTCTCCTAGAAAGGGTTTTAGGGCCTTAGTCCTTAGCCCTTGAATTTGGTTTAGAATTTTGGAAGTATATTGGATTTTAGTTTTGGATAGTTGGAACTAACCTATACATGTCATTAATAATCAAAGAGATGATTGTTGATGATTATATGGGATTGGAGTGTGATTGAAGGTTGTTCAAAGGGGTTGATTGTGATTGGAGTAAAACTTGAACTTGGATGGTGGAGTTTGGATTTGAATGGGATTGGATGGGATCCTAAATGGGATCTATATGATTGGGTGGTGGACACCCCTCAGTCATGTCATCACCATAGGAAAATCCAGGTAGGTCCCAATGACCTCATAAGAAAATGAGGTCAACACTGACATAGAGATAATCTCAAAGAATTTTAGCCCCTTATATCTACCAATAAATAATTTTCTATCAAATATACAAACATTTTATCAAATTATAATAATTAAAGCACAATTGTCTATAATGGTAGGCAACAAAATTTTCTTCTAAGTAAAATTTCACAGTTTAAAATATAACTAAATTATCATGGATTGTGTAAAATACTATTTTAAGTTTAATTATAATACAATATTATTTTGCAATGTCCATATTCTTTTTATTCGATAAGAAGTGCCAAATTTCAAAAATACTTTGTAAAAATTTTTCATAAAACATTCAGACTATTCATAATCTTAGTTTCTATAACATATAAATAGCTTAAAAACAAAAGTTTTTCCAGTGCAAAATTATTTGTATTTTTCAGTGACAAAAAAAAAACTAAATAAGAAAATTTGGAACAACTATATATTTTTGAAAACTTAGATTGGTGTAATATGACATACATCGATCCTAATAACTTTCCTAGACATGATAGATGGGAGGCACTACGGTGCAACATCTGAGCGTTATGGTGCTAGTTCAAAATCTCATTTTCCTTAGACTAGAACACTTCAATGTCACTATTTGGGGCATGGTATAGTAGCAACACTGGGGCACTTGGAGACCCAATGTCGAGGAGCTCCAATAGTGACAATTTCATATTTTTCCAAAATTTATAGCAAACACTTAGAACTTATTCTAGACCACACACAATCATTTTCATGCATCAAAATACTCCCAAAGACATGCAAATGATTTAAAATATCAAATTTTCAATTTTTTTACCTTATTTTAATCAGTTCAAAATGGGTAGAATCTAATGTTAAATGTGAAGGTGTCACATAATGAGGGCTAATTCATTTGGCTCATGTTCGCTAAACCCCAAATTCATGTAAATTACATTCGTATTGGAGAATTCCTTCACCTTTTATCAAAATTTAGGCTAAACCTCAATATTCGATCCCAAATCAAATGTCGACATGTAGGTTTCAATTGCCACCATGCACATATCTTTCTTAACAAACCATAGGTCAAGACAAAATTAACCTTTACTTGTAGGAACTTATATTAATAAGGATTTATTACATCTCAAATGCTTTGTTTGATGTTCACAATGTGTTTGATTAATTTAGAAAAGCACCTAATTATTATGGGACTTCTTGTAGACCCTTAAAGCTCTCTATGTTTAGAGTCTAATAATGAATAAAGCTAACCAAATTCATTTTTGGCATTTTGCACAGCTTAGAACAACAATAATAATAATAATAATTTATTAATTTAATTTCTAAAAATTCTAGAAATTACAAATCATCTTGGTGCACTTCTAGAGTTTATAGATCATACCAAAATTTGCCTTAAATTCCATTAAAGTGATAGAGTTATTACTCCAATTTAATGAATAAAAAAATGAAATATTTTTAGTAGCCCTCCTTTATAAATGGTTCCTTGAAGCTCCCTAAAATTCCAAGTACCTCATTTCAAAAACCCTAAGACCTCTTTGGAGTTACCACACCCTTAGAAAAACTTTAAGGTCGTTCTAATTCAAGTTGAACCAAATTCAATTTAAACTATCCAAGCTAGCCCCTTCTTGATTTGGTACTTTCTTGAACTCACGTAATGGTTAGAAAATATCTTCTGAAAGTTCAAAGGAGCATGATGAACCTTTAAGAACAAATCCAAAGTCTCCTTGTCCAATTTTCTTAGCCAAATCAAATAAATAATTCCTACCTTAGACATATATAGGACTGCATTCTTAGCCTCCCAAGTTTGTTTAACCCATGTTGAGCAAATGAACCTTGATCTTTGAGTACAAAAATTCAAGGATCCCTTCTTGTTTTGTATCCCCAAAATTACAAATCATCCCTCATTTATATGGACCAAAAATTCATAAGAAACCCTATATCTTCCTTAGTCTGAAAGTCATAAGCGATTCTCAAAATCTTAGCCCAATAGTTATAGGATATATCCATTCTCCCTTAACTCAAAAACTATAAGAAACTCATTATTCCTTGGCCTCAAAGCTATAGGTTTATCACCATTGTTTCCTTGATCTCCAATCAAACATGTGATCCTTTAATCTAGCCTAAAACTCTAGATTCTCCATCTCTTGGACAAACTAGCCGATTTCTATCATTCATAATTGAAATTCAAGCTTTTAGGCTCTTTAGAAGCCTCCTCCTCCTTTAAATTCACCTCATAAAATTAGAAGAATTTCATCAAATTCTAATTCAAATCCTTAGGCAAGTTTGTTTTATCCTATTAAAAACATACATTCTATCTTATTCAAATACTAATATAACACCTAAAGTTCATAAAATATTTAGGTTTCTTTTAATGTAAAGATATATTATTCCACCCTAAACGGTGGACTATTTATTTCTTTTTATCTTAGGACACCATGTTTGATAGGCTTACCTCAAAATAAGAAATGGTCATTTCATGGTTCTTCATAACCCTTAAAAAAATCAAAACACCCAAATAACTTAAAGTAAAATATCTCCAAGATTAACATATCTTTCTATTCAACAAAAAACAAAAAAAGCACAATCATAGTGTGATAGACACACAAGCCAACACACACTAGATATACATCCTTTAGGCATCTCCAAAATATAAATTTTTTTTCTTTCTTTTTTTTTACATATATTTGTAATTTTTTGTATGATAATTATTAGAATGTATATGTTTTAATTTTCTCATAAGTGCTAGGATAGTGATATAGGATTTTTCATGCCAAAAGCCTTACTTAAAAAAAAGATGAATAACTAAATTATTATGTAATAAAGTTTCTTTGTAGATGCTACTTAAAAGTCCCAAATAGGCATAGTTTATCTGCTAATTAAAATAGAAACAATATGAAATTGACCTTAATATGATGTTTTTCAAATAAAATTTCATGTTTAATCCAAAATAAGTCAATCCTTTCAAAAAATTTTAAAAAAATCAAAGCCTCCCTTAGGGATCTAGAATTTGCAATTAAATATTTAATGGATTTCTTATCCATATGAGTGTTATTTCAAATCAACAACAAAACCCCTATATAAGTTGATAAACATCATGTCATAGCCCAATAAATTGTATGTAAATACAAACTTGACATTAAGGACTAGATTAAAAAAAAATTGTATAATGAGTCAATATTTGTATACTCACATGATTAGGCATTTTTGCTTAAGTGGTTAGATCGTAAGCCCTATTCACTAAAATCAAAATAGACTTATCTATCTTATGCAATGAGACTAGACATCAATAGTTTTAAAAGTATTTAGGTGAGCTTAACAGGTTGTTCTTTCTAGGCATGATTATAAGTCTACAATTGAACTAACTTAATTCCAAGTGAGATTTCATAATCAAAATTCCCTTGCATTTTAATAGATTTATTGAAGTTACTAACTATCGATAGTTCTTACCATAGATTTTAGTTCCAAGGTAGATATTCTTTTTAGTAAAATTATAAGTTCTCACATTCCTAAGCATTTTCTCTAACTTATGTTTTTGGAATGTTGGCCTTAACTTTCTAAATCAAATTGATCTACTTTAACCAAGATTTAATTTTAAAATATAAAGTTTAAGAATGGATAATTTTGAACACCTTTGAGTCTCTAAGAATCAATTATTCCCATAATTTTATCCTTTGAAATTATTCAAAAAAAAAAAAATTAAGTTGATCCAATCTCCCTTGAAATTCCTAAAGACCAAATATTTCATAAATTTTTTACAAAATCATATAAAATGTTAACCAACAATTTTATGAAAAGATATAAGTCATTATTTTAATCAAAATCTATCTCAAAGGTCAATTTTTTTAGAAACAATTAGCCATAGGAGTTTGTCATTATAGGGAATATGTGCCCCAGAATAAAATAAACAATATTCAATTAAATAGAGTAAGTAAAAATCTCTGATAAAACAAAAAATGTGAATTTTATCATTAAGTCATTAGTGAAATTTTTTTTTTCAAATAATATATTATTTTCTATGTCATATTTGATCACAAAATATTTCAATCTATTAAGGATAGCAAAAATTCCATTGATAATAAATTTTTCTCCTATTTTGGGCATGTGTATGGGCAAATGAAACACTTAAAAAAACTTGGGAAAAATAATGTTTGAGATGTTATTGTGAAAAAAAGAATTTGATTAGGAGTTGTGTAAAACTTTTGAATATAGTGACACTTGTAGGTAACCATCAATTTAACATTTAAGGAGGTAAGGGGTGATCTAAGTTCTGATTTCTTATAGGTGTATGCCCCTATAGTTAATTACCCCTCCCGATAATGAGAGAGAACTTTTGATTAAGGCTGGTTGTTAAAGTGGTCACATATATTTTAAATCCAATGTATAATAACAATTATTTTAGGGTTTGAATTTTGGATATAAATTTTGTAATTTGAGACTATAAGGTTTATCACCATAAAATTAAAACTGGTGATGGGGGGAATGAAGATGAGCCCGATCATGATCTCATGGTTTTGTAATTCTGGGCTATCAAATTCCCTAATCTTCTTAGACAAAGAAGGTAATTGACCGAATCTGACAGAAGGTACCTTATTGGCAGTCATAGGTTACTTAGTCCAAGAATATCTTATAGACCTAGGTTGGTGTTTATCTAAGAGGATAAATCTGAATTCACATTAGCCGACAGAGGGATTTATTCCTATCAAATATACCATATGTTTTATTACTCAAGGGTTTGATGTCGTTAGGTAACATATAGGTTTTGATCGTGATCGTAATATAATAACATCATTTTTTTTTGGCAAAACCACCAGATCAGAGGTTGCGTGCCACGTCCCTGCTGGAAAGAGACTATTTCATGATGAATCTTAGTGATTCACCTGACACAACATTTGCTATTTGTGAGCTGAGATTAATTTCAAATTTATCACAAAAAAAAAAAAAAGTTGCGAGAGGTAGATGGGCTTTAGTTTTAGGTTTTTAGTTGATAGATTTCATTTTTAAGAACTCTTGGCTTTTATTGGTTTTGAGATTTGACCCCTTATATTTAGATTCCCATCAACACGACCATCATCAAGGTGATGTTAAAGTCACTTGTATTTTTGTAGCAATTTGGGAGGTATTTTATGATTCAACTCAAGTCAACTACAATTCTCTCGAGGAGGATGAAGCTTGAATATTTGACATGTGCAGCATTCTCTAGCATTTGTGTTTGTAACTTTAACATATTTGTCAGAGCATATGTAGAAGTGTTTCAGTATATAGATTGTAGTTATTATAGAGATATTGCATTCTGTCCGCTTGTACAAGCCTGTGACTTATATTATCGATAAATTTTACTTCATAAATTATGTACTTTAGCATCTCAAATAATTTTGTCTTCTTCATGGTCATTCATGCTTCTATTATTTGTATGCCCAAAAAAATTTGTGCTTTCTTTATTCTCATTTTTGTTATTAACTCCTCACATATGCCTCTTTCAATAACTTTTCTGTTGTTCAACACTACAATTGTGCAATCATTACTAATTGTTAATTGCCTTTGTGCAATCATAATTGTTCTTCTGTCAATGCACTTTATATCAATCACTATGATTCGTAGTCCACTGCACTAGTTACTTGTACATAGTGCATAGTGGTACCTAGAAGGCTTAAACCACCATCACTTGAACACTTTCAAATTTCTAATTTTGTCGTTGAAGTTCATTCACTAAGAAAATCTCACAATCATTCATTGTAGTTCTCTATCATCCGAATATATATTTCATACTTGATATCCTCTATAATATGTAGAAAAATAAAAACTAGTTACTCCACTAAACAGTGATTAAAAAATCTTGATTTTGTAATAGTGAATGATCATTGAGGAGAAGATGAAGCTTTTCTAGCAGGAAATAAAGAATATTATCTCAATTAGATAAACTTAACACTTCTGAAGGGTATGCTAAGTGTTATGCAAATTTACATTTAACATATCTATCCATGAGGACTCATTTAAAAATTAGAAAAGAAAATTTAATGAATTTCTTAGTCATGTGCATTAACCTAATATCCATTGAAGTGAGTAAAGGTTGTTATCCAAATGAAGAGAAAGGGCATGAATATAGACAGCCAAGAGAACTGAATTCAAGAATTTTCATATGAGTATGGTGTATGTTTGCATCTTAAGATATTTTGTGAGTATCTCTTGCATTTATTATTAGCCTATGATTAGAGCAAGTTTGGATATTCATCCTCAAATGTCGGTGTCATATATATTTCTATTATGAAAGATGCTTTCACTTAAGTTTAATTATTATCTTATGAAAGTCTTTCAAAATGATTAAAGTGGTGTATATATATTAAATCATTTAAAAATGATAAATTTATTTTGAAATTAAATCATGTAAAAATAATTTGTAAGTATAAGTTTCGGCAGCCTCCCGGCATCCCCTCCCTGCGAAGGGAGGTTGGGGAGGCCACTTACCCTTTTAGCTCGACTCGACCAAATCAAATTAACGACGAAGAGTTTGGGGGAGCGAATCGACCCATAAATAGTCTTCAAGTCTTCTAATTGTGTGCAACTTATTAATTGAGTAACTTAATTAAATTTAAAAATATTTTTATTCCACTAAAAACTCTGGTAGCCTCTTGGGGAGGGCACTTGCCTATTGAGTCCGCCCCACCGGAAAGATAGTTAATGGCCTAGGGCATTGGGATGTTGATGAGTCCTGGAATTGGTCTTTAAGGGTCTTTGTTGTGCAAGACATGTTGATTAAATGACTTGATTTTATTTTTTAAAATATTTTAATCCCACTCAAAAATTTGACAGCCTTTAGATGTACGCCCCTATAGTTAATTACCTCTCCCAATAATGAGAGAGAACTTTTGATTAAGGCTGGTTATTAAAGTGGTCGCATATATTTTAAATCCAATGTATAATAACAATCATTTTAGGGTTTGAATTTTGAATATAAATTTTGTAATTTGAGACTTTAAGGTTTATCACCATAAAATTAAAACTGGTGATCGGGGGAATGAAGATGAGCCCGATCATGATCCCATGGTTCTGTAATTCCGGGCTGTCAAATTCCCTAGTCTTCTTAGTCATAGGAGGTAATTGAGCAAACCTGACAGAAGGTACCTTATTGGCAGTCATAGGTTATTTAGTCCAATAATATCTTATAGACCTAGGTTGGTGTTTATCTAAGAGGATAAATCTGAATTCACATTAGCTGACAGAGGGCTTTATGCCTATCAAATATACCATATGTTTTATTACTCAAGGGTTTGATGTCGTTAGGTAACATATAGGCTTTGATCGTGATCGTAATATAATAACATCATTTTTTGGCAAAACCACCCCATCAGAGGGAGCGTGCCACATCCCTGCTGGAAAGAGATTATTTCATGATGAATCTTAGTGATGCACCTGACACAACATTTGCTATTTGTGAGCTGAGATTAATTTCAAATTTATCAACCCCCAAAAAAAGTTGCGAGAGGTAGATGGGCTTTAGTTTTAGGTTTTTAGTTGATAGATTTCATTTTAAGAACTCTTGGCTTTTATTGGTTTTGAGCTTTGACCCCTCATATTTAGATTTCCCATCAACACGACCATCATCAAGGTGATGCTAAAGTCACTTGTATTTTTGTAGCAATTTGGGAGGAATTTTATGATTCAACTCAAGTCGACTACAATTCTCTCAAGGAGGAGGATGAAGCTTGAATATTTGACATGTGCAGCATTCTCGTGCATTTGTGTTTGTAACTTTAACGTATTTGTCAGAGCATATGTAGAAGTGTTTTAGCATATAGATTGTAGTTATTATAGAGATATTGCATTCTGTCCGCTTGTACAAGTGTTACGGATCCTGTGGCTTATATTATCGATAAATTTTACTTCAGAAATTATGTACTTTAGCATCTCAAATAATTTTCTTCTTCATGGTCATTCATGCTTCTATTATTTGTATGAGCCAATAATTTTATACTTTCCTTATTCTCAATTAGTTAAACTTAACACTTCTGAAGGGTATGCTAAGTATTATGCAAATTTACATTTAGCAGATCTATCCATCAGGAGTCATTTAAAAATTAGAAAAGAAATTTTAATGAATTTCTTATTGCATTAACCTAATATCCATTGAAGTGAGTAAAGGTTGTTATCCAAATGAAGAGAAAGGACATGAATATAGACAACAAAGAGAACTGAATTCAAGAATTTTCATATGAGTATGGTGTGTGTTCGCATCGCAAGATATTTTGTGAGTATCTCTTGCATTTATTATTAGCCTGTGATTGGAGCTAAGTTTGGATATTCATCCTCAAATATCGTTGTCATATATTTCTATTATGAAATATGCTTTCATTTAGGTTTAATTATTAGCTTATGAAAGTCTTTCGAAGTTATTAAAGTGGTGTATATATATTAAATCATTTAAAAATGATAATTTTTTTTTGGAAATTAAATCATGTGAAAATCATTTGTAAGTATAAGTTTCGGTATCCTCCCGGCATCCCCTCCCTGCAAGGGGAGGTTGGGGAGGCCACTTACCCTATTAGCTTGACTCGCCTTGATCAAATTAACGACGAAGAGTTTGGGGGAGCGAATCGACCCAGAAATAGTCTTCAAGTTTTCTAATTATGCACAACTTATTAATTGAGTAACTTAATTAAATTAAAAAAAAAATATATTCCTCTAAAAAATCTGGTAGGCTCTTGGGGAGGGCACTTGCCTTTCGAATCCACCCTGCCGGAAAGATAGTCAATGGCCGAGGGCATTGGAATGTTGTCGAGTCCTGGAATTGGTCTTTAAGGGTCTTTGTTGTGCAAGGCATGTTGATTAAATGACTTGATTTTATTTTTTAAAATATTTTAATCCCACTCAAAAATTTGACAGCCTTTCGGCACCCCCTCCCCACTAAAGGAGGTTGGGTAGAGCACTTACCCTTTCGAGTCTGCCCAGTCGGAAAGATAGTCAATGGAGAAGGGTTATGGGATGATGTCAGGTTCAATAATTGGTCTTCAAGTCTTCAATCCAATCGGCTGGATCAGATCGACGGCCAAGGGCTTCGGGGGACCGAATCAATCCCGAGACTTTCTTTAAATTTCTCCTATTTTTGACAGCGTCGGACATAGGTGAGGGCTATTGCTCTGACTATGCAAGAAGATTATGATACTGAAAGGTATGTTGTCGTTCCTTCTTGCATGCAGTTCTGATAGTGTGAGGGTGCGAATGGCGAGCGAGGAGCGACTAAGGTAGTTTCATGTCGTGAGTGGGTCAGTTTGTGAATAGTTGGAGGTGAGCATGGGTGAAATCAGGCAAATTATTACATCAGGTCACTGGACACGGAGAATAGGTTCGGACGTCCAATAAAAATTTGCCACGTCACCCGCGCTTTTGACTTGCTCTTTAGTTGCGCTTTGACTGCGCTTTACCTGTGCTTTTGACTGCGCTTTGACATGCTCTTTACCTGCGCTTTACCTGCACTTTACCTGTGCTTTACCTGCGCTTTACCTGCGCTTTTGACACGCTAAATTTAAAATAATATTTTATTAATATCCGGACCTATCTCTGCGTCCGGATGCAATAATTTGCCGTGAAATCATGGAATCGTGGGAATGGTTTGGTGGTTTCAGGTCTTCGGTCAACAATTTGTCAGCCATCCCATTTTATTTGGTGTGTACAAGGAGACAAACACTATTCAATTTTTAAGGAAATGTGATAGAATAGATTAAAAAAACTTTGGCCTTTTTGGATTTGATCTTTTAATTTGAAAACTAAATTGATCTTTTTATGTTAAAAAAATTAAAAAAGAAATTACTTATACCACTTTTGACTTTTAATAAAAAGATCCAAGACATACAAGTATAATCATCAATAAATTGCATAAACCACTAAGTACTAGAGATGTTAGATGTAAAAAAGGTTCTCAAATGTCACTATAAATAAGTGAAAAGAACATTATATTTTTTCACTTATTGAAAAATTGAAACTTTAATGTTTTACTAACTCATAAGCTTCATAATAAAATTTATATTTTCATTGATAAAGGAAATATAATATTGAGAATGAATAAAATTGTTGTCTAAGACATATGTATTGGAGCCAAATCCTTTTTTATTGGATTTAAATGTTTCAAAATAAAAGTCAAATTGATTTCATGAGATAGTAAAAACCATTACTTTCTCTAATAAGTCCAATTGTCCTCTTTGTTCCATGCTCCTAAAATATACATTATGAAGGATAAAATACAAATCTATATTATGAATTTGTAGTTAGCTTTAGGATAACTAATAAGTTGGTGAATAATTTAGTTATGTATTCCTTTAATAATTAATTTATTGTTATTATAACAAAGAGTATATGTAATAAATTTATGTGAGTTGTTGGTCATATGATTTGTGGCTCAAGAGTCAATTATCTAAGAGCTATAATTATGAATCTCTAAGACTTTAAAAGCATGAGAAGAGGATTAAATATCTAAGAATGCAATAGAACAAGAACATATATTAGGAGTTTTCTCCAGTGATACAAACAACTTTTTCAACTTTTCTATTTCTTCTTTACAAAACCCCAATGAGTAATTCTATGGTGTTACCTTCTTCTACATGATTTACATATGCATTTCTCTATCATTTTTTTAAACCTATTTTTGTTGTCCAATTTTACTCAGTAATTTCCAATGAAACCTCAAACATCTTTCCTTTATATGCCAAGTATGTTTTATAATATATACATTATAGGGAATATTTTTAATCACTTTTGTTGAATTTGGGTCATTGTGTTCATCGATATTGAATTTGGCAAATTGTGCTCCTTAAGGAAGCAATGTACTAATGTCAACCGCCTTCCTCACCAAGGAAAAACCTTCTGTGAGGTTATTGATAATCATAACACCCCTTCTCCTTTTTTTCATTCAAATGATGATAGTGACTTAATTTAAGAAAGGAATCTCCTTTCTAATAATATATATGTTTACTACATCAAAATCAATTTGAATGTACGAATAAACTCATAAATTCAATTTTTTTCAACAAGCATTTTAAGAAGGATTGAATCTGTATCATAATCCATTTGGATGCATTGGTAATGATCTATCTCTTGCAAACGTGATGCAAATCTGGACTCAAATACTGTGACTTTGGTGATAATAAACATTATTGTTTCCTTATATCTCGTGTTAATTGATTTATTGCATATCTATTTAACTCTACTAGCTAACATTTTAAGTCCTCCGTTCACTTGTAACTTCAATCAACTCAAGATTGGGCAGACTAGGTTTGAGTCTGTTTATAATTTCAACTTCTATATAATTTTACCTTTCTTGAGTCAAATTATGTATTTGGTGGACACTAAGCTGAGTAACCTTTCACGCACACACTCAAGAGCGTGAGTTCGTGAGTTAGTAAAAATATGAATTTTCTGAATGAATCATATAATATGATTTATATCATACTAGATGATTGTTAACCATAAAAGCATAATTAGGGAACCCTTTAATAATTGAGATTTAATAAACTAATCATATTGAATGATCATAATTATACATGTCGATTAAGTATAATCATAATATTTAGCGGCCAATCACAATTTAGGCAATATTTTAGTATAGCATGATATATATCGTACTGGATATTTTGTGACAATCATGCCTAAATTAATCTTTTGATTAGGAGATTAATTATAGTTTAATTTTCAATCACATTGTACAGAATGATCATACTGTACGACCTGAGAGATATATGTGATGATATTTAATCATCTCCCATCATTGCTTGTCACTGGATGATCAATATAATATCTTGAACTAATTGTACATGATGATCGTAGGATTGTACGGAATGATCAGTAGAATCTATTGAACTGATTGTACAGACCAGTGCAGTTCATAATGTCTGGAAGTGTTATTTTGTACTAATCATACAAGACAATCTCACGATCGTATGAGACGATCCTTGATGGAAAATTAAAATTTATGAATTCTTTTTAGGCTTTCTTTTTAAACTCCTACACTGTCTTATAAGACATCCTTTTGTTGTTGAGTTTACTTGAGAGGGAGTTTAGAGAGAGAGAGTTGGGTAGAGCTTTGAACAGAAGAGAGGGAAAGTTCTTGTGAGGGGGATTTGTGAGAACTTCATAAGGTTACTCCAAGCAAAGTTCCTTCCAATCTTCTTCAAGCCTTTGCTTTGATTCTTGGGTGGCTTCGGGAGACATTCTTTAGCAATAGATCATGGTTCTCTACCAACTCTAGGAGGGAGTAAAAGAATTCTTGGTTCTCTGCCAACTCTAGGAGGGAATTAAATGATTCTTGGTTCTCTTCCATCTCCATGAGGGAGAAAAAGAATTTTTGGTACTTTGTTTTTTCCAGGAGCGTGAAAAAGATTTAAGGTACTCCGTCGCACCAGGTTGGTGAAAGAGATTTTGTAAGAGCTTCTTCGCTTAGCTATAGGAGCTAAATGAGAGACACTAAAAGGCTTAGAGCAATACCTAGAGCGGAGGCTTTTGAGGAGTGGATGTAGGTCAAATTTTATGGTACCACTATAAAATATGGTGTGTTCATTTTTTTACTTTTTGCATTTTAATTTCTGCACCTTTCTATGATTTACTGTGTGGTTGAGAACTCTGATATGTTCTATTATTGTGAATTTATTTTCTTTCGCATCCATTGTTGAAATCATCTAATTTTAGTGTTTGAAAAAGTATAAAAGGATTTTTTAAATTACCAATTCATCTCTTTTCTTAGTTAGCCTTTGAATAGTTCTTAGAGGTTTAACAACCTACACGAACATTCAAAAAGATAAATGATGGATTATGCTTTTGTATTGTGGATGAGATCTTTGTTTTGAAGTCATAGATTTGGGCTGCATCATTAACTTTAGAATATGTTCATCCAACATACCCCATACTTCTTTATTGAATGATAGAACATATTAGTGCAACTTATTTTAGGAACCATTAAGTCTTTTAGCATTGACATCACCATAAAATCTGGCTCATCCCAATCATTAAATTTGGGATGAGCTATCTAAGGCCTGATGCCAACAAGGGACCCAATTTTCTCTTCCTTTCAAAGAGGGGCCAATTTTGACAAGTAAAGGTAATTCTTTCAATTTACTTACAAGACTTACTACTGCCTATGTTGTTAGTATATAAGTCAATTCGTGAACAATCCTATGGAATAATACCATAAGGTTGCACATTGAATTTTATGATATCTAAAAGGATCCAAAGGTAAGGGAAAAGTATTAAAAAGGAGAGGATTTGACATTTCAAATCTATCTATAGTCTAATTATACATACTTAACAAATAGGAGGTCAACTTTAGGTTGTTGAATATTCTTATGAGGCAATGTCCAAGTAAAATAAAATGTGATGACAAATCTAGCATAAAAGCTAAATTTGTATATGAACCTTAAAATCCATGAAATGTTTTGTTTAAAATTATCCTATAAGATTTAAAGTTCGAATGAAAGGGCCCTAGGAGAGTTTATTGTAACAACACATTAGTTATTATTTTTAGGCATCATACAGTACAACATGACCAGACATAAAATAATGATGTTGATTGAGAATTTATCAAGGAGAAGCTCAATAGTTGTCTAATATGTACATTGAGCAACTTGCAAACATTCTTGTTAAAGCATCATCAAGAAGAATCTTTTAAAAAATGGCATGCAAGCATGAAATGAACAACATTCATTCATTAACTTGGGCAAATTATTCACCCCTGCTAGTCCACACTAATAAGTATGTCACCCAATTAGCCCATACAACCCATTGGACCACACAAGCTAGTCCAATGAGCCCCTTACTAATGCCAACTTGCCTCTTTGATGCTGAGGGAAACTTTCATTTCTTATTCTCATCATTAACCTAACTAAGCTACATGATTATTACTTTCACCTCACCAATCTATGAACTATTCTAATTGTAATTTACTATGTATTTATGTTTTGTTCAAATTACCTAAATGTTGTATATTTCCTGCTGGAGGATCACCTAGTCTTTTATTAATTCTGCACCAATGATGAAATTAAAGATAATTAGTTCCTATGTAATTCTTGTCACCATTTGCCTGTATGTAGGTCCCTACCATAACAAAACTATTTGATAGGATACCAACTTCTGAAACCTAAGTGAATCATTTTTAAGGGAATGATCCTGTACGAAGCATGATCTATAATGCATTAGAGACCAAATTTAAAATTTAAAATTAGCATCTCTCCAATAAAATTCCAATTCAATATTATTAAAAAAATTTAGCCGATGAATAAATCTTAAATGCACAAGAGATTATTTTGTATGGACACTGGATGGAACCGTCCGATTTACACTTAGGTACCGAGTACCGAGTACTGCTCGATACTATGACATGGCACATTTTCATTTGGGTCTGGACTCCGCACAGAATAATTTTTCTAAATGCACAGAGGAAATGTTAAAGGAGCGCTAACTATATAAATAGAAGATTTAAAAGCACCAACATAAATCTAAGAAGATAAGTATTGTTGGCTTCTGCATCAATAAAATTTGGAACATAAAACCTCTTGATAGATCACAAAAACTTCAACGTGAGTTGCTTAATGCTTAAATACCTGGTGCTTGGCCTCCAATACCTTCAAGAGTCCCATGGCGATTTAATGTCCTCAGCCATCATACTCCCCACCCTTGATGCAATACCTGCAAGATGAAAGATTGATGACTAATCATGTCGTAGCATTGCAGAACCAAATCTAAGAAACTGAAAAGGAAGCAGGAATGTGAATTACCGACATGATAGAAGAAGGGATGAGCGGTCCATAGAGTATGGTTACTGGCAGGGCCAGTGGCGTTGGCGTTGCAGCGAAAAGATAAATCACCATGAGGCCAAAGCGAGTAAATGACATGTAACCTTTCCACATAAATGAGGTTCTCAAGACCTTTTCACTCGCGTGTGTTGGTCTCTCTCTCTCTCTCTCTCTCTCTCTCTCTCTCTCTCTCTCTCTCTCTCTCTCTCTCTCTCTCTCTCTCGGAGAGAAATTGATCCTCTTAAAATATGTTTTTTAAAATAGTGAAAGAATCAGAGTTTGTATAATAAATAAAATGTCATATGTTTGTTTGCTCTGCTAGGATTAGGATTTTCTTGGAACCGCTCATTCACTCTTTCTCCCTACGCCTTTTTTCCATCCTCTTAATTTTTCACTCTTATCTTGGCTTCTGCTTGATCAGGCCTCTCTTGGGCTGGTCCATTTTTATCTTTGTGGGATGGACTCGATACAGCATCCCTCTCTTGCTTCAGACCATCTCTAACTTAACTGCATACATTGATATGCCATCGGTATTCCCTCCATTTGAATGCTAAATCACACTCAAAATTTTGGTAGGTGAACATTGCGATGCCAATATTAGGGTCGCACTATTCACCTATTCCAATTTTTTTTGTATTACGGGGATTTGTTGAATAAGTGCACAAAAGATGAGAAAGATGGTTACCTTCACATCGTGATGAAGAAGCGTGTGAAAGAGGAGAAAGAAATGAAGTTTGATTTGATATGAATTATTGCATTTTTTAGTGTTACTGTATTTTGGAGTGGAGAATGAATTTTTCGGTTGGAGATTCCTTTAGTTTCTCTCCCCATCTCCCCTCAACCTTACATGAACTGGTAGGATCTTTTAACATCTCTTAACCCCTCTTTAAAAAAAAACTTTGCCCTACATTTCATCTAGCTGTAGATGAGGTTGTCTCCTTCTCAATCGATGAACATGACGAAGGATCAAAAGCTTATAGCATGTCATTGGTTGGTTATGCTATCTATAAATATCCTTACTATAGAAGCTTATTGTTGGCAGTGAAAAATGTGGCAGTTCAAAGGTGAAATCGCTCTACTCTCTCTCTTTGATGGGTTCTTCCTCTTAAATTTCTCCTGAACTGAAGATTTGGATAAAATGTTAAATGGTGGTCCTTGGTTCCTTATGGCATTTCCTTGTAAAGAGGTGGTCGTCGGATTTCTCGCCCATTAAGAAAGATTTTAAGGAGGTTTCAATTTGGATAAAGCAACCTAGCCTTCCTCTTTGTTGTTGGTCTGAATTCTCCAATTGTGGATTCCCCTTTATTTAGCAGTACCAATCAAAACTAGACAAATGATGAGGGACGTGGTGGAGGGGCTCTGAACTCCCCTAAATAACTCTCCCAAATAACACAATAATCAGTTATGCCTCTTCATAACATTCTTGCTTAGAATGTTGAAGGTCTGAATGGGGCAACTCGTGTAAATGATCACAAAAATTTGATTAGAGAGTATAATGTAAAACATCTCAAAGAACTGAATTTACATGATGTCAAAATAATAAATTCCTAACATACAATTTTTTATATTTAAAATATTAATAAAATGAGCTAAAGATAAAACTTCATGAATTGAAGTACTTTCATCAGTGTCATGTTTATATTTGAAACTGTAATACTTTTTTGCAATGATTACCATGCTATCAAGAGAAAATTATGAGCTTCAAATATAGTGAAAAGTCTATCAAAATGAAGTCAGTCAACTTTCTTTCAAGATGAAGATTAAAGCTCTATCATCAAGATAAAAATCTTGAATATCACTCACAACTTTGAAGGAAGGCTTCTGATGCTTGAAAGGAGATATGCACAACCTATCCAGAATAATGTTTTATTGGATCTTGGAAAGGGGGAGGTACTAACTTTACAAGATAGTGGAATTAAGGCCACTCTTAAGAGAAAAACTAGAGAAGAGCAAGAGGATAAGAGAAACTAATTCTCCATAGAGAAAGGCCTCTCTTAATCTTCTTATATATATTATATTATATTTATGCTATAGGTTTTTCCAGTGGATTTTATGATAGAAATATCCGTCACAATAGGGAGGATTTGCAACGGATTTTTGCCACAATGACAACGATATTCTTTCTATCAAATGTAGGCGAATTTGTTGTCGCACATCCACTGCAAAATATTTGTGATGGATTTGTTCGGTCACAAATACTTTTGCAACATGGGTTTTTAATGGCTGATTCAACCAGGATTTAGGACAGATTTCTCTATTTTGTGGTGGATTATTTCAATGCAAAGGTAAATTTTTCTGTTGTGACACTTCTTATACAAGATAGTAGAGGGCTCTCTTAGGAGAATAGTAAGAGGGGAAAAAGTTAACTCATGCTTTAAAGAGACCAGCAATGGAGCTTGAAAGGGGATAATGCTTATATAGAGAGCAAAATGCTCTCTTGAGAGGAGAAGTGACGAAGATAAGGGGTCAGAGAACTCATTCTCAAAGAGAGGGCACTTGAGCTTTATAGGGGATACACTATACGACTATGGAATACCACCTCGATATAGAAGAAGCAGATAAGAGAATGGGACTAAAAACATGTTCTCTAAATAGAGGGACTTGGACCTTGAAAGGGGTTTTTCACCTATTCAAGAACAATAGAATGTCTCTTTTGAGAGATGAATTGAAGAGAGTGTGCAGTATCCTCCCTCTTAAGGAGTATTTATAATTGAACATGATGGAGAGAGTTACAAAAAATTAAAAGAGAAAGAGTTACAAAAATAAAAAAGATTAGTAAGAAATTAAATATAAAATATAAAAAACTAAGGACAGAGAATACAATTTAATGGAGTTATAAAACTTAGAGAGAAGAAAGTTACAAGTGGAAGTTAAGAGATGGATGTCAAAGGTGTGAAAGTGATAGAAGTAAAAAAAAAATCAAAAAATAAAGGAAAATTTATAAGAAATAATATTTAAAAAAAAATTAAAAACTTCTCTAAGAAAAAGGGGGAAAAAAGAAAGAACAAATTAAAAAATTGTAAGAAATAAAAAAAAGAAGATGCAAAAATTGAAAAAAATTATAAAGTTTAGTTGCAAATAAAAAAAAAAGAGAATAACAAACATAACAAAAAAATAAAATTATAAATATTAACAATATGAAAGGATTTTTAAATTTTGAAATATATTTCGATGTAACAAGCATTCACATCGAAAAAATATTGGAAAAAATGATATATAGTATATATATATGATATATATATAATTATATATATTTATATATGTATATTTGTATGATTGGCGATCTGTGGTAGTTTTATATTGGAATTTTCGAATAAAATCTATGATTATTTGAATTCTTAATTTCATCAGACTTATATTTAAGCTAAACTTCCTTACCAGATAATCAAAGATACCAAAGCTGCCAAGCGAGTCCAAATGAGATAAAATTAAACATTTGAAGCATAATTTGGAAATTTATAACATTAGTTTTAATGATCAAATAATCTCTAAATTTGACAAGCTTTAGTTGAATTCGGGCGACTCAATCAGAGAAATCCAACAAGCCTAGGATCACTCAATTCTGGACATCAATACGAAACTTAAATGCTTAATAAATATTTCATGATCATGAGATTGATATATTACCATACTATAAAGTATTTTGAATTTTGGCTCAAATACCATAAAGTTTTCTTGAAAATTCTAAAATAGAGCTTCATTCTTCATTTGAAGGGTGGTGGAGAGAAAGAACTAGAGAGCTTCTTTGCATTTTCTAGTTATCCATGCGAGACCACTACAACTTTTGATGATCACATTAGTAATTCTTCACATCTTCAGACTCTTTGTCAAAATTTTACCTTGTTCTTAGGTTACAATTGTTCGCTTGTAGACACCATTCTTTATAATCTTATGAAATATAATAAGATATTTTATTCTTATTTGGGTGTTAGATATCCGTAGAACTAAACAAAAAGTCTTACTCTATCAACGTGTATATTATATGGGAATTCAAAAACACAAGTTTTAAGTTTTTTTAATGTAGAAAATCTAAAAAGGAAAAACCTATGTGGCCACACCTAGTTGAAATGATTCCACTGAAAAGTCATATAGTTGTTAGACCTATAGAAATGTCTTAATGCTAATCAAGAGGGGGCGGGGCGGCGGGAGGGGGGGGGGGGTGATTTGGTTATTTTAAAAAACCTCTTGTAAATTTATGAAAACCAATTTATAATTTTTATACAAAGAAAATTTCAATGATAAAAATAAAAATTGTAGGAAAATAAAAATGCAGAAATGTAAAAAGAATAAAGTAATTTATAGTAGTTCGGTCCAACAAGACCTATGTCAACTTCTTGAAGACTCTGTCTTCAGGTATTGCACTATTACCAAAGTAACTCTCTTTTTGCCCACACATCAAGGCGGAGAAGTCTTTACAATTATCCTCTTTTTCACCAATCCCCAGTGCGGCAGCGTACCGTCATCCTTTAACACAATCTAAGTATCGGTAGAGTATCATCATCCTTTCATACTCTACAAGTGCCGGTAGAGAACCGTCATCCTTTCACATCCTTCTTGTGTCATCTGATAACAAACATCCTTTCACACTCACCAAGTGTCGGCAGAGAATCGGATCTTCTTCAAAGATCTTCCCTCGAGCATCATCAAAGAATTAAGGAAGAGATTCGCTACAAACACAAAGAGATTCTCACATTTGAGTAACCTTATGAACTCTTCACACTCTCAATTTGCAAGAACTCTCTCTCAAACACTCTCCCAATTCACTCTCACACTTTTGCTCTCAAGAAAAAGGAAGAAGGATTTGTCCAAAATAGTCTCTAAGGACTTTATATAGGAAAGGTACGAAAAATTGTTTAGAAAACTGAAAATTTCAATTTTGACCATCTATAATCAATACAGTACGATTGATGATTGTACATACGAATAGTTCAAAGTTTGCTCGTATGATCCTGTATGAAAAATTTTCATAAATGCACATCATACAGTAAGAACCATATATCATCCAGTATAATTAGTTCTACAAATTTTTATATTCTTATGGATGAAAATGTTTGCATCAATTTCCTACTCTGGACGTCGTATGTACGAACTCAAGATTATCCCAGACAAATATTTCAAAAAATTTACCTGTTCATATGGATGAAAAAGTTCACTTCAATTTCATACTCTAGGCACCGTCTATACGAATTCAAGATCATCTCGGACGAACAGTTCAAAAAAATTTACCTGTTCATATGGACCAAAAGTTTGCATCAATTTCATACTCTGGACGTCATCTATATGAAGGCAACTTCATACAGTACGAATAATACTTAGAAATTTTCCCATCCATGATTTAATTAACTGCTTGCTGGAAGAACTACCTTGACAAATTGTCCCGTATGATCAAAAATCATATAGTATGATTAGTTTAAAATTTTATAAGTTTTAATATTTCCCTAGTGTGCGTATGCTCAGTTATCCAACTACAATCATACTCTCTCAGTAAAACGACCCAAGATCAACAATTTACCAGAGTTAGATCTTGGGGCATCACACTCAGACTCAAGAAAAATATAAAATGTATAGACTCCAAATACATTAAACAGTTTATCTTGAAGTCTTCAACAGTTTGGAGTTTGATTTTCCTAAAATGTTAGCACACATAAATAATAAAAGCAATATATCCAATATATATTAGGAGAAATAGTAATCAAACAATAATATTTAGAATAATAAAAAACACACATAACATAAAAATATAGTTATAAAAACTAAGTTGTAACAATCTCACCCTTTTTATGATGGCAAAATAATTATTATTTGAGTTAATATAAAAAAAAAATTTCTCATTTTCTCTCCCTAAATGAATGGCCAATTTAAATCAAGGGATTCCATTGAAGATTAAAAACAACAAACCCCAAAAACAGTTCGAACAAAAAATATGAACACGAACAAACATTCAAAATTTTAACACATTTACACATGCATTCAAAACATACACATAACACACACACATCACATGATACACACATCAAATAACAATCATTAAACAAATAATATTATTACTCCCTCTTTTGATAACAAAGAAAAGGGAAGTACTTCTTGAAATGAAACGTTTCAGAAGATAAACCAAATAAGTTGAACTAAAAAAAAGGTTTTAAACTAATAACAAATACAATATTAATTTTATAATACTAAAAAGATTTTTTTAAAAAAAGTCTTAAATCAAATAACAATTAAGATAAGAAAATTCAACCACATTCATTATTCATTGTAGATAAATTAAATAAAAAAAATTATTGCAAAAATAATGATATGAAGATTAGTTAACTTCAAATTCATTATGATATATGAGTATCAATTAGAAAAATTAGGATTAGAGATTTAATGATAGTGGAAAGAATAAAAAAACAAAATTTCAATTTGGTGATATTGCATATCTTTTCAAATATTTATGGCACACTTTATGTATCTTTTTCTATTTGGGCTTATTTTTGTGCCTATTTTCACTTTGCAAACTATTATTTCATTAATTTTGATTTTACTCTTTGCAGCTTTTCAATATCAGTAATCTAAATTCAAATTTCACTAATAATAAAAATAAAATATATTGAAAAACAAATAAAAAATATTAAGACATCAATCTTGCAACAATTATATTTTAGATATATTTGTCTAAAAGAACATGAAATTGATCTCCTTATCTAAATCCAGTAATAATTTTAATTTAATTTTTTGAAAGATTAGATTTCCTAAGGAAATTAATTTGTAGAGCAAAATAATTTATAACCCATTTCAGCGATCAATTTCAAAAGATTTTTTATATTAGAGATACTAACATTCCAAGAAGAAAGAAATAAAACATGTCACCAAAACATGACATTTTTAATTAATATCATAAAGATCACATACATTCATTTCAAATGATACCACCCATAATAACACTTCTCATCATTACATAAAAACTAAATAACATACCGAACCACAACACTCATAGATGAAAAAGCAACATAATATCAATCACAAAAGCTCAGTAGAAAGAACAACAATGAAGTACACCTAGAATTTGGAGGGGCCCTGACCTGGAGGAGGAGGTTGATTGAGTACTGAGAAAGAGATATTCATTATAGCTACATTCGTATTGACCGTATTGAATTGACCATGGATCAAAGCCATGTCCTCCTAATATCTTGCATCCTGTTGATTTAGGTGAGCCTCAATTTGATCAAAGCATTGATCAAAATGAGTCTCCAAATGATAAAACAGCTGAACCATTTTCTAAAAGTAATTTTGGTCGGGTCCAGGTGTAGGTGCAGGAGCACCCCCTTCTCCCTTACAATCCTCACTAAAACTTTGATCTCTCCCAAACAATTATAGAAAAGAAGAATCGATAAAGTGAATTGGTAGTTCAGTGCGAGGATCAGGATGAATCCAATTGCACTTCTTAAAAAGAATATAGGCACCAAGATCTCCTAAAGCCACATTTTTTTCCTCTTATGGTGTGGAAGTCCAATTTCAAAAAGGTTGTACAGGTAGTCCATAATGAGTTGGGCTTCATCAATGAGCTTTTTAGTCATGCATGATCAGATAGGTGATAGTGGACAAAAGTGGAGTAATATTCACTCGATCACCATCTTTAGGAATAATCGAAGTTCTTAAAACATGTTAGATGATCCGGGTTTTTTGATTCAAAGTATAAACTTGAGGGAAATGACTAACTTGGGAGACACTTCTAAGAACTTTATTAATTTCAGACCAGCCAAAGTCGGCTCTAGAGGTTAAAGTGTGGGCTTGGATTCCTTGGATTCTCAAATAAAGAAAGTTGCCTAAGTCTTCCTTCATTATTTCTACATGTTGTTTTCGGACATAGGAGCTTATCCTAGAGTGGTCCTCATTGACTCTCATATTTACCAAGAAATATTAAAAAGTTTCTTTGTGATAAGCATAATTGAGAGTGAGAATAAAAGATAGCTGAGTAGATGCAAACAAAGGCATTACAGAGCAGTGAATATCATCCAGGATTAGAAGTCTAGAAGGGGTGATCTTGGGATGAACAGGATCATACGTACGTGTAAAATCATACGGGATGAAAATATTTTCATATGTATAAATAGAAATGACCAAAGATGAATTGACTTTTTATAAAATGCCATTTCCAAGCCGTCCTTTCATACATGCTTTTTGACCACTTGATCGTATAGACGAATATGTATTTGTCCAGGACGATCAGAATATTAAAGATAATTTTGAATACGGTTAGGATTGTCCCCCATAGAAACTGACATCTCGATCGTATAAACAAAAATAATTTTGTAAGTACAATCAATAATAAATAACTTAACATAACTAGTAAAATTGTCCCCATGCGTACAGATGAATCAGTGTAAATCATTCCATATGATGACATCATCATACAATATGAAACCAATGAAAATCTAAGTTTCATGTGCTCAACTCCAAAAAATTATCATGGATACGCTATAGAATTGTTTCATGATGAAAAAAATATTTTTACAGTACGAATAGTACACTTAGAGAATAATATATGAAAATAAGAAAAATTTCTCAAAATCAATTATTTCAATCAAGTGACATGCTTCTAATCTAAAAACACACAAAAAAAAATGAAACAAAAACAAACACACACAAACTAACAAAAACAAAATTAAACATACACAAATAAAGAATATATAAAGTTTGAAGAATATTTAACTTATGCATTAAGATCAATCACACCTGACCTCGTTCATAAGATGCTAAATATCTCAAAGGCTAGCGGTTTTGTAAAAATATGTGCAAGTTAATTTTCTATAGAAACAAGATTCAATTCAATTTTTTTCTTAGCTACATAATCTCAAATAAAGTGATGCCTTACGTTTATATACTTGGTTCTATAATATTGAATAGGATTCTATGAAATAAAAATGACACTAATTTTATCACAAAAAATTAGAATTATACCAATAAAAAATCCTAAGTCAATCAATTATTATTTCAGTCAAAAAACTTGTGCCACAAAATCGCCTAAGAAAATGTTTTCTGCTTTAGTAGTATATATGGCTAATAATTTTTGTTTTCTATTGGACCAAGAAAATAAAGAGTTTCATATAAATCAATAAGTTCTAGATGTACTTTTCCAATCAATCCTATAACTTACAAAATTTGAATCAAAATATACAATTATTTCAAAAGAAGAGTTGTGCTTAGGATACCAAATCTCTAAGCTTTGAGTTCCGAAGGATATCATAAAATCTTTTTATCGATGTCAAATATTATTCCTTTGGATTAGATTGAAATCTAGCACACAAATAAATACTGAATATTATATCTAGTTTTCTAGTAGTCAAGGAAAATAATGATATAATAATCCCTCTAAATTTATTTTTGTCAACAGATTTTTCATTAGGGTCCTTATAAACTACACTGAGGAACTCATTGGTGTGGTTATTGATTTAGCATTATCCATTTCAAATTTCTTGTGAATATCCTTAATATACTTTGACTGACTAAAAAAAATTCCCTCCTCATTTTACTTAATGCTAAAACTAAGAAAATAACTCATATCTCCCATTAAACTCATCTCAAATTGACTACTCATTATTTTTAAAAAATCAACACAAAGATTTTTATTTGTAGATCCAAAAAAGTGTCATCAATATATATTTGAATAACGAGTATATCATCTCCTAATTTTTCAAAAAATGATTGGTGTTCACACTTCCTTTCATAAAAGATCTCTATAATAGGAAATGGCTTAACCTCTCATACAAAACCCTAGGTGCCTATTTCAGTCCATATAATGTCTTTTTTCAATTTAAATCCGTGATTAGGAAATTTAGAATTTTCAAACTTAGCAGTTTATCAACATAAACATCATCTTATATCACCCCATTCAAAAAGGCAATTTTGACATTCATTTGAAATAAATTAAAAACTTTTTAATAGGTAAAGGCTAACAAAACTCTAATTACTTCAAGTCTTGCTATAGGGCAAAAGTCTCTTCAAAATCAATCTCTTTTATTTGATTATACCCCTTAGCCAGCAATCTAGCCTTATTTATATTCACAACTCCTGAATCATTCATTTTATTTCTGAACACTAGCTTAATTGCAAAAACACTTTGATCCATAAGCCTTTCAGTTAATTACGAAACATCATTTCTTATAAATTGATTAGATTCTTCTTGCATGGCCAAAATCCAAAATTCATTTGAAAGTGCTTGATTTATATTTACGGGTTCAACCATTGAAATAAAAGAAGAATGATCAACTCTTTGCTAGGTTCATGCTTAGTCTTAACACCATCACTAGGTTCACCTAAAATCAATTTCTTATGATAATTCTTAGAAAATTTAAATTTTCTAGCAAACAATTTTCTATTTCCATATTCTCTTTCAAATTAATATGTTATATTTCTTATGAGTTATTTTCAATATGATCATCTTCCAACTTTGGCTCTTTCAAAATATCAGACTCATCAAATACAACATATGTGCTCTCCTCAACTACCAAAGTCATCTTGTTTAAAAATCTATAAGATTTTCCAACACTAGATTATCCATAAAAATTTTTTCATCAGATTTATTATCAAATTTTCCCAAAGGAGTCTTCCCATTATTATTAATGAACACCTAACATCCAAAAATACGCAAATGTGATAAATTTAGTGTTCTACCTTTAAGAAGCTCATAGGGTGTCTTATTCAATTTAGATATAACATTCACCCTATTCAGAATATAATAAGATGTACTAATCACTTCAACCCAAAAATATTTTGAAAGTGAGTATTCTGCCAACATGGCTCTAGCAGTTTCAATTACTATTATACTCTTTCTCTTTACTATCCCATTCTACTCAGGGATCCTAGGTGCTAAAAAATTATGATCAATTTCTTTCTCCTTACAAAAATCTTCAATTTTTTTATTTTTAAATTCACATCCATGATTACTTTGAATTAAAAAAATCTCGTATCCTAGTTTTTTTTTGAATCTAAGTGCAAAAATTTCTAAATTCCTTAAATGATTCAGTCTTATAAAATAAAATTTAAACCAAGTGAATATAGAAAAATCATAAATAATCACAAATCTATATACCTTACCTCCTAGACTTATAGTGCTAACCAATCCAAAAAGATGCATATGAATAATCTCCAATGGTTCGCTCGTTCTAAGATCCTTAATGAAATGAAATGAGGACTTCACTTATTTTCCTAGTTTACTTGCATCACATAGGTGATCCTTTATAAAGTCTAATTTTGGTATTCCTCTAACCAGTTTTTTTGGATAATTTTCCTAAGATTTTTCATACTAGCAAGACAAAGCCTCCTATATTATAATCATGATTCATCAAAAATTATTTTTAGAAAAAAATTATTAGAAGATTTAATATAATTCAAATCTAGCATATACATATTGTTTACCCTAGTTTCATGTAGTATATTATTTTTATTTTAGCTTAATATGTAGTTAGAGAGAAAAAATTTAATACTATAACCGTTATCACACAACTAACTAATACTCAATAAATTATGCTTTAAGCCTTCTAGAAGTAAAACATTCTCAATGAAAAAATTATTCAAGTTTCCAATCATACTTTTGCCAACCACTGTCTTAGTGGTATTATCTTCCAGTATAACCTTGCCTCCATTTCTAGCTTGCAGCGATATGAATTGTGTATTGTCTCCAGTTAAATGCTTCGAACATCCACTATCCAGGTATCAAATGCTCTCACAAGATCTTATATTAGAGTGTTTCTATAAGATACTCAAATGTTAGTCTTGGGAACCTAAAAAAGTTTGGGTTCTCCTTTTAGCAAAATTAAACTAGATGCGTGTATGATATGACTTGTTTTATGCATCTTAGGTCTCCATACTAAATGAGTTTTATTATGAATAGTACAAATGTGTGAGACATGCCCTAATAATCCACAAGAAAAATATTTCATTCCAAGAAAATGATTTTTAATTTATGTGAGTAAACTTGTCTTTCCTAGGTTTTAAAATTTTTGTCTTTTTATAAGGATTAAAAAATTGTTCAGATGTTGGTGGAATTCAATTTTTTTCAAGTACTTTCAATTGAGCTTTAAAAAATGTGTTTGCACTTTCTAACACATCAATATCAATTTTCAAATAATGCTCTCTATTATCATATTCATTATAAAAGTTTTAAAATCATTTTTAGATTTAGTGTGGGATGATTTTAATAGTTTATGTTATTTTTTTAATTCATCATATTCATCCAATAGTTTCATGTGATTGTTATCAATCAGTGTGTGATCTTTCCTAAATATTTTATGCTCCTTTGTAATTCAAGAAAATCCAAATTCAACCTAGCAAGCATCTTTTAAGTTTTTTATATGCCGTTTGAATGTTTTCAGAAACATCAAATAACTCATCATAGGTTAAGTCATATATCTCTTCTTGATTTGATTGATCAAGCTTGTCAGCCATCAAGTACAAATTTATAACTTCTTCCTATACCTCTATTTTTGAAGAGTCTGAAGCTGAGTCCACCCAAAAAGCTCTCTGCAATCTATTCTTATCCTTTCTTACATGTATTTTCTCTTCGACCTTCTCCTTGGTAGAATTGGCTTTAAGATTAAGGCATTCAGATTTGATGTGCCTAGGCTTCCTGCATTTTTAGAAAATTACATCATTAGAAGCCTTAACATTTTATGGAACATATGTTTATTCCACTACTGACATCTCCTTTGCTTCCTCTTTAGAAAACTCCTGAACTGTCTTGTCATCAAAGCAATGCCATATTTATCCTCAAGTTGAGACTGATCACTTTCTGAGTCATCCACTTTCAATGCTATGTTCTTCTCCTTTCACTTCTCTTATGCATCAATCTATTTTTGATTAACTCATTGCTCATAAGCAGTTAATGATCCAAGAAGATTGTCAATAGAATAAATAATTAAATCCTTAGACTCTATAATAACAGTTATTTTTACATCATAAGCAGTAGGCAAACAATGAAGTATTTTATTCACTTTCTTTGCATTCATTAATTCCCTACCTAAAACATGTAAGGAGGTGACTATTTGAGTGAAACATATGTACATGTCAATGATCAATTCATTTGGTTTCATACAACACAGTTTATAATCATACAATAAAACATTTTATCTATATTTTTTCACTTCATTAATCCCTTCATATGTGATACATATTCTATCTCAAATTTTTTTCCACTTTTATAGGTAGAAACACACATGTAGTCTTCAGATTTAAGTGCACGGAAAAAATTGTTCAAAAATTTTGTGTTTAACTAAGCTAAGTCTCATTCTTGTACAGTCGAATCAGCAAATGGTGTTTTAGTTCTAATGACATCTACAAGTCTAGTTGGCCTAGAGTATCCATTAAAATCCATATGAGATAATCAAGAAATTAAAGAAAAGTAGACATTCTTGTTTTCCAAAAATTAAAAGGGATGTTATCAAACAATGGGGGTCTAGTGATTGAATATTCGTCATGTGTGTTATGATTTCAAAAGTAGTCACGATCATTTTCAAAAAGTTGTTTAAACCTTAATTTTTTAAAAATGTCTCTGATACCACTTGAAAAGTATGTATAAGTTGTTAGATCTATAACAATTATTCCATTGATAACTAAGAGGGGGTGAATTAGTTATTTTAAAAAACCTCTTATAAATTTATGAAAATTGATTTATAATTTTTATACAAATAAAACTTTCAAACACAAAAATAAAAATTGTAGGAAAATTAAAAATGCAAAAAAGTAAAAAGAATATAGTAATTTATAGTGGTTTGCTTCAATAAGACCTAAGTCCACTTCCTGAAGACTCCACAAATAAAAACATAGTTATAAAAACTAAGTTGCAACTTCCACTATTATTTAAATAAATTACAAATAAATGATTTTATCTTGTTGAGGATGATCAGATTACAATAATCAACTATCAGATTAAAATCTAGTTATGAGTTGAGATCAGACAGAAATCCTGTGAAGTTCAATGGTAGGGTAAAAATTCGGCTTCAGTTGGTGGTCAAGTAGAAGTCTGGCATCAATCGATGTTCGAGCAGAAGTTTGGCATTAGTCGGTGGCTGTGTGGAATTTTGGCATCAGTTGGTAGCCAGGTGAAAGTCCATCATTGGTCGAGGAGCAGTTTGGATGCAAGAGAAATTTAGTTTCTCGCTTCCTACTCTTGCTTTTCTTTCTTGCTTGCATCCCTTTTCAAGAGGAATGAGGGGTCTACTTATGAATTTTTTAGAGTGGCATAGTTAGTAAATAGGAGGGACAACAAGGGTAAGTTGGGAGTGGTTTGAATGGACTGTCGATGTTGATCCCCTTAATCACGAATCATTTGCCAGATATTTTAATGTCTTAATGATCAGAATTTGGCAATTTTGTCCTTATTGGATTGATTTTGTTGAGCCGCTCAATTTGACTATAAGCATGTTACATTTTAAAATTGTTTGACCATCAAATATATAATTTATGAATGTTTGTTAGGGATGTTAAGCACTTATGAACCAGCCCAAGCTAATCAAGAGAGGGGTGAATTGGTATTTTAAAAAATCTTTCAACCAAAAAACAAAATCTTAACCAAACTAAAATTCACCACGAAGAAATCATGCGGAAATTATATGCAGAAAAAAGCAGTAGAAAAGAAGAAAAAAATTATAGTGGATCAGACAATTCGAGCTACATCCACTCCTCGGAGGCACCCTCTGAGTATTGCACTAAACTCATTGACTCTCCTATTTCTCCCACAGTAGGGCGGAGAAGCCTGTACAAAACCTCCTTTCTATTGACATCGGTGAGGCAAAGAATCTAACTCCTTTTGCTTCCTCCTGAAGCAGGCAAAGAACATTGATCGATTATTTAACTGAACCTCTCTCGAACCTCCAAGAATAGGGGACGACGATCAGAGAAGACAACTTGGATCCTTGCTTGGAGAAACCTTTGTGAAACCTCTCATAAACTCCCCCTCATAAGATCCTCTCTCTCTCTCCCTTTCTCTCCCTCTCCTTTAGGCTCTCTCAGGTCAAGACAACAGCAAAAGATGAGCTCTTGGGTAGAACAAGAGCTCTTAAATATAAGAGTTTTGAAATAACTCTTATTTTATGCAAACCGACTTTATACACATCATCCTGGACTATCAGAATAAATTTTACTCAATTAGCTAGGACAGTTTGGGATGATCAAAAGATTTTTGTTCATATCGTCCAGACCGATGTAATATAATCATGTACAATCAGTACAAATCCTTAAATATCGTCCAGCCAATCACACTGAATGGATGTCTAGACGATGAAAAAATAGCTTGATTGTCCAGGTCAATCTCACAATCATCTCAGATGATTAGTTTAAATCCGTGAAAAATGTCCATACCATTGCCTTGAAGGCAGTTGGCCGATGAAGACTGTCCAGGAACAACTAAGGTTTTTTGAACTGATCATCTCGGCCGATCCTGCGATTGTCCAGGATCATTGGATCGAGTAATCAAAATCTTAATTGCTTTCTTTAATAAGCAGATTAATTTTTTCATAATTGTGTTGCATCGTCTAGGACAATGTCATGGAAGATGTTCAAAAATAAATAATACCTAAAAAGATCTGGCTGCTGATTCTTTCTGATTTGAGCCTATCGTCCCGGCCTATACAAATATCATCTAGGACGATGATCTTAATGATGGCTACCTTAGCTAGGATGCCCTAATTAGGGTTTTTGTTTTTAACAGATCGGTCAGGACGATGTTTGGATCGTCCCAGATGATGTGATCAAAATAGAGAACTCTAACCAATAGTCAAAAAATTTTCCCTCATGTGTGTGTGTGCAAGGTTACTCAGCATCATGAACCACATCGTTTACAATAAACTCAAGAAAGGGAAAAATTTATAAACTGACTCAGACCTAATCTACCCAAGCTTGAGCTAGCTTGAGTTGCACTTGATCTTATGGACCTGAAATGTTAGTGGTTAAGGCAGTCATTGAAAAAATATGAATGTTTGTTATCATCAAAATTCTAATCCATAAAATCAGATTTGTAACAATCTCTCTCTTTTTTATGATGACAAATCAAAAAATAATCTAAGCAATTCAAGGCAGTTTAATGGAAACAGATCAACTATCCAATAACAGAATCAAACTATAAAATAAATAGTACAACTAACTACTCCCCCTTTTGACATCACAAAAAAGGAAGAGGGAAACTAGAAAAGAAATAAAGAAAAGACTACCAAACAAAATCAAAATACAAGAACAAAATAACATAAAAAACTAAAAGAATGATGGCCCCTGATCATCTGAAGGAGGTGGTGGTGGAGGTGGATGTGGCTGAAAGAACTCAAAAGAGTGGCAAACTGCTCTTCAAACCAGGCCATATCTTGGTCGTGCTGATATTGCAAGCGAATAATGTCCTTAGTATATTGTTGCTCCTACGTAGCAACGTATGCCTTGAAGCGAAGCTCCCACTGGTCGAATCACTCCACCAACTGATCCAGCTGAGCGTGCTGGCAGAACAGAGTATGTGCAGGAACAGGTGCAGGAGTAGATGTAGGAGATGCATCTTCCTCAGCTTCCTTGTGCCTCGGGTGGAGACGAGTACTGTGAAGAACATTGAAGGAGTTTTTTGAGTAGAAGGCAGGCTGAAAATTTGGTTGGATAGGATATTGAAGGTTGTATTTGATTCTAAGACATATGCAATGATATATCCTAGAGTAAGATTTGGCTTCCTCCTATGTCCTGGATCTCGAATAGTGGTCAGATGCTCAATGTAGGGAAAGATCAAATTTATGGAATTGAACTCTCGATGAGCCAAAATATAAAAAGTAGTGATCGAAAGAAGATGAGTGATATGAATGCAATCACCTTCTTTAGGAAGAATTGAGGTGCGAAGGACATGCTGGATTGTCCTAGCATCTTTGAGTAAGGTGCTAGACTCTCCAATGTAAAAGTGAGCATTAGTATTTCTAAGAAAATGGTTGGACTGAGCCCAATTGTAATCAGGATCAGAACAGAGGATATGGAGTTTATCTCCTATGGTGGAAAGTTGTAAAAGTTCTGCATAGTCCTGATATGTGGTCTCAACAGGGAATCAATTCATATAGGACCCGAGAGTAGTGAAAGAAGAATTAATGTGGAGGCTGGAAAAAAATTAAAAAAAAAAAAGCTCGAAGTTGAAGGGGACAGAGAGAGTAAGGATAAAACACAAGAAGGTTTGAGCAAAGAGATTAATACTAGATATAAGAGAATATTCGGGTTGACAGATCTGGAAATAGTGATTCCAACGATCTTGATTTTTGGTAGGCGGCTTGATTGTCTACCTCGATGAATCGAGGGTCCAGAGTTGCCCTTTAGGAACTCCTAGAAGGATGGTGAGATCACTTTCCTTCGGCTATTATCAAAAAATAGAGCACAAGAGTAAGAGCACAAGGGGATTTGAGAAGGTTCGAGTGATAAAAAAATATTTGAAAGGCTCAATTTATAAAGAATCAGCCCGATCGTCTAGGATGATCATAGAATCGTTCAAGATGATATAATACAATAATTGCGTCGGGGACGATTAGTTCAAAAGGAGGTAAAATTGTTCGGGCATAAGAAAAAGAAATCCGTTCAAGACTTGGTTTCAAAAAAATATTTTATACAATAATATATCAAAGTAATTAGTTATAATTATGAATTTTGAAATCAAGCCTTTGAAAAATATCAAGCGACACATGAATTCTTTTAAGATTTAAAAATTTTGAAAGAGAAGAAGCTTGCGTTTGGTGGGCTCATTTTATACGTCTTGTCAATTTGATTGGTGCTCTTTGCGCATCTTTTGATTTTCGATACACTTTATGTATATATATTTTTAATTTGGTATTATTGCACATCTTTTGATTTTGGCATTATTGTCAATTTTTTTTTCATTATTGAACACCACTCAACAAATCGGATAACATCCCTCCGCATATGCGGCCAAAAGAATATGGTTTGTAATTGAGCCAATGTATTATCTCTACCGGCATGAGCAGCTAAACCACCACCATGAATCTCTTTTATGATTTATTGCCACCACGAAGATTTGGGAATGCATAGTAAATTTCCTTTGAAAAGAAAACTGTGCCTTATAAAATAGTCTTCTATATGTTCACGTTGGATGCATTTATGCCAAATAGAACCAAAATCTGCATCATCTGGGTAAAGTTCTCCCAAATCGCCCAACCCAATAAATTCAGTTTGGAGTTTTGTGATTAAAGCTGACCGCCTGCTCAAAGCATCCGCGACTCGATTCTGTTTTCCACTTTTATGTTTTAACACAAAAGTAAATTTATGTAGGAATAATATCCACCGGGCATGCATTATGCTAATGTTCTTTTGGGTATTGATGTACTGCAATGCCTTGAGATCGTTGCAAAGTACAAAATCCTATTGGAGCAAGTAAGATTCCCACTGTCTAAGTGCTTTGACCACATCATACAACTCTTGTTCATAAACGGTCCACCGTTGCCTCGGAACACTTAATTTTTCACTGAAAAATTCAATGGGTCTATCTTCTTGAGACAACACGGCCCCAATCCCAACAGTAGAAGCATCTGACTCCACCAAGAATGGCTTATCAAAGTTCGGCAATGCAAGCACAGGTGCCGAAGTTAATGCCTCATTGATGCTCTCAAAACTATTTTGATGATCCTCACCCCATGAGAATTTTTTTAATTTTAGGATATCCGTTATCGGTGCCATCAATATACTAAAACCTTTAATGAATTTTCGATAAAAATTTGCCATCCCATGAAAACTACAGATATCAGTGAATGTCTGCGGGATGGGCCATTCTTTAACAACTTTGATCTTGGATGGTTCGACGCTTATGCCATCACCAGAAATTCGGAAGCCCAGGAATGAGACCAACTGAGTAGCAAATTCACATTTTGCAATATTTAAATACAACTTATTTTTCCTCAATGCTTCTAGAATTTCTGTCAAATGCTTAAAATGGTCTCCAAAATTGGTACTAAAAACTAGTATATCATCAAAATATGCGACACGACAACGATTTAAGAAAGGCTTAAGAACCTCATTCATTAGTCGCATGAAAGTGGCCGGAGCATTACATAACCCGAACGACATCACTTTCCACTCGTATAGGCCCTCACGTGTTTTAAAAGCTGTTTTCCACTTGTCACCCGGTCTTATTCGGATTTGATGATAACCACTGCGAAGATCTAATTTAGAGAAAATTTTTGAGCCAGCTAGCCTCCTATCATTTCTTCCATTCTCGGCATAGGAAATCTGAACTTAACCATGATCTTATTAATTGCTCGACTATCCATGCACATCCTCCAATTTCCATCTTTCTTGGGTACCAACAAGATCGGTACAGCGCAAGGGCTCAGACTATGTTGAACTAGCTGTTTGTCCAAAAGTTCGTCTACTATCTGCTGCAGAATTTTGTTTTCATTTGGACTAAGCTTATAGTGCGGTAAATCTGGCAACGAAACACCCGGTAAGAAATCTATCTGATGCTGAATGGTCTACATGGGAGGCAATTCCACTGGTTGGTTCTCTGAACAAACATCTGCATAATGCTCCAGCAGCTTTTGCAACTCTTCTGGATGGTTGACAGCAGGTGCACTTTCAGCTACTTCCTTAACTATTAGAGCCAATATGCTGGAGGTTTCCTTCCACGCATTTAGCATCACAGAAATCGAAATAGAATGCAAAGCGATTTTATTCTTTGGAAGGTTGTGCTCCTGTCCAGAATTAGATGGCAGCAACCGCAAACGCCTTCCCTTCCAATCAAATGCATAAGTGTTGGCTCGACCATCGTAAATGGCTCCCACGTCATACTGCCATGGCCTACCCAGAATAATATGACACACGTCCATTTCTAGCACATTGCATAAGGCCTCGCTTGCATAGTGCTTCCCAATAGAAAATGATACACAGTATAAATCAGTCACAACAATCTCCATTCCCTTTTTAACCCAACTGATTTTGTATGGGTTAGAATTTTTTGTTGTTTTGAGCCCCAAGGCTTGAACCATTGCACGAGACACCACATTCTCCGTGCATCCACTGTCTATCAACAAATCGCATGTCTTCCCGCTAACCGTGCACTTAGTCCTGAATAGAACATTACGCTGGGATGGGTTGGATTGCCTCGGCGCCAAAAGCAGTTTTTCCAACACGCAGACGAGAGGTTCGCCATCATCCCCCAACACATCTTCCTGCGAATTATCACCATCCGCTTCATTTTCATATGGTTCTACCTCAGCCTCCGCTTCTACCAATTGTAATTGCGGCTTTGACGGACACTCGTTGGACTTGTGTCCTTGTTGAAAACACCGGAAGCACTTAATATTATTATTCCTGGCATATGGATTCTCTTTGCTAATTGCCTTACTCTTTTGCATTCCACTTTGCTCTGCATTTCTATTAGTTCCGCCAACAGGGTTGCCAGTAGTGGGACTCGGAGATGGTTGATTGCTCTTTTGTGATGCCACTGTTTTAGACATCCTGCTATGATCCACTACAGCTTCTGAATTTCTTCTATATTGGCCACCTCGAGTGTGTCTGAGCATTTGTAATTCAACCTTCAACGCATAGTTGACGGCTTGAGAAAGCAACCATATCTCATTTAATTGCAATTTGTCTTGTATAGCTTCCCGCAATCCTCCAATGTATCTAGCCACCAGTTGATTTGTCGATTCATTTAGATTGTTGCGAGCACTTAAGCGATAAAACTCTTCGGTATAATCATTAACGGACCTACTACCTTGAACACAATGTTGGTATTGAACATACAACATTTGTTCATAACCCGTTGGCAGATAATGCCCCCGCAAAAGTTGCTTCATCCGATGCTAACTGCGCACTTGCCCCCGTCCTTCTCGCAGCCGTGTCTGCAGGTCCTGTTGCCACCAGGCACTAGCTACCCCCTTCAATCTACAAGCGACATATTTAACCTGCTTTTCAGAAGCAATGTCCATATATTCGAAGAATGTTTCAACGAACCTCTCCCAATCTAAGAAGTCATCAATATGCAATTTGCCATCAAAATACGGTATGTCTAGCTTGACTTTAAATTCACTGTGAGTCCGATTTGTTTCCCTCGGCCGCCTACGACGATGAATGGTAGCGTCGACTTCAGAATCAGAATCGTCAGGCTCTTCGAAACGGTCTAGCTCTCCTTCGGACTCCGACGCCTCAATGATTTGTGATCCTCTTTGCTGTCTCCGCCCATTTCCATTCCTTTGTCTCAATGCCAGTTCCGGTGGAATTACTGTCCTGGTGTTCTGGAACCTCTCTAGCTTGAGATTAATCTCCCTCAGTTCCTGCCACACTTCCCCGAAGATCCTGTGGACATCCGCCGCCAGTTCGTCGGTTTGTTAGGCCAGTTGATTGTGCTCACTCGAAAGAGCTTCAAGGTTGTTGTCGACCCTGGGAGCCACCCGCCTGCTGCTTTCAGCCATCTAGCTCTGATACCAATACTGATGTAGGATCCTGCACTAGAAAAACTCAAGCAAACAGAATTTAAGGCAATAGAACAGTACCTGTTCTAACTCTGCACTTGGAAGCATAATTTTAGTTCATAAGCAGAAAAACTAAGTAATCCCTACTGGAACTTGGCTATCTAATTCCTTCAACACGAAGGACTAAAACGGCTAATCAAGCAAAAAGCAAACCATGTGCTGTGCTTAAAAAAAGAGCAAAATAAATAGTGGCGTTGGTCCAGTTAACAGCAAGACCAGAGTAAGCACCAATAAGTTGTGCCTCAGGCTTCCTTGGCTAATTATGCTCCGCATCACTTCGTGTTTTGGAGTCCGAGCTTAGTGGAGGCCAGCCAGGTGTTCGGTTTGGGAGTGTGAGTGGCTTGGGCTTTCACGGTTTGGAGGAGGCTAGAAGCTTTTTTCGGTACAGTGAGTGGGATCTGTAGGTGGAACCGGATGCTGCATGAGGTTAATCGGCCTGAGAAGTAGATGCGAACAGGAAGGTGACGGAAGTTCTGGCTTGTGTGTTTGGAAAACAATCGTCATAGTAAAAGGTAGGAGGCGTTGGGACGGGTTTGCTTGGGACGTTTAGCGTGAGGCAGGTGACGTAGGGGAGAAATAGAACTTTGGCTTCTTCTTTGCTTGGAGGAGGAGGTTTGGCTCATGAAGGAGTTTTCGTTTGAGTGGGAGAAGGCAGGTTTGTCTTAGAGCAGGCGTGAGAAACAGGTAAGGCTAGTAAGAGAGTTGCTTGCTAAATGGAAGGAATCTGACCAAGTGGGTGCTGGATGGAGGATTTATCTTGAAAAGATTAAGAAAGATAAGGCTTTAAAATCAAATTCTGCTGCCTTTCTCTTGGAATCAAATGAGAGTGGAGAAAAGTCTCCCTTTTCTGTGAAGCCGTAAGCCTGAGAGGAGGAAGGAGGGATTTGGACGGAGTGGAGGTTGGATTCTCAGCAGAGCAAGAGGTGCTGTTTTTGGCCTATCTCCCCAAGAGAAGAGGTGATCTTCTTGCTTTAACATAAAGAAGACGTAGCAATCAAAAGGGGTCTGAGCGGCTCTGACAAAAAGAAATATTTTGCATTTAATTTGATTTCAACTTTGCATTTTACTTTTCCATTTTTGCTAATTGAATTAAAAACATTAATGATATGTCACTATTACATTAATTCGAGATGACACAAATGTATCAATCATTCCAAGGCCGTCTCGAACACAGCTCACCTTGACTTATTGGTTGAGAGCTTATGCTTCCAACTAAGAGGTCTTGGGTTACATTAATTCGAGATGACACAAATGTATCAATCATTCCAAGGCCGTTTTGAACACAGCTCACATTGGCTTGTTGGTTGAGAGCTTATGCTTCCAACTAAGAGGTCTTGGGTTTGAGTCTTTGTATTTGCGTTGTCTGTGTGAGTTTGACTTAATTGGCCTAAATGTCCCAAAAAAAAAAGTCGTCTCGTTTGTATGATTCTTCGATTTACGTGAAGTTTTCCTCATTTTACGTGTCAATCTCGTCGAACAATCATAATTGAATAATTTAATAGTGTATTTAGGGTATTAACGATGCTCCGGTCTCAACGACATAGTCCGTTTCGCAATCGGACGTCGTTTTGGCAACGATGAGGCCTAATTACCTTTGTAATGCATGTCTTCGCATTATATTCGAATCGCCTCGGGATTTATTCCACCACTTCAATTGATCCAAATTGATTAAATAAAATATATATTCTTAATGTTGGCTACGTTCCAGACATAATGGCGCTATCCGTTTATTTATCCGACATTGTGTCGTCTCCAACGAGGCTAATTTCTCTTGTAATGCTTGCTTTCACATCATATTTGGATTGCCTTTGAAATTTGCGACACCACCTCAAACGATTCAATTTTATTAAATAAAATATATATTCTGAATGTCGACGACATTCCGGACGTAATGGCTCTGTCCGTTGATCAATTGGACGTCGTTCGAGCGTCGACGATGCCTCATTTCGTCGTAACGCATGTCTTCACATCATATTTGAATCGCCTACAAATTCAACACATCTAATATGATCCAGATTAAATAAAATGCATATTCTGAATGTCGACGACGTTCCGGAAGCAATGGAGCTGTCCGCTTGTCGATCGGACGTCATCCGAGCATCTTCGAGGCCTTGTTTCCGTCGTAATGCAGGCATTCATATCATATTTGCATCACCTAAAAATTCACCACTATCTCAGATGATCCAAATTTATCAAATAAAATATATTTTCTGAATGTCGACGACGTTCCGGACGCAATGGCGTTCTCTGTTGATCAATTGGACGTCGTTCGAGCGTCGACGAGGCCTCGTTTCCGTCGTAACGCATGCCTTCACATCATATTTAGATCCCCTACAAATTCACCATCATCTCAGATGATTCAGATTTATTAAATAAAATGTATATTTTGAATGTCGACGACGTTCTGGACGCAATGGAGCTGTTCGCTTGTCGACCGGACGTCGTCCGAGCATCTTCGAGGCCTTGTTTCCGTCGTAACGCAGGCATTTATATCATATTTGCATCACCTAAAAATTCACCACAATTTCAGATGATCCAAATTTATCAAATAAAATATATTTTCTGAATGTCGACGACGTTCCGGACGCAATGGCGTTGTCCGTTGATCGATTAGACGTCGTTCGACCGTCGACTAGGGCTCATTTCCGTCGTAACGCATGCCTTCGCATCATATTTGGATCGCCTACAAATTCACCACCATCTCAGATGATTCAGATTTATTAAATAAAATGTATATTCTGAATGTCGACGATGTTCCGGATGCAATGGGGCTGTCTGTTTATCAATCGGACGTCGTTCGAATATCGTCGAGGCCTCATTTCCCTCGTAATGCAGGCCATAATTCTAATATGATCTAGATTAAATAAAATGCATATTCTGAATGTTGACGACGTTCCGGACGCAATGGAGGTGTCCGCTTATCGATCGGATGTCGTCCGAGCATCTTCGAGGCCTTGTTTCCGTCGTAACGCAGGCATTTATATCATATTTGCATCACCTAAAAAATCACCACTATCTCAGATGATCTAAATTTATCAAATAAAATGTATTTTCTGAATGTCGATGACGTTCCGGACGTAATGGCGTTGTCTGTTGATCAATTGGACGTCGTTCGAGCGTCGACGATGCCTCGTTTCCGTCGTAACGCATGCCTTCACATCATATTTGGATCGCCTACAAATTCACCACCATCTCACATGATCCAGATTTATTAAATAAAATGTATATTCTAAATGTCGACGACATTCCGGATGTAATGGAGCTGTCCGCTTGTTGATCGGACGTCGTCCGAGCATCTTCGAGGCCTTGATTCCGTCGTAACGCATGCATTTATATCATATTTGCATCACCTAAAAATTCACCACCATTTCAGATGATCCAAATTTATCAAATAAAATATATTTTCTGAATGTTGACGACGTTCCGGACGCAATGGCGTTGTCCGTTGATCGATTGGACGTCGTTCGAACGTCGACTAAGCCTCGTTTCCGTCGTAACGCATGCCTTCACATCATATTTGGATCGCCTACAAATTCACCACCATCTCAGATGATTCAGATTTATTAAATAAAATGTATATTCTGAATGTTGACGATGTTCCGGATGCAAAGGGGCTGTCCGTTTATCAATCGGACGTCGTTCGAATATCGTCGAGGCCTCATTTCCATCGTAATGCAGGCCTTAATATCATATTTACATCGCCTAGAAATTCACCAACATCTCAGATGATCCAAATTTATTAAATGAAATATATATTCTGAATGTAGACGACGTTCCGGACGTAATGACAATATCTGTTTGTCGATCAGACGTTGTTCGTGCGTTTAAGGCCTGATTTCCTCGAAATGCGCGTTGTCTCGAAATTCATGTCACTCATTAGGATGATGAAAATTGAACAAATAAAATACAGTTTTTATAGGTTGTCAACATTATGGACGCAACGATGAAGTCTGTTCATCGATATGGGATCATTTGATCAGTCTCGGGCTTTAATTTCGGGTGTCGGTCGTCCCTTTTGATCGATCTCGTTTGATTAAATTGCGAGGGGCCTCGACCCAACAGAGTTCAGTGTCCTGATCGCAAAGATACCATCCATTTGACATTCGGAAGTCATTTGACCCTTCAAATGATGTGTTGTATCAACCCATGCGCTGCTCAATCCGCCACTTTTATTCTTTTTGCGTGTAGTTTAAGGTATAGGGGTCAACACACGTCACAAATCTAATAGTATTATATGAGTCAAACATCATTATTATCATACAATGCTCAACGGATCCTATATTAAGAAACCTGATTTAACTTTTGAATAATTGAGTCGTTCACCATCTTTGACATTCAAGCAATATTCAAATGCTGCATTACGAAAAACCAGCTTTTCAGACAGCAATAGTGTTTGGATGTTTTTGTTATGTTTGCTTTCAACATCCATTTCTACACTGCGAGTAGAAAGAACATAAGAAGGATAATTGTTCTCCTGTTGGCCTATGGTGGCAAGAAAATGACTATGGTCCCTAGAAAATGACGAGGCACCTTACAGGCTTAGAAAACTTCAGCTCCAAATAAAGCTTCAATATAATAAGCTAAAATTTAAATGTTCCTCTAATAATTTCTCATAGCATAATTGGTATAATTAATGGTGGTCCATCTTTCTTACTCTCTCTTTCTTGGCAAATTATTACGTCCAGTCACCGGACCTAGAAATAGGTCCGGATATCCTCTAAAAATTTGACGCATGGAATATACACGTGTTCGTGGAATTTTAAGTCAAGCGCCCTAAAAGCGCAGGTAAAGCACAGAGAAAGCGCAGTCAAAGCTCACCCAAAGCGCACCTAAAGCGTAGTCAAAGCGCACAGTCAAAATGCGGTCCACGTGGCAACTTTTTAGTGGATATCCGGACCTATTTTCTAGGTCCGGTGACCGTACGTAACAATTTGCCCTCTTTCCTTGCTTGATCTGTCAGCCCAGGCTGGACGGGTCACTAATACACAAAATAATATATTAATATAGCGAACATCTCTATATATTAAGACATACTACATTCATATTCCTTTCTTCTCCTTGAACAGATCTGTAACTTCATTTTCTTCATCTTAACAACTTAAGACAAATTTTTTTACTAGATATGTATTATCGCGATTTATATTGTAGTCAGAAACAAAGAGCAAATTCACCCTAAAAAGCTCAAAAATAAGGCCAACCAATCGCATCCAGATGAAGCATCCCTTTAAGAAGATTAAGGACATCTAACAGATCAATAAATTTAGGATTACAGCTCAAAAAGCCAAGACCAGCAAGCCAAACAGCAGGCCACTTAGCCCTCATATTAATGGTAGAAACTATATAAACCAAATTATAAAGGATAACATCAATTTTATGAACCAAATAAAAACAATGCAAATGAATCTCTTATCCATCTTGATAATATCAACCCCCTCTTCAATATCAACTTCAATCTAGGAAAGATCATCATCCAATCATCAAATCTATTAATTTGACTTATAGCATTAATAAAATTCAAAATACTAGAGGCTTTAAAATCAATAAGAATGTTTAAACCATTCTGGAATTAGTTTCAAACCTTTGTAGCCATAGAGCCATCTATAAAAATATGATTAATAGTTTCAAGATTATAGCAACATTGACATTTAGAAACAAGAGTAAAACCTTTCTGTTGAAGTCTAACGTCGACCGGAATGAATCCCTTGAGGATTCTCCGAGCTAATAAAGAAAACTTGAGAGGAATATTGGACTTCCAAATTCTAGCAAAAGTAACATTAAAATCATTGATGTTTTTAATATAATGCCAAGTTTTGGTCGAGCTAAAGACAGCATTATAAGAAAGCTTTGATAAAATTTGATCCTTCGAATGAGGGTTAATAGGAATGTCATAAATGATATTAATCAAACATTGAGGAAGACACTGAAGAAGATGCTCCATGGACCACCTACCATTATTAATAAAATTAGAGACTTTTAAAGATGAGATAGAAGAAGAATTAAAATAGGAGTCAATAGAACTAACTTCTAACCAATCATCTTGCCCAAAAAAAGAATTATCACTTTGAATACCCCACTAAATCATAGGTTCAGCCAACCATTTAATATTACAAAGCCTTTTCCAACCCGGATAATGACCTTGCTTAAAAAAATAAAGAGTAGGATGAATATCTTGACTATATTTCTCATGCATATAATTGGCCCACAGAGAAGGCTACATGAATCTTTTTTCTCCATCGTGTTCTATTGAGGGTCAAATTCTTATTTAAAGCTAATAAAAAGGTTCCTTTCTAATATTTCATGCAATTGCCCCCCCCCAGATACCATCCATTTGACATTCGGAAGTCATTTGACCCTTCAAATGATGTGTTGTATCAACCCATGCGCTGCTCAATCCGCCACTTTTATTCTTTTTGCGTGTAGTTTAAGGTATAGGGGTCAACACACGTCACAAATCTAATAGTATTATATGAGTCAAACATCATTATTATCATACAATGCTCAACGGATCCTATATTAAGAAACCTGATTTAACTTTTGAATAATTGAGTCGTTCACCATCTTTGACATTCAAGCAATATTCAAATGCTGCATTACGAAAAACCAGCTTTTCAGACAGCAATAGTGTTTGGATGTTTTTGTTATGTTTGCTTTCAACATCCATTTCTACACTGCTAGTAGAAAGAACACAAGAAGGAATGAAGGATAATTGTTCTCCTGTTGGCCTATGGTCCCTAGAAAATGTCGAGGCACCTTACAGGCTTAGAAAACTTCAGCTCCAAATAAAGCTTCAATATAATAAGCTAAAATTTAAATGTTCCTATAATAATTTGTCATAGCATAATTGGTATAATTAATGGTGGTCCATCTTTCTTACTCTCTCTTTCTTGGCAAATTATTACTTCCGGTCACCGGACTTAGAAATAGGTTCGAATATCCTCTAAAAATTTGAAGCGTGGAATGTACACGTGTCCGCAGAATTTTAAGTCAAGCGCGCCAAAAGCACAGGTAAAGCGCAGTCCGTGGACCACCTACCATTATTAATAAAATTAGAGACTTTTAAAGATGAGATAGAATAAGAATTAAAATAGTTGTCAATAGAACCAACTCCTAACCAATCATCTTGCCCAAAAAAGAATTATCACTTTGAATATCCCACTAAATCGTAGGTTCAGTCAACCATTTAATATTACAAAGCCTTTTCCAACCCAGAGAATGACCATGCTTAAAAAAATAAATAATAGGATGAACATCTTGACAATATTTCTTATGCATATAATTGGCCCGCAGAGAATACTACATAAATCTTTTTTCTCCATTGTGTACTGTTTGATAGCCAAATGCTCATTTAAATATAATAAGAATATGTTCAATTCTAATATTTTCTAACAATGTTCTTTATGTTTATCTCTATTTTTCTTAACTGGGCCAAATCTAATCCATCAACTCTGCTAATTGGGGCATGGAAAAAAATTACGGGAGAATATACTGACATAATTCACTGCAAGCTGGGCTCACGTGATGTTAGAGTTACATTTAAGAATAGTGCAATTTATGATATAATATATAAGTATTAATTTTAACCAAATCAAAGAACTCTTATGCTAATTGTAACATCAATTGCGTTAATCTATCCTAATATTTTTCATTTGAAAAATCCTGAATTTTCATTCAGTTCGAAACCAATTAGAGTTAGAATAAAGCTTCATTTGGGACAGCTTTTTTACTGCTTAAAAAAGCTTTCGAGTACAAAAAAATTTACTTTTGTATTAGAAAGCTGCTTTAATAAACAGTAAGAAAGTAGTCCCAAATAAAGCAAATAGTTACTTAGCGAACTTAGACTTGGTTGGAATGACTTTCTTATTGATTCTTAAAGCCGTTTTCTAGATAAAAAATAAAAAATCATTCAAGTTAAATTATTATAAGAAACTACTAACCTGGTGCAAATCCAATCCCCGGACTTCCACAGCTTGAGCTCCGACGCCATTAATGGCGGCAGCTCCATTTTTAAAGCTTCCACACTTGAAGCGGCTAAAAAGTTGTGGACCCAGCAGAAGCAATACCAGTCGCCCGATTAATAATTTTAATATTTATAATATCATCTAGTTCAACCCACTATTCAACTGCTAATTAAATAATTCTATCGTAAACATCTGGAGTTTCCAAAGCCTTGATAAGGATAAAACATACTGAGATAAACTTGGTTTTTCCCTTCTGGAACAAAATCAATAACTATTGAGCATTATTTTAAATCCTAACGGTCAACATATTTTCTGCTAATATATTTCCACCACATAATTTATGAGGCATCGAAGATAAAAATGGTTCGCCAACTTATAAATATTTTTCTCATTTTTTTCATGACATTCAGATTTTAATTTTATGAATTATGACTTTCAGATATTTGATCATAAAAATTCAACTCTTATGCTAAATTAAAGTTAATGGGATAAATAATTTCAAGGAGTTCTTAGATCATATGATAATTAATTCTATAAAATTTTAAAAGATAGCTTCAATTGCAAAAAAATACATTTTATATTACAAACAACTAAGTGAGCTCTAAGTAATATTGAAATTTAATGAATTATTATCCTTTGTAGGTTTTGAAACCGCTTGTTTTGTGTGAACGAAAAAAGTACTCTTAGAAGATAGATTAAGGCTTTGTTTTGAACGGCTTTCTTACCACATCTTAAACTAGCTTTCTAACACAAAAATTTTAATTTTTATACTAGAAAGCTTATTTAAGAAGCAGTAAAAAAGCCGACTCATATGAAGCCTAAGGCTTCGTTTGGGACAATTTTCTGACCGCTTTCTAAAATAACTTTCTAGTACAAAAAATTCATTAGTTATAAATTTTGTACCAAAAAACTGTTTTATAAAGAAGTAAGAAATTTGTCCCAAACAAAGTCTAAGTAGTTGATAAAGTATTCATATAATTTTTTTTTCAACATTTAAAGAATTAATACTCATGTTCCAGTGCTTCTCATGGCATAATCCTCAATGATTAATAGATCCTTATGATCAGGACATAGAACGACTTTCAATTCTGAGAATGACCGGGTTATTGATCTTATTCATGATAGAGAGGAGCCTTCAGTGGAGGTAGAGGAATTGCCTCTTCAGGAGAATCCTCTTTTGGTCCTAACCGAAAGTGGGAAGAATTTAAATGAAGGCATTGAGAGGGATTTGACTACTTTAGAAGATGATGTTTTCTTTGTGGATGGTGAGCAGCCTACTCCTAAGGGGCCTTCTGGTAACCTAAATGATAGAACCATTCTTTTATCTGATATTTATCATTGTGATGCTTATACTGATACGGAAGTTGATATTTTGGCTAGATGTTATGCTAGAGAAGACCATGACTTGAGTTTCTCTAAGGGTCGTGATAAATGTGGTAGGAAACCCAAAAATATTATTTTACAATCCCCTAGAAGCACTCAATCGCATACTTCTCATTAATTGTGTTTTTTATGTTTAACACCATTATTTGGAACGTGCGGGCGGGGTATTGGTTGCCCCTCTTCTAAGCTTAGAGTTAAAAATTTATGTCGTATTCATAATGTTTCTATTATTGTTTTGCTTGAACCGCTTATTTCTATGGAAAAATTAACTAGTACTACTATATTTCTGGGTTTTAATAACGCTAAGTCGAATGTTACCAGTAAAATTTGGATTTTTTGAAAATATTTTGTTAGAATTGATGTCATTAGTGATTTTGCCCAGGTTTTACATTGCAATATTGAAGTTCTAATTTCCAATGTTGTGAGTCTTTTGTTTATGCTGCTTCTTCTCGTTATACTAGGAGGATTTTGTGGGATAAAATTTTAAATTTCCATAATATCTACAATCTTCCTTGGCTTGTCGGTGGTGATTTTAACATGATTACCAGCCCAATTGAGCGTATAGGGGGTTCTTTTCCTATATGTCAGTCGATGGAGGATTTTAATGATATGATCATGACTTGCAACCTTATTGATATTGGTTTTTCTGATAACAATTTCACTTGGTATCGTGGGCAATTATGGCAAAGGCTGGATATAGTTCTTTTTAGTAATACTTGGCTTAACGCTTTTAACTTGACTAAGGTTGAACATTTGAGCCGTACCCTCTCTAATCAGTCTCTTCTGCTTATCAATATTAAGAATGATACCAAGAGCTTTCCTTATCAGTTTAGATTTCAGAATATGTGGTTGCAACATGAGTCTTTTCTTGAGGTTGTCCAAAACAATTGGCATGCTCCTCTTTTTCCTAATGATTCTATTTCTTGTATGAAAAGACTTTGGCTCAAATTGAAAAGGCTTAAGCAAGTGTTGAACTGGTGGAATCATAATGTTTTTAAAGATTTGTTTACTAATATTTTACTTGCTGAAGACAAGATTAACTCCTTTGAGGATCTTTGTCAGTCGGAACCCTCTGAGTCTAATCTTTGTCTTTTGAATGAGGCTAAAGTGGATCTTTCTAAGCTTCATGTTCAGGAAGAAATTTTTTGGAAACAGAAATCTACCGCCAAGCATTTGGTGGAAGGTGATAATGATACTAAATATTTTCATGCTTTAGTGAATAAGAAATGTTCTATTAACTGTGTATTCATAAAATTTCTCGTAAGGATGGTTCTACTACGGAGGATAGAGATGAGATTGCTAACCTGGCTGTTAATTTTTTTCATAAGCATCTTAATAAATCTTTTAATCCAATTTCTATTTCTAATCCTTCCTTTATTCCTAATATTATTTCTCAAGAGGAAAATTGTGGCTTATCTAAGCCTCCTCTTCTTGAGGAGATTAAAGAGACCTTATTTGATATGAATGTGGATTATATGGTTGGGCCTGATGGATTTACTACTAAGTTTTTTCCAAAAAATTTGGTCAATTATTTTTAATGACATTTTCTCTACTATCACTGATTTATTTAATGGTTCTCTGATTTCTAAGTTTTTTTCTTCTACTTCTATTATTCTTATTCCTAAGAACAACGCTGTGAATTCTTGGAATGATTTTAGACTCGTATGCCTGTGCACTATTTTTTATAAACTTCTCTCTAAAATCCTGATGAACTGGTTAATTGTTTTATTTCCTAAGCTTATATTTCCTTTTCAAATGGGTTTTGTCAAAGGTTGTGCCATTGCTGATAATATCCTTTTGGCTCAAGAGTTTTGTCAGGACTTGGATATCAAGGTAAAAGGTGGTAACATGATTATGAAATTGGATATTGCTAAGGCTTATGATAATATTAACTGGAGTTTTATTTATAAGATGTTGAGCTTTTTTTGCTTTCATAAATCTCATCAAATCTTGTATTGAAAGTTCTTTCTTCTCCATTATTGTGAATGGTAAGAGCCATGGTTACTTTAAGGCTTCTCATGGCCTGAGACAAAGTGATCCCATTTCTCCGACGATCTTTATTATTGCTGTGGATTATCTTTCTAGGGGCTTGGCTGATCTTTTCTACAAATGCCCTAGTCTTTATTTCAAAACTTTAGGTGGTATTAATATCTCCCATTTATATTTTGCAGATGATTTCATTGTGTTTTCGAATGCTTCAATGAATAGGATTGGTAAATTTTTCAGTTTTTTTGGCCATTTTGAATCGGTTAGTGGTTTGGCCTTTAAGAAGCATAAGTGTTGCTTTATTGTTTCTAAGAATGTTTCGAGTTGTGGAAATTAAGAATCTTATTGGTTTTACTCAAGGTGATTTGCCTTTAAAATATCTGGGCATTCCTCTTTTTAAGAGTAGAAATTGGTCTTTTCTTTTTTATGATTTAATTTCTGTGGTTTAGAATATATTTTCTTCTTGGGATTCTAATTTTTTAAGCTTTGGTGGCCGTCTCACTCTTATTAAAAGTGTTCTTTGCTCTATTTCTGTCTATAGTTTTCAAACTCTTTTTCCTACTAAGATTTTCTGTCTTAGAATTGACAGAATTTTGAATAAATTTTTTGGAAAGGTACCGGGAATAACTCTAAGATTCATTGGAGATCTTAGGGTTATTGTTGTGGTACTCTGCAAGAAAGGGATTTAGGGTGTAAGACTATGGTTGATATGGCTTCTACTTTTTCTTTCAAGCTGTGGTTTAACCTTATGTCTAATGTGAGCATTTGGGCCAATTTTATAAGGGCCAAATATTGTGGGGGGAGGCATCCTTCCATGTGTAGCTTTTTTAAAGGCCAATCTAAAGTTTGGCATCGGATTTGTTTGGTTAAATGGAAGGTGGAGTCTGCTTTATCTTGGGGTCTTCGTAATGGGAACATTTTCTTTTGGCAAGATAGGTGGATTAATGGTCATTCGATTGATTCTTTATTAAACGCATTTTCTATTTCTAAGGTGAAGGTTAATTATTTCTTTTTTTCTAATGGTTGGGATTTGGAGAAGCTGTCAGCTGTTCTCCCTGATGGCATTATTCAGCTTGTTTTAAAGATTCCTATTAATAGCAATTCGAAGGATGTGTTACTTTACTCTTGTCCTAAAGATGGTTCCTTCAGTATTAAGCATGTTTGACATTTTTCAGAACTAAAAAGGAGACTTCTTAGCTTTTTTAAATGATTTGGCACAAAAGCATTCCCTCTACAGTTTCTGCTTTTATGTAGAGAATTCTTCATAGGCTTATTCCTACTGATGAGAATTTGAGAAATAGAGGTTTTACCTTTCCCTCCAAATGCCAATGTTGTTTCCATGTTGACAATATGCATCATGTTTTTATCTCTGGTCCCATTGCTGTTAAGGTTTGGACCTTTTTTGAGGACTTGTTTCAACTTAACTTATATGATACTTCTAGTTCTATTTATCAATTGCTTGACCATTGGTTTGTTAAGTCTAAAGGTCATGTTAGAAATGTTATTTCCTCTCTTATCTTTTGGTTCCTTTGGTTGGAGAAGAATGACTCACATTTCAATGCGGTTGTTATGAATCATCAGAGAATCATCCATAAAATTAAGGATAAAGTGACTACTCTTTATTCTGCCAATTTGCTCTCTATGAAGAATTTTAAGAACTATTTTTTTAACCTTTCTTTCTTTGGTATTAATTTGGAGGTGGACAAGTTTCAAATCAGGACTCGTTGCACTAATTGGTGTAAGCCTCTTCCTAAATACTTTAAGTTGAATGTGACTTGTGCTAAAGTTGGTAGCATCTTTGGTTGTGGTGGTCTTATCAGAGAACATATGGGCAATTACATTTCAAGTTTTGTTGGCCTGGGGAATGATAGTGATACTAATTGTGTTTATTTCTCTGGTGTTGTTCATGGTTTAAATCTTTGCACTTCTCTCTCTCTCTCTCTCTCTTAGTAATATTGTTTTGGAGGCCATTCCTTATTATGATTAAAATTTTTGTCTTGATAAAGATGATAAGATTTGTGCCTCTGCCCTATTTTGCATTCGGAGAAAAATTAGAGAGGTGTTGAATTTCATTACTTGCTCCTTTTCTATCATTCTGGAAGAAGGGAATGATTGTGTGAAGTCTTTGGCTATTTTGGGTACTATATTTGATGGCCTTAATGATCTTTCTCTTGTTCAATTGCACGTTCATGTGTAGGGTCTTGTTAGACTAGATCAAATAGGTTTACCTTATGTCTTCCGTTAATTTTGGTGGTTTTGCTCTGTTTTGGTGGATGTGGGTCTCCTCTCTTTTGTGGGGCTCCCTTGATTATTTGCTTTGCTATTCTAGTGATTTTTCTATTATATGTAGCTAATTGTGGTTTTATCCTTTATGCTTGTTTTGGGTTTTTTTCGCGACTTTCATGCTCCCTTCTAGTCTTAGTTTGATTAGCCTGTGGTTTTACTGTTTGGGGCATTCCTGTAGTGAATTTTGTTTTGTCTGGTTGATACTTCTTGCTGAGGTTGTTTCTCTCTGTGGTTGTTGGAATGTAGCTTAGTTGCTGATTGTGGTGGCTCTCGATTTGGTGGGTTGTGCTCATCGTGATTTTAGCTTTTTTACCAATTCTATTTGGTGCTTGCTGCTTTTTCAGAGCTGGTTTGGGTTTAGTTTGGTTTCCTCCTTGTGTTGGTTGTGGTTTATTTGCTGGATCTTGGATCCAAGCACTCATAATACTTTCCTTTGATTTGGTTGCTGCAGCCGGGGCCTTATATTGCTAGTGGTTATTATGTTTCTTTGGTGGTTGAGGATTATTTATATAAGTATATTTGGTATCTGCAACTTTTTCATGTGTGGAGTAGGATTATTTTGTCTTATAAGCTGGCTATGTTGTGAGTTGGTTCTGGAAAAATGTTGGTCGTGGTTGCTTCCAGCTTTTTATTTAATCTTCTTTATGGATATGGGAACATTAATTTGGCTGGTTGGTTGGACTTTCCGTGTGCTTCCTTCCGGTCTTTTTCTGCTCACCCCTTGGGTTGGTGTTTTTCTCTCATCCAATGGAGGTCATCTTACTACTTTCATCAGAAACTTTACTGGTTATATCCTTGGGTTTTTAATTTCTTTACGTTTTGCTATTATAATGCTTTTTTATGTTGTTTGGCGGGCTATGTCTTATTCTTGCAGGTTTTTTATTATGTAGGTCTTAAGGCTTATAGGTTTTTTGCTGGGAAGCATATCGATCAAGCTCGTTTTTATTTTCTTCCCTCTTTTTGGGTGCTTGCGCTTAAGCACATTAGAATGTACCTAGGTTTTTTTGTACTTTTGTGTTGTAGGGACCTTGTGCTCGTAGGTTTTTTGGCTTTTAATTTTGTAGCTCTTTTGAGCAGTAGAGATCTCGAGGTCCCTTTAATAAATTTGTACTATTTTTCCTTTAAATAACATGTAGGCCCCTCCGTGGGTTTCCCCCCCCAAAAAAAAGAATGACTTTCAATTAAAAATAATTGCTTTATTATTATAATTATTATTATTATTTTCTATCTAGCTATACAATCCAACTTGTTGAAATATAAAATTTAAAAAGATTATCACCCATGCACTTAGAGGAGAGTGTAGTAAGAATGATAGAAAAACTCTGTTAATATTCCAAGATTCTATCATTATTCTAAGCCTATAGGTAAATTCTAATCAATATAATCAAAGGATAGTGATTTTTTTTTTCATTTCAATTGATATTGACTTGATTAACATGAAATCATTGTAAAAGATAATAGCTTTTTACAACTTTTAATTTTGAGGATGATTGCATATGATGGCGATTTCTTAGTTAAAATCTTAATTTGAGATGGAGCTTCTGAATTGTTCACCTCTACGATTATGAAGACATTTGTTTGACAATTTAATTATGTAAGTAATAATTCTTCAAATTTTTGATCTTCACCTTGAAGAGGTAGAGGTAGTGACATCATTTTCCCCTTTAGTTATAACTTTAATAAGTGCACTAATATAATGGCTAATAGAGGTAAATGATTCTAATTTTATTACATTAAACTAAAAAAATGTCTCACTTATTAGATTTTGATAGATTTTGATTTACTCGGTTTAACAAGGGAGAATAGGGGACGAAAGTGTTGGAACATAGAGTGAAACTCTAAAAAAACTTGAGTTGGATATAATGATGGAAATAAAATAGGAAATTAAAATAAATTAAGAACATATAGATATACAAAACCACTCACTAAATAAAGGTTAATTGAGGCCACCAAGCAATGATCAAGGACATGAAATCAAGCCTTTCCAAAAGATGAAGAATACTTCTAGAAAATTCATTTTTAATTCATAAATTTTATTCTTCTAAACAATTTTCAGCCATTATATAATACTTTCCCTCATGTCTTACATTAAAAAGACACAATATTAATTATTTAGATATGTCTCTTAATAAGACATAATGGTGAAAAAAAATTCACATAGCAAACTATAGGAAAGTCTGTTATTATCGGTGTCCAAAATCCTTCTGAAATTTTAAAATTCTGCCAAAAAATATGAATTTCTAGTGGAAATTCAGTCAATGGTAAAATGCGTGTTGAAAACCTTGATATTTTTTGTCGATGTTTCGACAAAATTCTCGAGGAATTGTGCATAACTATTCATCATTTACGAGACAATCTTACTGGTAGTTTATCCTTAAAAAATTTTGACAAACGACATATAACCTGCCGAAAAATTCCATCGGATATAAAATGGTAGAAATTTCCGATAGGTTATCAGTCGGAACTTCTAGCGGAATATTTATTCCGAAAAATTGATACATTTTCATCGTATCTCCATTTCTGGCAGATATTCCTCCAGAAATCCATCAAAAACATGTAGCAACAAAAAATAGCACTCCCTCTTGTGTTTATATTTTCTACAACACAACAAACATGCATAAAATATACATATATCATATTCATTCAAACATTGATCATAAGCAAACACTTTAACATTCACCAAATAGTTTAATAACATATTTGATCATTCCAAATTCATTGAATATTCACCAAACATCTTAAAATTAAACATAAATTTGTTCGTTTCACATTTAAAAATGGATAATGAAACAATCAAACTTAGAAATGAAATGTCCAGCATATAAATGAAATATCCAGTAATTACAAAAAAGAAAACCATCTAATCAGAATCAATCTCCTCCTCTGGTGATGCTTCGTACTTTCCACTGAACTACTCCCTCAATTTCTATAGCTCATCCAACAAATAAGTTTGTTGCATCTTCATCTGCATTTGTATGCCAACTTGTGATTTCCTTACTTACTCTAGCTCGATTGTAAGGGCGGCTACCTGTTGATTATATAATGACTCCTATCTACTTGCTAAAATAGTTGGAGCCACGATATGACTGCCCCTCGTATAGGCTTACCAGCCTAAACCATAAACCTAATCTTTATACAATCCTCCTACCACTTGTAACAAAGTACGTTAGTAAGAATAATCTGCTGATTCTCCAAAAGATCCCTCACCTGCTCCTGGCTGACTCTCTCAAAGCCGTATATACTTATCATACAAATGTTAATACAAGATAAGCAATTTACACGTGACACCAAAAATAGTAAACTTATGTACTCATGTAGTTTCTCCTTACTCGCTCATGAACACATTACTAGTCCTTCTGCCACTTGTGGGTATAACAATGCAACTCAATAGCGGTTGATTCTTTATCTAACACCTCTTTCTACAATATACATAGATTAGTATTCATATCTAAATAAATTATTAAAATCTTTTTAAAATTTTTATCAAATATCATATGTGCTAAGTATATTGAACTGAGCCCACAGTAGGAAGGGAACTACCCATATCTCCAACAACAGAAGCTCGGTTCTATCTATTCTGGTCCCTCATCCTTATGTAATCTAGGCTACCCCAATCAATGTTCTGCTCACTCCATACACTCTCATTAATCCAGAGCAGTCGCTTGCCTGACTTTCTAATGTATGTAAATATATCTCACATGCGACTTGACCCCTGCTTCTTAAAATTCTTTTTATATTTGTCATTGTGCTGGGGCAACCAATAAAAATCTTTCTACTTTTAAAAAACATAAAACATAAAATTATTTTTAGCGTAATTAAAAAAGATATAATATAGAATATTTTTTAAAAAATAACTAACCTCAAACTCTTTGAACCACATGTCGTGTACTTCTTTTAGGATTTTTTTCCAAGAAATATAAATACCATTATACATGCTCTGTATGATGTCTCGTATTTTATGTGTCGGCTACTTTGATGAATGAAACCTGCATAAAATATGTTAGGTGAAAAAATATTTATCAAATTTTAGTAACATGTTAAGAATATAGTAAGTATGTACATGTCACCCTCAGGTGCAATCAATATGCACCTCTATTAAGTCTGCTCTACTACAACTAGGGTGAAAGGTCCACCTGCATGGGGCTGATGGGGTGGTGGGGGATAGTATGAAAAGATATATGGTGGATATGGATAAGTTGGAGAGCCTCCATGATAAGAGGAGGGGGGGAATAAATCATATTGTTAATATAAATTTTTTATTCATAATTAATTATCAATAATTGTTAAATACATTTAACTTTTGTTAACTCATCATTTATTGATTCACTTTCATATGATAAAACTTCATCATCACTATTAGATTCTATATGACTTTTCTTTATGTTTAAATCCACTTCCTCTAACTGTAACACATTCTCATTAGTTACAATTTGATCATACACATCATTAGCAAGATCTTTTAAACAAGGGAGTACTGTGTGTGACGTCTAGTGAAGGAAAGTTGGGGTCTATTGAGTAGAACTATAGGCTACTAGTTGGAGAAGTTGGTAAAGGAAGGCTAGGCTAACTCTTAGTGGCAAGCTCAGAAGAAGAGGCCCCCTCGGTATGTACAAACCTACTAGCAGAGCCACTTATCACCTTCTTATGCCTACCAAAAATATTTTTTTCTCAATTTTTAGTGAGGATGATCAACTGAAGCCATCTGTAAAAAAAAATTATGAAATATTAGCAACCTAAAATATAATAAATATTTAATATAAAATAAAGTAATAATTAAATAATTGAAGTAGAGCATTAATAAAATAAATAAGTAAATATTACTATGCTGTTAAAAAATAAATCATATTGTTAATATAAATTTTTTATTCATAATTAATTATCAATAATTGTTAAATACATTTAACTTTTGTTAACTCATCATTTATTGATTCACTTTCATATGATAAAACTTCATCATCACTATCAGATTCTATATGACTTTTCTTTATGTTTAAATCCACTTCCTCTAATTGTAACTAATTCTCATTAGTTACAATTTGATCATCCACATCATTAGCAAGATCTTTTAAGTTTGAAATAAGCTCTTCTTGATGTGTTGTTTGTATTGAGGTGGTTTTCTCAATAGCTCCTTTAAGTTTGGTCTTTATAACTAAAAGCTAATCATGTTTGCCTCATAACCTACTCAGATGGTTAGCAAAATAGACTTGGCTTGCCTAGCTAGCAATGATGAATGGGTTAAATATTACATATCTCCTATCCTGCTTTACTTTTGTTATACCGTAAAGCGGATGTACTCTTATACCTCTATTCTGCACTAGATCAAACTAGTCACAATTGAATAAACTCACATGGATAATCTAATTATAATATTTTTGTAATACCCCATAGTACTTAGAATCATCACCTGTATGGGCGTTCCCTCTTACACAAATATAAGAATTATCTATCTTCCTACCTTCACACCATGATTTGGTTTGGAATTTGTAGTTATTAACTAAAAAATTTGGCCAATATTTTACTAATATATTTGATCCCCATGCTAGATTAAATATTCCTAGATATTGCAAATCACTAATTGAGTGTGCACCTAATTGGTTGATAAAATATTAGTATATTAGTAGAATATTTATTGACTACTATTTTGACAAATTAAGACAAATTGGTATAAATAAATTGTCAAAATATATACAATATTTTTTAACTAATTTAGAAATTTTGTATCCACTATCTTTTGGACTTCTACTAATATTGATATACTCAAACCATAAATAAAACTCCTAAAAATTTTAAATAGTTATGATTTATGAGTAACAAATATTTGAACAAGCTAACTCATACTTGCTCGAGATATGGCTCAACTTCATCATAGTTAAGAAAGGAATATAATAATATGGCAGTTCTCATCTCCTTATCAGTCAAATAGTGCATGGTGCTAGCGCCCGTGGGTTCACCACTACTATTGAATATGGATATATTTGATGATTTACATGAATTTGTATAACATAGATTTTGAGGTGTAGTCTCTTAGTTGATTGTGATAATGTGTTAAAGTATTATAAGTTAAATTAGTTTGTTTCGTACAATAGATATGATTCATAAATTGAGCCTTCAAGATATGTTATTCTTAACAGACTTCTTAGTTTTATTTAAATACACCTCAAAAGGATACATCCATCGATACTAAATATGTCCACCTAGAGAAGCCTCATATAATAATTGCACAAGTAGATGCTTCATAGAGTCAAACAATATTGAAAAATATAACTTCTCAAGTTTACAAAAAATAAAAGAAATATACTTGTTAATAAGAATCAAGTGCTCTACATTCAATTTTGTAGAACAAAAATTCTTGATGAATATACTTATCTTAATCAAGAACTTTAAAATTAGATTTTGCAAAAAACTAATGGTTGTTAGTAGTAGACATTAAATGAAGATATCTCAGTCAAAATTTTGCATTCCATATAATCTCTTAGATATTATATCAACACATCTACTTTGATTGGAAGAATCAGGTATACATAGAGTCTATACATATTCACAAACTGGTCATCTCTACTATAAAGTCAAGGTGAATGGAGCTTTTGGTATGAGAAGTTTTCCATTTCCATCATCCTTCAACTCTAAAACTTTATTTATGCAAATCTCCTTTAAGTCCATCCTTACTTTTATATTGTCTTTAGATTTATCTTTGATATTAATAGCTATACATATTGAATATATTATCAAAAATATTTGTCTCTATATGCATTACATCCAAGTTATGTTTGATCAAGTTTATTTTTTAATATGGTAAGGATAAAAAAAAAAATTGTCTAATTATGGTTAACACCATACCTTGATAATTTATAATCAATTAATATTGGAGAACTAACTATCGTCGCCATGAACCTCACTCTTTTAAATATTTCTTTTTTTGGTTAATCTAGGAGGAGACTACGACATCACTATTTTATTTTTAATAAAGATATCCTTATTTGGCCTGAAAGGAAGACATGTAGGTAAGAAGCTATGGTTATAGTCAAACCAAATGTTCTTCCCTCCATGCTTTAACATGAATGACCTTATAAATTCCATGCAATATGAATAAGCTAACTTGTTAGAAGTGTTTTAACCTAAAACCATATCATACGTAAGAAATTCAGCAATTGTCTAAAGTAATGTTGTCCTCATTATAAAATTTTATTTAGTGCAAATATCATATGGGCTTATTCTATCCCAAAATAAATTTGAATCATCGACTAACATTTGCAAGAATACATCAATCTTTACTTTTAGATTATGTGGCGCTGGAATGATCAGTATGAAAAATATGTAAGTAGTAGTCATACACAACTCTAGAGAAAGATTATAAAGGGAGAGTACCACAAGACAGCATGAGTAAGGTAAAGCATACTAGCTAAATAGAGTAAAACCATCTACGTATAAATCTTATCATACATTTCTTAATTCTATCCTAAGGTGGGATGCATCTAATCAAAGTATTTATAAGCATCTGCTTCTAACGAATGTATAATCACACCTTGCGAGATGTGTTCATTATGTTATCTCATATGTATAGCAAATCCCATAAATGCATATAACTATTATAGTCTAAGAATTATGATTAAGTAAAATATCTTACTAATTGGTACATCCTTCATCTTTCTTTTCATCCTATACTCTGACTTAAATCTTGGTGCATTACAATGAATGTGTGCAACCTCAATAAATCATTTTTATAGCATAATATGCATCAATTGACACAATAATTTATTTTTATATATGTCAAACTAAGTTTGAAAACCAAATTATTAGTCCAATATAAATTTTTAGAAATGATATCATCTGTCAGGTTGGTTTCCTTAAGCAGCCTAATAAATTGATTAAAATATTCATGGAGTACATCATGTTAATAATTGATGCTTAACTTCTTATCATCAATGAATAGCTCTGAGTGAGTGGTGCGCCTCATCCATATAAGCTGTTGGGCAGCATGCAACAAATCATAAAAAATTTGTGCCTCTTTATTTGATGACTTTTCAATATATTGTTCAAATTGTGTTCTAATTGCATCATATACAAAGTCCTCAAGAGGCTAGATATTTTCTTCCTAAACTATATTAGAACTTGTAGATGAGTCGTATCAAAAATCAAAATGTGGCTCATACTCACCATGAGAAGTTCAAGACTATTATTCTGGCATGAATCCTCTATGATATATCGATAATTAAATCATCTGGTCTTAAGTGTACTTAATTTTTAAGTTTAGAATATGGGCATCAAATTTTTTCATCTGAGATAAAGTTAGGTAGTTGATAGGCTATCTAAATGAAAAAAAAAAGCATTATATTAATCATCTTATATGTTAATATCTTTCGTTCATGAGCTAATTAGTTATACATCCAACTTTGTTGATTTATAATATCCATAATATTAAGAATTTGGCCAACATATAATATGAAGATATTAGATATTGGAGTAACATCTGTTGAAGGAAAACAGATAAAATTCAAGTTGATTTATAAATTAGATTGTGTTATTTCACACAAGTCCCCTATCAATAAAAAATTTGGCAACCTCCCAGTGTATCCCCGGTTTAAGAGAAATATAAGGAGTCTTAGCTTTCTTGACATGTCAAGAAAGATGTGCACGATTGGTATAGAAGGACATTGTGGCCATATATTTCAATCCTATTATGCCAGAAAAGGCGTGTATAGGTCTTCAGGGGTTACATGTGTGAAAATATAACTTGCACTAGAGATATTCTGACTTTCATGGCATGTAAAAATGCATTTTGCACTCTTCCTGTGTCACAAACATCCAAGTCTTTTTATAACTCTACAATTTTCTTAATATAAGCCAAATATAATATCTTTATTTTCCCAACTAGGTTATCGGGAGGCAACTGTTTTATGTGACCAAACCATCTAAGGCGACTCTCACTGATGAGCATTCTCATCTTTGCAAACACTTAACTTAATGTTATGCTTCTCTTTTAATGACCAACATTTTACACCATAAGGCAATGCAAGTCTCACCACATCTTATAGAATTATCCCCTATTTTTTAGGGGAATTTTCTGTCACATAATAAAACCACTACATTCCTCCACTTTAACCATCAACTCCCTCTCTAGTCTTATCAATAAGAAGAATATCATCAACAAAATGCATACACCATGTTACAATCACTTGAAAATATCTACTGAGAACATCCATGACCAAAGAAAAAATAGATGGGCTACATACGGTTGATTTTGGGCAACTTAGGAGGAGAATGTCTACAACAGAGTGGTATATATTAAGATGACGGAGGCAATATTCATTGGGTTGGAGGCGGCATTCGTTCGGCTAGAGGCGACTGACATGAGGTGACGTTCATTTGGCTAGATGCGATTGACGTGAGTGGGAGCAAAAGAAATTGAGAAGCATTGAAATGAGAAGGAAGACGACCGCAGAAAGAAAAAAAGGCCTTTTCTGGCAAGATTTTCGACGGATATTCCGCTAGAAATATTTTCAGCAGAATTTCTGTTGGAATAATTTCATCGAATTTAAGTAAGTCAAGGCTTTTATGCTAGTAATGTTTGGTGTAATTTTTTTTGAAAGTTACCGCCGATTTTATAAAAAACTAACAGACTTGTCGGCAGATTTTCCAACGGTGAAATTTTAGCTGGAAAATCCATCAATATATTACTAACAGAATATAAATCGGTTACACAGTCGCTTCCATCGACATATGTAATTCAGCCAAAAAAGTTTCCTATAAACCATAGTTTTCTTGTAGTGTATAACCCCATATAGTGGGATAAAGGGTTGATGTTGTTGTTTTATTGTTATGGTTGTAATATTAATTGTGTAGATTTAAAAAAGTGGCCATAATTTAACACATACATAAATGAAGCTTAAAAAATTTATAGGCTCATGAATTTCTTCATTCTTAAACCACTGTACAATTTAATTGATGTGAAATTTTGCTTGGGCTTCCCACTATTAGTGTTGGCCTACTATCTTCTTGCTAGTGAGCTTTAGTTAATTAGTTTGCTTGGATGGACTAAAAGTGAGCCAACTTGCATGACACCTTTGTATGTTTCATTACACCCCAATAAATCTTCTAATTATTTTAAGCAAAATACAAAAAAAATTTATAATCAAAATAAATTGAAGATCATAATTTTGCTAAAAAATAATAATTGATTTATTTTGTGTTATGTTGCATCATGCACCCGTCATAAAGGGGAATATATCTATTGCACATTTGCATTTTAATTTATGTATATTTTACTAAAAAATGGGAATAGAATCCATTTTAATTAAATATAAGATAAGGTTCAATGTTTAAGGAAGTGGTCAATAGTCAAGCTAATTATTTATAGAGGAATACACTTTGGTTTTACTAAAATATGAACATAAGACTATGGAAGAGAATCCTATTAGCAATAATGATTCTGATGCCCATAATAAATGGAGAATATAAGATAAGGTTCCCTATAAAATAACTCAAAGTATTTATATCCAAAAAGTTATTTTTTTAATGAAGTTTGATGGCATAGTTAGGAGATCAAGGAAAGTTGAAGCAAGAGGTCTTTAATTAAAACTACTTATTTCCTTAGAAGTATAAAATGATGTTAAGTAAAGTTAACAAAAAAATAATTCTATAAAAGAAAACCTTAGCAACATTTGTGATAGCTTAACTAAATGGCTTGTGGAAAATAGGGTTACCTAGAAAAGCATCAATGTTTGCTTATTAATGAGATATTTCCCAAATTATAATGTTGGAAAGAAATGAGATATTGTATAAAGTTGAACTCATTATTGTTACACTCTTAAGCTCAAGCTCTACATATACACTTTAGTTGCCATTGAATCTTCATCCTTGGTTCAATTATTATAATACTAAATAATTCTTGTGACCTGAACTTGGACCTCTTTTGCTAGGGCTACATGTTTGTCACTTCTACACACTTTTATTTTCAGGTCTAACATACAAATTAGATATAACTGAGCTCATCTTTCATCATCATGGTTTATTATAACACACATAAGAAATGATGTATTCTAGTCACTAAACATCAACTTGCTCGATTTTATCAAACACACTAGGCTTATAGCATTTAAGTCATCATGCATTTGATCGGCTTGTTTTGGCACACACTTAAATTTTATATTGGCAATTCACTATTCTTGACTTGCCTATTAAATTTCCACACACAACTAATAAATTTAAGTTATGTCTTGCCAAATTGAGTGTAGTTCAGCCACTGCACTCCACATATGAGTCATCACTTTCTTCTTACATTTCAAGCAATCATGAAAATATACTAAATTGACTATAAAATTTGATGACATGACAAAAAAGTACTAGTTCTTTACATAGACTAAATGCACCCATAGTCACTTGCTAAATCAACATATTAGGCTAGATCAACATCATAGAAAGCTTATGTACCATATTTGTTTTAGTGATGCTCACACTTATCAAGAACATGACACATTTCATTTCACATCATAAGCATGCCAAGTTTTATTTGACAAACTTTGTCCCTTTTTTAAAACAATAAGCATATTTTGAGCAATTTTAGGGGCACCATCTTAAGGTTTTCTTATAGACTAGATTGTGCAAGTAGCCCTATTAATTTCCCAAATGTCATGCACATTTGAATAATTTTAAATTAGTGAAATTTTAATCTTCTATTTTTTTTTTCACTTGCGACCTTGCTCACTTGATTGAACTCGACTCAATTCTTAAGAATGATGATTTTTCATATTAGATGAGTGTCTGTTTATATGAATATGTGTGGAAGTATATGTTTATTTATAATGAAAATTTATCCCAATAATATTTATGGAATTGGTCCAACATCAAAATTTATCAAAAGGGACCATTTATAAGATCATAAGCAACATCCCAAAAAGCCTAAGAAAGAACAAAGAAGCATGCAATCAATTTAATTACATGCAAGTAAAATGTAAATGAACTCAAAATTGCATATTTTATTTGAATTTTTTTGTCCATTTTGAAATTTGGTAGACAAGAAATTTAAATGTTGTGATTTGGATTAAGATAGGTTTTACCATTTATTTTAATTCCCCTCACCACACAAATTCAGCACCTTGTGGGCTCCAATAATTCGGCCTCGACCTCCTCCCATTGTGCCTTTTCTTTTCTTCAGGGGAGTTTTAACGGAATTAAGTTCCAGGGTAAATTTTGGAAGGGCAAATGGGTTTGTAGATAAGACACTACCCAAAGATTTTGCTCTTATTTTATGAGGACTTTATAATCTAAGTTATGGTTTCCTATAGGCGCTAGCCCCTATAGTAAATTACCCCTCTCGATAACGAGAGAGAACTTTCAAATAAGGCTAGTCATCAATCAGATAAATAGAGATACGTGTTATCGGGCATATAGTAGAAGCATTGGTATTTGGAATAGTTGGAGAATTTGAGAATTTGGAGGATTGGAAGATTTGGAGATTTGATATTTAAAATTGGAAATTGCACCATCTTGCACTTAAAGTGGATGGTGGGGGAATGAATGATAGACCCGATCAAGATCCCATGGTTCCGTTGTCCCGGGCCATTATGATCCATGGTCTACTTAGTTAGAGGAGGTAGTTAACCCAACCTGAGAAAAGGATTCTTGTCGGCAGCCATAAGGTTCTTAGACCAAGGGGACCTTATAGACCTAGGTGGATATTTATATAAGGTAACAAAATTTGAATCGACCTTAGCTAACAGAGGGCCTTGTGCACTATCGATCATATCCTATTGATGCATATATCAAGGATTTGATTCCATTAAAGAACGAATTGGCTTTGGCTATAATCAGTATTTTGTGGTGCAATTTGGCGGCAAAACCACTAGGTTCATAGGGCCCCGGGTCATAACCATTTATCCTACGGTGTCATTTGGAGGCAAAACCGCCGGGTCATAATCATTTATCCTAATTATAATCAATAATAATTAATAGTAATTAATGATAATTAACCGTTAAATATAATTAATAATAAATACTAATATTTAACTATAATTAATTATAATTAAAAATGATTATTTAATTAGCATAATTAATATTAATTAATTAATTAAAAATAAGGTTTAGATAAACCCTCCCTCTCCCTTTTGACTTGGTTGATCTACGGGATTTGGTTGAAGCAGAGTGCAGAAGGGGGTAAGTTACCTTCCCAGTGAGCTCATACTATTTCTTCCGATTAAAAATGTCGTAACTTTCGGTCAGATAGGAAGGGAAAGCCGTCAGAGAAGCACGTGAAACGGAGAAAGTTCCCTTCACAACGGCGAGCTTCCATTGTTGCTTCCGATCCGGCAAGAAGGGAAAGTCATCGAGGTAACTGAGTTGAACTGCTGTGGAGGGGCCGAGGAAGCAGCGAGCTCCCTTTATTTTGTCCAATCAAAATGTTGCAACTTCCGATCCCATAGGAGGGGAGATTCGTCCAAGGAGCGAGGTCGAACGTCGACGAAGGAGCAGAGGAAGCAACGCGAAAGGGAGAAAATGGGAGAAGGGCGCAAACGCTTCAGTCCTACACTACCAAAAAAATTTGATTTCTGCGGTGCTTGATTGCAGTGGTTTTAAAATCGCTGCTATAGATTTCTTCTGCCAGGGGTTTAAACCGGTAGTTTAGGTATGGAAGATAGCTCATGTTTGTGATAAATTGTCATAAAATGAATTTCGGTATGAAAGTCTACTTTTTGGATATTGTATATTATCAAATATGAATGATGAATACTCTTATGTTTTAGACATATCAATGACTTAAAAAGTTTACCTTGAGTTTATTTGGGTAAACTATAAGAAGATCTACTGTGGAAATTGTGTAAGCATCCTAAAGCCTTTCAGTCAATCGATGTGGCTTTGATCAATGCTAGTAGATGACAACACTTGAGTAAAACAGAAGAAGTTCAAGCAAAAGAGTTCTCATTATATGAAAAATCAGCTTCTCTACAGAATTCATTACAGTGACACATATAAATAGCCATAGTTAGTTATCATCCTATGGACCTAATTACATGAACAAAAAATCGAAAACTAAACTACTGAGATAATGGGAAAGTTGGATGTAGGAATCATTTATCCTATATTTTATAGTGATTGGGTCAGCCTAATTCGTTGTGTTTTATAAGAAAGGAGAGTTAAGTGTAGTCACAAATGAGAAGAAAGAAATTATCCTGGCTAGAATTGTAATTGGGTGGAGGATTTATATTTATTATAGGAAACTCAACAAGGCCACTAGGAAGGACCTTTTTTAGTTTCCCTTTATAGATAAAATGCATGATAGGTTAACAGGGCACCCTTTTTATTGTTTTTTAGATAGCTATTAAGGATAGCATAAAATTCTTATTACCCTTGAAAATCAATATAAGATAACCTTTACAAGTCCCTGTGAAACTTTTTTGTTTAGAAGAATGTCCTTTGGATTGCATAATGCCATTGCAACATTCTAATGATGCATGATGCCTATCTTCTCGGATTTCATAGAGCAGGGCATTAAAATTTTTATGGATAATCTTTTTTTTATCCTTGGAACAATATTTGATGTTTATTTAGATATTTCATAACTTGTTTTGAAGAGATGTGAGGAAACTAACCTTATTCCCAATTGAGAAAGCTAGTATATGCTTAAGGAACGCATTATACTTGAACATAAAATCTTTAAAAAGGGTATAGATGTCGATAAGGTGAAGATCCAGGTGATTAAGATTTTTCTACCTTATACTTTTGTAAAGGAAGTCCAAAATTTTATAGGTCATGCCGATTTTTATAAAAGATTTATAATTTTCCATAAAAGTATGAAACCCCTATGTCATTTAATTGAGAAGGATGCACCATTTGAATTGAACTCTGATTGTTTAACTGCATTTGGAAAACTTAAGAAGAGATTAGCTATTACATTCATCTTTCATCTTATTGATCTTTAAATTTTGAATAGAAGTGTAATGTACTGACTATGCCATTAAAATAAATTAAGGGCAGAGAGGGGATAAGAAATTTCACACTATATATTATGATAGTAAAACATTGAATAGTGCATAAATTAATTATATCATAGCTGAGAAAGAATTGTTAGCACTAGTCTCCACATTTGATAAATTTTGATCATATTTAAATGGCACCAAAGTTATTATTTGCATTGATCACTGATTAAATAGATATTAACTAAAAAAGGACTTAAACAAAGATTAATTAGATGGATGTTACTGCTATAGAAATTTGATGTAAAAATTTTAGATAGAAAATACTCTGAATTAGGTTGTTGATTATTTATCTAGATTAGAGAGTGAGGACTCTATATATAATGATTTTGAAATTAATGAGTTCTTTACTAATGAGAAGTCATTTACTCTACATTATGGCATTGATGTATTTTGTTATGTTGACATTGTCAACTACAGTGTTAATGGTATTATACTAGTTCATGTGTCATAGCACCAAAAGCGCAAACTGTTTCATGATGCTAGGTATTAATTTTGGGATGATCCATATCTTTTTAGGATGTGTAGTGATAAAATCACTATAAGGTGTGTCCCTTCAGAAGAAACTCAAAAGATTATTAGCTAGTGTCATCAATCTAATTATAGCGAGTATTTTGGAGGATATAAAACTACATATGAGATTATACAATTAGGAGTGTCAATTCAGGTCAACGGGCCGGGTTTGGGTCTAACCTAATTTGACACAGCCGTAAACGAGTCAACTTGAACCTGACCTTTTTTTGCAAACGGGTCACTTTTTTAGAACCAAATTTGACCCACTTTGGATTAGGTCAACCCTACATGACATGCCAACCTGGGTCACAATCTTATCTTCAACCTTTGTTGACGGTGGGCTTTAGCGGATGACAGAGGTTGCGGTGATAGAAGATGCGACGATAGAGCTACAGATAGTGGAGGCGGTGATGGTGGAGTGGATGGAGGATGGCAGCGACGGTAAAGTCTATTTTTCAAAGAGGAGGCTGCAGATGGCAGAGGCTTGATCCTCCAGGTATCGGCAAGGCAGCAAGTTACGGCAACCTTCAACTGAGGGCGGCATGCGAATTGTTGACATGCTAACTGTTGAGCTGACGTGACACAACTAGCTGACAGATTAATGGGCTTCATCTTGACACGGTGAGATGGGCTGAGCTGACACAATGCGGTTGTGGTGCTTAGACATGAGACTTGACGCAATGACACGGATGATTGGTGGTTTAATCCGGGTCAAATTTGTGTTAGCAGGTTGATCAAAATCCAATCAATTTTTTAAGATGGGTTGAAACCTGGAACTTGAACCCAAGGGTTTGACCCTAAATCTATTTTTTTGGGTGTGGTTTGGGTCAATTTTTCGGGTCATTTGAAATATTGACACCCTTATATGCACTCTGGATCATATTGGCCCACCCTATTTGTGAATTTTACTAAATATATTAAAAAAAAAAAATGATAGGTGTTAAAAGATAAGTAACATTGCAAAATGTGATGAAACGTCCATGAATTTTATGTTAGAAGTTGAGATATTTGATGTTTAGGTTTTAAACTTTATAGAACATTTATTTAGTCATTTAGTAATCAATATATTTTGATAGTTGTTGACTATTTATTTAGATGGATAAAAGTTTTAGCTTTTCATAGGAGTGATGCCCATGTTGTTATAAAATTCTTAAGGAGAATTTTTTTTTAGATGTATTAGTAATGGAGATATTTGTAATAGAAGCGTAGGAAACCTAATTTCTAACTGAGATATTAAGCATTAAAAAATATTTTATCACCCTTAGACTTGTGATCAAGCTGAAATTAGTAATAAGGAGATTAATAAAATCTTAAAAAAAAACTATAAACCCAAATAGGAAGGGCTGATCTATTATATTAGATGATGCTTTATGGGCTTACAAGATTACATTTAGGACTCCTATTGGAATGTTTCCTTATAGATTAGTTTTTAGGAAAGCTTGTCACTTTCCAATAGTATTAGAATATAAGGGTTTTTGGGCTATAAAGAAATTAAATTTAAATCTTAAGAATGTTAAGGAAAATAGACTAATAAGATGAATGAACTTATGGAATTTAGATTCGATGTCTATGAAAATGCAAAGCTTTATAAAGAGCTATGTAAGAAATGGCATGACCATAGGATCATTAAGAAAGAATTTACACCTGAACAAGAGGTATTACTGTATAATTCTAGATTAAGATTTTTTTTTCTAGAAAGATAATGTCTATGTGATGATTTCCATTCACTATCATGTTTATCTTCATGAAGGTATAGAAATTAAATATGAGAAGATTGGCCATTCATTTAATGTTAATGGTTATAGACTAAAGCCTTATAAGGGTGGGGATATAGACTGATCTACGAGTATCATAGCATTGGCTCATCTTGAATAGTGCTTAGCATAGTCTAGTTGAAGACTAAATTTAGTGCTCATTGGGAGGCAACCAAAATCTATATTGCCATATTGATATGTGCATGCTAATTCATGATTTTTATTCATCTATGTGAATTAGAATTGATTGTGTGTGAATGATGTTCATGTTTGTGACTATAAGTTTCTTTGGTTATGTAAGATTTTTGCTCCATGGATGATTTGAAATGTGTGGTATACTCTACCTTGTGTGCAAAATATATATAAAAAAATCAGTACATGTGCCATAGCGTTGGCTCCCCGAGCGTCACAGTGCTAAATCAACCCCATAGTGTCACATTGTTGACCATACAGTGCTGCAACTTTAAGTTCTCAAGTTTTTAATTTAAATAAAGTGCCACATCACAATCTCGAGCACCACAGTATCAATTCAAGCACAATTATTTGAGATATCAAAATGTAATGGTGGCGGTCGCTTCAAACCCCTCAACATACTCATATATGTTGAGTATCGTAGCAATGGGAAAGTCAAAAGCATGTTATATCAAGTTCTAAAGTGTTATACCACAATGTCGTTGTTTGCAACTTTTGGAGGGATGCAATCAATTGGATTATATTTTTTGAAAAAATTTAGTTTAGAATTTCAAATTTTTTAATTTTGGAATTGAAAACATTATTATAAATAGTATATCACCTAATGAGGTGAGAATACCATTCTCTAATGGGTTTAGATTACATATATTATAAATTTCATCCAGATTATCATAATCAAATTCAAGAACTAATTGCATATGATCCCTAAAGGTTGTATTGATGTTCAATCATATATTTAGTTATGATAATCTAGATGTATTATCATTAATTTCACAATCAAGGTTATAATGATAAATGATAGATTTTTTCAAAGAAAAAAACATCATCTTTTAGTAATCATTTGAATATGACAATAATGATTGTATCTAATTTTATTTTTTTCGAAAAGAATAATTTATCCCATCCTATTTAGGAGCTAAAATAGAATGGGGTTTTTTTATCTAGGGTCTTAAATCTCCTACAAAAGCAAGGCTTTATAGTTCATTACATCATGGAATGGTTAAGTTTCCTATTAATACTCTCGATTAGAAAATTTATAGAAATTTTATTTGATTCTTTCAAGAAGTGATATGAAGGGCAAGATGCTTTTCAAATTTGAATTGGGATCAAATTAAATTTGAAACACTTATTTTTGGAGGCTAAGGAATGGAAGGTAGGGAGCACATTGGGATTCTAAAAACCATGTGAGGCATATCCTATGTTTGGCTCTGAAATGTTGGAGAAGAGAAAATTCATTTTAAGTTGATATTTTATTAGAAATTTGAGACTAAATTTTTTATATTGGAGACTTAAGATTTTGGGTCTACCTTGGAACCTAAATGTAAACTAGGTTATCACATAGTAAATACCCAAACCTAACTAATGTACTTTGAAATTACATCGACTAGCATTAGAAATCCAACTAATCTACCTAGGCGCTTTAAATTCATAATTTTGATCTCATGAAAGATGGGTAGTCTTATTGTTTAAGTTTTTGGAATTTTGGACCTGACATCTAGAGAATTTCCTAAGTAGCTCCTTTAATTATTAGTGGTATGACTATGCATGATACAGTCAAAGTTTAATTAATTTTTCATTTGTTTTTAATGGGATTCATGTAAATTGACTTTATATGCAAAAATGATATATTATAAACTTTAAAAATAGGCATAAGAGCACGTCATTCCCTAGAAAAAAACTGCACCATCAAAGATCAGGCAGTCTGCCACGAACCCTACGTGAGAAGGTTCCTAGTAAGGAGAGAAGACAAAGATGGATGCATGAAAAACTCCTGGCATTTTCGATCTTACTTTTTAGGAGTATTATCTTTTTATGTGAGCCTGATTCTTTTTATTTAATTATAAATATAACATTTTTTTATTCTTAATAGCCTAACAAAATATAGACTAAAATAGGAGCGTGCAAGAAACATACCTATAAAAGCAGACAATTTCTAATATATAAGAAATGTAAAGAAAAACTCATAAAGCCCAAATCAAATTTAAGTAATAGAACATGTGGTAAGTGTCACTTAATATACAAACTAAAGTTTACTGAAATTAAAAGTGAACGAACTCCACTAACAACACCACATAGTATCATACTGATGACGCATGTTAAAGAAGAATATTTTAGTGTTCATTTCTTCATATCCATTCTTTGAATTCCCTAGATCCATCAAGTCTGGACATCCTAATGAAAACAAATCCCGAAAGTTGTGTTTCCTTTCTCTTGGATCTTAAATTATCCAAATTTGAATCTTCAAATGGAAGGAACACTCCATTTAGGGATGCAACATTCCTCTTTGGATTCCAATTAGATGTTAAATATTTCACTTTAATTAACTTTCATAACACCTTTTAAGTTTACTTTTAGGAAAAATTAAAAGACTCAATATAACCTGTAAGTTATCCTAAGCAATTTATATAAAATCACAAAAATCATCCCAAGCATTTATATATGTTTTATTGCTCACTTTTGAGCCAACACATTCACTTGACCGTGCTTCTAATTTTAGAGGGCTTAGCAATTAGAGTAACTATATAAAATTTTTTAATCACAATTTAGTTTGCCCTCTTTTATAGCTCTACATAAGCATGACCACCTACACAAAATTCATTAACATCCAAATCATTCATAACCTAGGAAAATCAAGAATAATCTATATGCGTAAAATAAAAGAATTTATAGAAACATGACCTTCACCCTAATATCCAAAGGTTTACCAGAATAATGCCCCTAAAAAAGAAAGGTATGTTTATCCCAAAATAAATAACAGTTACATACAATAGAAGAAGAGGAGAAATATATTTGTTGCAAATGAGGATTGCTCAATTGCCTCGTTGCAAAGTTGGTGTCAAAGAGACGGAAGGCTGAGAATTCCTGTAAATGGCGGGCTATTGAAAGGAAAGAAAATCCATCGATAGCTAAGAGAGATAGATATATGAGATTTGGTGGTTGGTAAGAGAGGTTAAGAGAATTGGAGAGTATTGAATGCCCTATCCAACCCTTTTCTAATATTGAGATGAAGAAGGCGCACGAGATGAGCGGGAAAACTTTTAAGAGGCAACGAATCGCTTGATTCATGCGATTAGAGAGAAATCTGCTAGAGAGAGAAAGGATCAGGGGGCTTGCTCGCATGGTTTGCTGCAAGGAAAGACTTGGCTCAACTCGATTTCTACGTAGGTGGAGGGCAGACGCTTGGGCCGGTTCGTGAGAGAAAAAACCTAGACCGAATCCAAAAATGCTGAGATCAATTAGAAGACCATTACTTGAGGTTGGAATGTGAAGCCTCCGGATTACCAGAGGTTGATGTGATCAAGTAGTAGGTTGATGTGACGTATTTTGTAATTAGTCTCCGACGTCGTCGGTGTCCGAAACCTAAATTTCCCTTCCATCAAGGACCATTAATTGAGTTAGAAATGTGAATGCTCAGCACAAAGAACTAGAACTGCTTAGTTTCCCCGTTGACTCCAATGGAGCTGCCATGTCGGAGGCTGTTCATTTTGTAATGAATAAATACAATGAGTGGTGAAGCTGATAAGCTCTGATACCATATAAAACTTTTACTATAACACACAACAAGATAACTAATAGAATTGAACACATATAAAAACATCTTGGGAATTCTAAACTAATGCCTACACACGGTATTTCACTCGCTTTTTGGACACAGTTCAGAGATGACAATTTTATATCTTAGAGGTAAAGCCATCTAATAGTAGATAAGAGTTAGCTTATATATACTCTGAACTTGTTGAGATAAGATTACTGAAAAAGAAAAAATACTTTAGAAATGGTTTTTGGGACTCAAATTTTTTTCTTAGGGAACTTGGGTTTTTATTTGGGACACGTTTTTTTTTATTGCTCTTCTAGCTAATTTTTAGTATAAAATTTTTAGTTAAAAAATTTGTAATTAAAAAAAATTAATCCCAAATGAAGGCTTAGTTGGTGTCTCAGCCGAGAGATTTTTATTAGGTCAGACACACTGACGTAGCTCTACAATCTGGACTCCAATAAATGTTCGCAACGTGCTTTACTCTTTACCGCACCGACGACCGACCCAGATCGGAACCAAATATATTGTTATTATTAGCTGATTTGTAACAGACAAGTATGCTAGGTTTTGATATATTGCTCGGTAACGAGAAATATCATTCCGTCAACGACCAATACCGAGCAATCCTACCCCGCGTTTTGCTAGGTATTAACTCAATATTGCTAGGTATCTGCTCGGTATTCGCTCTTGAATAGCGGTACTATTTCTCATTATTGTCAAACAATTACCTAGCAATACCGAGCAATACTACAATACACGAACCTAGCATACTCGGGTTTCCGTTCTGGTCAGGTCATCGGCCGCAACGGTAAAGGAGTAAGAGCACGTTGCTGATATTTTTATTTGACGTCGAATGTAGAGTACATCAGGTGTCGAACCTAATAAAATTCAGCCAAGAGCAGGTGGATCGTAAGGAATAATCGATATATAATTGGCAGCATGAGTTTTAATTTTTTCCTTTTTCAAGATTTAGCAGATCCTGCATAACATCCTACACGCCATCGCTCATATAACAAATAAATGATGAAAATGAACACTCTTAATCTTTTTGCTTCATGTTACTTGTGATTTTTATTTACAAACTCTAAATCTTTTTCTCTAGGTTTTATTTGGGGTACTTTTTTTTATATTTTATAAAGCAATATTTTAGTAAAAATTTCTAATTCAAATTTTTTTTTATTAAAAAAATTACTTTAGAATATAATAAGAATCTGTCTCAAACGAAAGCATAACTCTCCACAACTCACTCGAATATATATATTGTTTTTCAAATTCTTATATATCAATTTACAACAATATCGACATCTATGAATAATACATCCAACACTAAAGCAATCCTTTAAAATGGTTTTCTTAATATTTTAATGCGTTTTTTTAATCTGACAAAAATATTATTTTTTTAAAATAGTTTTTTTTATATAAAATTAAATTTTTATACTAAAAAATTCTGATTCAAAAACATTGAATAAAATATTCCAAACGAAATCTAAATTATACTTCATGGCCATTAAAAAAAAAGGCGTAAAGGAAAAAAGAAATAGGGATAACGAAAAAAGAATGGAGGATCAAACTAAGAAAACAAAAAGAAGCAAATAAAGTGCAAAAAGGTAATATTCTTAATTTCTTAACTTTGGAGCTTTAGACTCTGTTTTAAATGAAATAACATAGTTATTTTGAATTGAAAGACCTTCCACGTTTGGTCGGTTGAGTATAAAAAAAATGGGAGAGATTTTTTTTTTTTTTTCAAATTGTGGAAATTTGTGTTAATTTTATTAGTAAATAGCTTTGATTTAATGACAATTTGATAAGTTATTTTCTTCTGGATTTAAAAAAAAAGGATTGCTGGTGTAAGAAATATTTATTATATTTAAAATAACTAATAGCTTAATAATTACTATTAAAATTAAAAAAACCACATAAATAAAACTAATATCTATTTACACCTTATTTTTCTTTTAAAAAATATAAAATAAATATAATATAATAATTTAATTTTAATTTTAATGAACAAAATTTAATAAGAATATTCTGTGAGCCTATTTTTCTAAACTAATCGCACACTTTTGTAACCTTCTTATTGGGATTGTCAGGCTGAATCAGCCACCAATAAACAAAAGAAAAGTCCACAAACTTCAACTAATATAAGACAAAATCACTTTGGGAATACAGCTCGACTTTAACTACATGTATTCAAATCCAAGCAGATCTAAAACGCTATTCCCATTAGTCGGCTAGAGCAAATGAAGACATTATGAGTTATAATCATAGATAATTGTTTTTGTTAGTAAGTGTTTTAAGGTAAAAAAATATTTGTAATGATCTAATATCTTCAATTAGGGAAGAATTAGGGCATATAGTTAGTTAATTGAGCTATAATCTCCTCTTTTTCTTCCCGGATTTTTTTTTTTTTTTTCTGAAATTTTCTGATATTTTAACTACTCATCTTTTCTTTCCTGAGTGTACTACTGAAGGTTTTTAGAGAAAGCTCTAAGTTGTCTAATTATCTCTAACAATCATTTATCAATTTTGTTTGTATGCGGTTCTAACATGATACTCTTGTTGTCATCAACATCAGTGTTTGTTATGCTCCTCTCTATCACATGTCTAGCAACTTGATTTCGTGCTGTTTTGATCTGAACACCTGTCTTATCCCCGACAAGATCTCGTATCCTCTATATTGTCATATGTTTCTTTTTGACGATGTTTGGATAGATTTGTAGATCTCATTGGCTTTCCTGAAATCCCAATCCGCCTCTTATCTAGATGGGACTATTTGAAATTATCTCATCACCAAAATTTCGCATCTTTTCACGTCCTAATCCCTAAATGATTCCATTATGTATTCTTCCAATCGCTCTTGCTAATCACTTAACCCCTAAAACATGAATCCACATCAATACATCATCAAATGTTTTCCACAAAATATTCACCAATATGCCCCCTTTCATTTATTGATCAACCTCCATTACATGTCTTAAGAATTCCTTAAGATTCTTAATTTTTTGTGGTACTTTTTTTAATGAGCAATGAAGAAAGGAATGACTTTGACTTGGAATTCACTATCTTGGCATTTAAAATTGCTTTGGAAGGCTGACTAAGAATGACTTTCATTTGTCATTGATCATGCTTTAGATAACTCAACTCTTGGGGAGCTCGGTTCCTCTCTACTGGCTTGGTAGAATAATTCTAGCAAAATCAATCACTGGCCTATCGCTTCTACCTTTGTCTCTACTCAACTCTTTATCCCCACAAGAAATTCTTTATGATTTGGACCCGCAATCTGCCGCGACTTCATTGGCATAGAATAAGGAAACAGACTACATTACATCGCTTGGCGATGAACTGTCGCCACCGAGAAACCGTGGAGGACTGGGTATCGCAAAGGTTCCTCCGGCGCTTGAGAAGAGTTGGAGCCCTTGTAACGCGTGACCTGCCTCTACCGCCTCCTCTGGAGATTTTTAGTCTAAATATCCTTCCTCTGGGCTCTGTTTGTTCAATGGGACGCCCGGGCCCTTGGGGAGGGCGACAATGGGCTTCACTGCCTAACAAACAAGAGTGTCAGCACCTATTTTTGGAGAGATGGATAAAAGGTAGGACAAAGGTGATGTGCCCGACATTTCGTGCCGTTGGCGAAGATCCTTATTAGCTCCGCATCCGCAGCTTGGGTCAATGGGTCCGCTTCAAGCGCTAGTCATTAGAAGATGGAGAAAAAGTTGGCGCCCACATCCGGTGGCGCTGCTTAAAACATTAAACAGTATGGGATAACATTGGCTTCATAGACAACGGAGGGATTTAGACATAATGGCCCGAGAGGTGCAAAAGAGCAGATTTGTGGATGCTGTTTGGATTAAGGATACTCGTGCAGCATCTCGCCACCCACTCGGTATATTTCTTAAGGACGGTCTTTATTATTATGCGAATTAATATCTCTTGAACTCCCAACCCGACGGAAAAGCGTATCTGAAGCCCTTTGTACAATCCATAGTAGTTCCCGTGGTTGGTGCAAGAACTCAATTGTTAACACACTTCGGTATCATTCCATGTAATGACTGAATATGTTTGAGTATGGCGAGTTCCCTCCTTCACCCCCAACGTCCACTCTTCCCACGCCGGGCGGCGAGAATCAAGGGTCCTGTGGTTTGGGCACGATGAGTGCCTTCTTGAAGAAAGCTCCGGGCCTCCGAATATTAATACAGAAATACACTATAAAATGGATGCAAAGACTCAATTGGCTTCGCTATTTGGTCTATAAGTTGCTAACTGCGTTTGTCCAAGGGTTTGACCTTTTTTTTGAGTTCGCGTTCGATTTGTAAGAGAGCCTTCTGACAACAATTTCCAACGATATGGGTATTTTTTTTGAAAAACTACAGAAGGCTAACTACTAAATGATCTCCTTGTGCTTATTGGTTTGCCTTGGATACCCGAACCAGTTGAACATATCTTATTTCGTTGTTATAGTCTCTAACTGTTAGATGTTTTGAAAATAAAGTGAGAGCTTTGCTGTAGATTGATAACAAGATCTCCATTATCTCTTTAGCATAACTGCTGGGGGAATGATTGATGCTCTTCCATCATTCTGAATATATTGTCATTTCCTCACGTGTATAAAGAACACTGATACCTGTTAGGTACTTTTACCCTTGAGACCGGTTCAGATGTTTTATTTACGCTCCGCTCTTGTAACCGCAGAAATGACAGTAGCATTGTCAGATTCCCCGGACTTCACACTGTTTTCTGGTGATTTCTTAGCTGCAAATGTGGAGGTATTTTGAGCATATGCCACTTTGTTAACTAAGTGCTCCATTCCTCTCAGTTAATCTGGGAATGTTTACCTTCCATAATGGAGTCCCGTACTACTTGGCATCCCCCACCATCTAGTATTGTGGTTCTAAGAGTGTCTTAAATGTTGAATTGACATCATACAGCCCTCCGGATCTCTAGCATGCTCAGTTGGTTATAATGGCACGGTGGTCCATGCAGAGGGGATTACACATAAAGGAAAAGTCTACTCTTGCATTAGAAAGCCCGCACGATTTAAGGGACATTTGGATAAAGTAAAGTTCGTAATGATACAAACTAGAATTGGAATGCTAGTCTACGCTCTGAATAGTTACTCCAGATTGGAAACTGAACTTAAAGGACTGATTATATGAAGGGAGATAACTATGTTATCATTTTTACATAACTTTCGGCCTCTTGACTGAAGAACTGCCCCGTTCCGCTGGTCAAGAGAGCGCAGCAACCTCTCATTTCTCTCTACACCGCACCCTTAATACACGCGTGATCTTCTTCCACACCACTTATCCTGAATAGGAAATCCTGAATACACACGTTGCTGTTACTTAACCCCCTCGCCCGCATACTCCTTCATTTGAAGTAGCCGCATAGATCTCTCTTCTTTCGCATTCCCAACTTCTTTCTGACCGGGAGAGATGTAGGTCCTCTCTCTCTCTCTAACTTTCATCCCGTCTCTTCTGAATGCAAGGATATTTGAGTGTCCTGGAAACTATTTGCTGTTGAACATATTGCTCGATCAGTTAAATTCTTCTCTTCATCTTTTGTTCTCTTTTGTAATAGCATACTTTGCCAACTCTATGGTGGAAAAAACCCATACAAAAACAAAATAAAAAATAATAAAGTAGCAATTGATCGCAGGCCCACAGATGACTCACCACAATAGGGATTCGCTAGACTTGTACACTGACATTATGAGTCGCACATTTGATCAATCGGGTCCAAGGGTCTTTAATTTCTCTGTAGAAATCAAGTGTGTTCCCGCGACACAGAGAAACGTGAACTGGCTGGAGGCCAATGAAGAAAACGGCTCCATGTATCAAAACCAGGCCCCTCCCCTGCCCCTGAAGGCCGCGACGTCAATCTTAGCACCAAGGGAGAGGCTTTTCACTGCGCTACTTAGAGGCGAGGGTTAGTCGGAAAATTTCACCGAGAGCCCGCTCAGGTTATAACTGATTAGCCTCGACATAGATTGCATGCGAGAAGCTACTCGCGTCACAAACATATATAAGATATTAGCTATTATTTATAGATCGTATTTTAAATTAGTGATTTGCCCATAAAAATTATTGGAATAAGAATTAAATGAATTTATTTTTAATTTTTATGAAAAGTATTCTCAACTCCCGTGATAGACTTACTATTATTATTAATAGCACGTGTGCAAATGTAGCATTGACAAATGAGTGAATTTGAATTTTATGATTTCTTCTCGAGAATTATGGGCACCAACCACCTACAATATGATCCCCTTAGTTTTTTTTCCTCCCTAAATTATAATTAATCTGTATATTTTAATAAATTTAAAATTTGACTAAATACCTTAAGACACTTTTATGATTTATGGTTATAAAATTTTACTCCTGTTTAATTTCCAAATTATCACTACCTTTCTATTATATTATTATGGCAGCTACTGTATAATCCTCCGTTTCCACTTGCGCGTTAACCACCTGGTTCATAATTTACTTCATGTCACCATCATATTAAGCTTATCACTCTCTCAACACCACCCCCTTTTCAATATACAAAAATGAGGGTTTGACTCTCTATCCCTAACCAACATAGCTACTAGTTCGACCCATTGCCTATCTTGCGAAAAGTCGATAAGATGTAGCAATCCATAGAGGCTTGGGTTACAGGGTCCCTGAAACTTCAGGAGGTAGGATCACAGGACTAGTAATGGGAGGATAGAATTTACACAAACACCGATGAGATGAAGCACCAACCAAGAAGCCAAGGGAACCGACTTTGGATGGAATTTTCTGAATGATCACAATAACGAATTCGCAATAGTTGTGGGAACAATCGGTGCGATGAGCGACACCTATCGACCGGCCGGTTCGGCCTTTTCACCGCGCGCTACCGGCAAGTCTCACCGGCTCTATGCGACCCTCTCTTCTCGACACTCTCTCGGCTTGTGGCTTTTTGGTGGAATTTTCAAGCAAGAATGATAAGGCCAAGTACCCATTCGCATATGAATATACGCCGAGCGAGATATCTGATGATGGCAGAAAGCAAGAAAAAGAATATATAGGGTTAGTAGGGACTATATGTAATATGTTTGATCAGGGGCGGTGCTTTTGCTTCTTTCTTATTGAACTTTCGTCACCCTGTCTGCTTGCTTTTTGTTTCTTGCGTACTTCTGCTTTTTTGTTTTGATGTTCGCGACAATAAGGAATATTTAATGTTACTATGTGTTCAGGATGTTGTTCTTTTTTTGCTTAGATACTCTAGTACTTTTTCTTTATATTTAGTTCTCTTTCAATAATCTCTGTTTTATCAGATATCAATTAAAATTCTTGGGATAGTTATACAATGGCCATACCAGGAGCGGTATTATGTAATCCGACTTGTTTTTCCTGCTTTTGATTCGCCCTATTAATAACTCTGACTGCCTTTCCACCGTCTTTGTATTTTTCTCTCTCTTCTTCTAGCGCTCTCTATACAAGCCTTAATTCTGTTGTCTTATCTCCCTGCTTTACCTCTCTTCCCTCTAAATACTTTTTTTAAGTTTGGAAGAGTCTCAATAATAGGAACTTAAGTGCAGTATATAGTAAATCAGAATTTTTAATTCCCCTTCCAATCGTTTATATCACATAAATCTGCTTACAGCTCGAATCCAAGCTGAATTAAGAGATAATTCTCGAGTGGTGTGGTCATAAGATCAATATAAGGCCCCAGCTCTGCTATATCATGCTTTAAATCATGATAATAAATATCTGTTTCATGCTGGAAGTTTTTTTATGGGTCGTTATATCTACGTTGGATATATGGGGTTCCATCGCAAATTTTTTTATCTAGGGCTTTCCCCCTTTGAAGATAAATAACATTTTTAAATATACCGTGAAAAAGAGTCTTCTAGCTTGCTAATCCAATTTCACCAGTCTCCAACATGAACTGAGGAAGAAATTATAATATTCTATTGCGGATGACTAATGCACACACATGCCACTCAAATCGTTCATAAACCTAAGACTGAGCGGATACATTCCTTTCGACAAGAGAATGATTATCTAGAGAAGCAATACCCCGAGCCGTAGTACCTGACTAGGAAATAACCGTAGCCATGTTTTCCCTGACGCCTAGGCGCGCTGAACGTCGGACTCACACAATATAGGTTGTTGCTGAAAAAGAACGAACAGATGTTACGAATGTCTTGCTAACAGAATATATTAACTTGCTGTAAATTTTTCTATCCCGCTTTCTCTGCCCTCACTACCATTTAATAGAGAGATACACCACTTCAGATTTTATTACAAGTGATTGGCATTCGGATCCACGAAGAAGTTGTTTATGTCTGGATTTCGCACGTTTATAATTTCTCTGTTTGTTACATATATAAAAAATCAATAGTAGTAATCTCCATAGCAGGGACTTATTTTATTGAGCTCGATAATTGCTCGTCGAGGGCAAATATCTTCTCCTACACACTTTTATTTGTCTCTACTCAATTGGAGATGAAAATTAAAATTTATTTTTTTAACAGAGACTACCCTCGTTGTATATATATAAGACGAACACAACCTGCGTCAGGCATTTTGTCATGACATTTTAATTATTAGAACACTCTTTCACGCAAATAACAAAAATAACCCTTACTTAATTATGTTTATCGTGTTTAGAAGAAAGTAGTAGCCTATTAAGTAACGGGCGAACCCACATCTTTTTACTTGTCAATATGTTCAGAACACCAACAGGGAGAAGGCATCATCTCTCCATCTGGGTTTTTGAACTTAAACAAATAGGGGAACACTTTAGAAGTAACTCGGTAGCTGGGATTGGTAGGTTAAAAATATATTTCCGCGATAGCACTGAGATGTTCACTAACCCGTGCAATAATTTTCTTTCAATGTTCTCTCTCATAAATGAGAAATGAATATTTAATATTAAATTTTTAAAATATGTGTAGCATTGAGACGGTGTAAAATTATTTCATTTAATATAGGTAGGGGTGTCCATGACCAGTTCCGCTAGACTCGGCAAGCATATATAGCCACACACAAATCTCCAATGGGAGCCAAAAAAAAAAAAATTGGTCCTCGCTCGCTTTTGAAATATATATAGCTCATATAATATTACAAAATGAATGACAACATTAATATTAGATACTAATGCACTATTCCCCGCATAGAACAGGCCATACGAAAAAGGTCTAAATAATCTTGAATTTGAACATACATTTTTGGATTTTTTTATTTTGATCCACTTTTCCTGATTATACAAATTCACTTGTCTACCTAAGCAAATCTAAAAAGAGAAAATGTTGACTTTAACATTGTTAACATTAAAATCATCAGTAGCCCGTATCCAAATACGTGAATGAGATAAAGGCTTAAATATTATGCTGATTAATTCCTAGAGTTAACGTTGCAATCTATATTGTTGATATTGGTTGTTTTTGTGTGATATCTTGAATATGATGGCAGGATTGGAGGCAATCTAGGTGTTCGAAGTTCTTCTAATAAACGATAGAATAAACCAGAAACTATTGATCTCTGCACACCGGCACTTATCATCTTTGTCTATTATCTAAACCAGAGGAGAGAAGAGAGAGGGGGAAATTGATAATTACAACAACAAAAATATATGTGAGTAGTTTGTAGCAAATCAATCAACCATCATTTATGCCAGCCTTAGATTTGTGTCAGATACCGACAGGCTTAGTATCATTACTTCACTAACTAAAAAGAATGGAATCTCCTAAGAATTTGAAAATGGCGTCCATAAAGAACCTCTTTAATAAATTTGGGTGGATTGAATAAAATCAATAAATTAGAGTCATTGAAATACCAAGAATACAATAGATAGCACAATAAGTAGACAGAAATAATTATTAAAGATGCTCCTCAAGAATGCTGTATGAGGAGAGGAAATATATAAGCACTTGTGTTGAGTAAACAAAAATGGATAGGTTGTAACAAACACTAGGAAATTGAGCTTAAGAACCTTTAGATCTGTCACAACACTAGATCACAATGAATTATAATGGAGTGATGCCAACTGTTTCCGCGAGTACCAGTGTGTGTTTATCCCGCCTTCTCTCTGTTACAACCTTAAAAAATACCCACGACACAATTTGGGCGCATACATATATTTGGTCCTTGTATCTCAGATTAAAATGGAAGATTGTAGCAATGTATTATTTTTACAAAACCTTTTGAATAAATAAAGACAAATATTAACCAAAAGAAGAAAAAAATATCAAGCCCCCCTTCCAAAGAACCTATAAAATATACCTTATACTTACAAAATTAGAAAGTTTATGAAATATCCCCCCAAATTAATCCAGCCCTTGCCCTTTAATCTTTTTTTTTGGGGCCCCTGGAAAAAAAAGCCAAAAAGATAAAAGAAAAGGGTCATACCTTTTCCCCCACAGCCCTCTGCCCCAGGGCCCCTATTTTATGTCCAAACCCTGGAACATAAAAAAACTCTGAGATAATAACTTAAAGTTACTATAAAAAAAGTATTTAATCCTGGAAAAACCCATGTTTTTTACTAATAACAATGTATTTTAAATAACTACTGAAAAAGTACCTTGAAGGGACTGAAAAATCTTGTAATATATTAAATATATAAGCCAATTATCATCCATGAACTTTATTGAAATAACGGCTTGTTACCAC